>NC_135118.1:9182166-9497000 GCF_050908995.1 Andrena cerasifolii | reverse complement strand
TATCGTTTTTAAATTTTAGCTGCTGTAGTTAAAATAAGACCCAGAATAATTACGTGGTCATAATTTGATTCTCATCGCCAACTGTGCAGGTTTGCTTCTGTCACACCGAGAATAAATAAGCTAATGAATAAACATGTAACGAAGTTGATATTCATGTCAACTTGTTTCAACAATATTCTGTTACATTTAATACCTTGTGTTTGTAAAAAGCGCGTCTGCATAGTTTAGGTAGGTAGGTCTTCTCCGAAGGCCGTAGATTATTTTCCACGTAAACCTTTGATTTCCAACGTTTATTCGGATCGTTAGCTGAACATGTTTCATAGAAATATTTTAAGTAGGATTTTTTATAGTGGTCGAGAATTATCCTTTCAGGGACAGCGGTGGGGATTTCTCAGTGGCTACGCCTCTTAATTTTAAACAAGTGGATGTATCGTCGATTTCAAGAGGCAGATGAAACCGATTGATACCAAGCCCCGGCTCACGAAGGTTAGAGCCCAGAAATTACGAGGTCACGAGCTAATCCTTGCATCTAATGCAAGTCGTCGGCCGGCTTCGCGTCGCAAACAGATTGCAGCGTGCTCCTGGACAACGATAATCGCTGCTCCCTCTGTCAGAGACGGATGGGGGTGATCGGTGGAGTCGTGTGAAGTTCCAGTTGAATCGACTGCTTCGGTGCTTTTTCAAATTTCAACGAGCCACTAACTAACTGGACGGAGAGGGAATATATTAGACGACGAGGTTGGAACGGTCACCCCCGCGCAGTTGCACCTCTCGTGGTTCGATACACGAGATCAATGCAGTAAAGGCTTGCAGAGGCTAAAGGAAGGTAGCCGAAAAAAAAAACACTCGACATCTTTATCACGTTTTCTGTGATCCCTGGACAATAAATCCTGCGGTAAGGACCGCGGCCGGCAGATTATACGCGGTCAAATAATCAAAATTACAAGGTCTGCCTGATGACGTTCCCCCGAGTCGTCCCTTGGGGGATAACCTCGGACTTCGCTCAGCCATTTTGGTTAAGCAAATCCACGAGAAAACTGTGAAAGAAAGCCTGCAGCGAAGGACTCCGAAGGCCATGGGAAAGAGACTAACTATCAAACGTGTTCTACGCGGATGTTGGCTGATCGTTCGCGTTTGATGAAGGCACGGCTCAGATTGAATTGTTTTCTGGGCAAAGATCTCCAAGACCGAGTGGAACGGGACGAATTCGTGAAAGAAGCGAGCGTGGCCAGGACAGGTCCGATATTCCCCGTAGATTGGCGGCGACCCACGCCGGGAGGAATTACAAAATTAAAATTCAATTATACGCCGTAGTCGGACGTGCGACGGTCCAGAGATTTCCTCGAGTTTCCTCCGTAGCACGGTTTCGAAAGACGTCCGGGAAAATTGCGTCGCCTATTCACGGGGATCCTGGATGATCGCTGGCAGACGTCGCCAGTACGGAATGACAGGAACAATCTGCCGTTGTCATTCGTTTCGTGCTCGATTCAAGGCGTGGCCGACGGAGAAAAGAAGCTTGGGACACTGCGAGACTCGGGATCAGCGTTTCTCGGCGGAGCTGAAGAGCTGGAGGAGCTGAAAAAAAATCTAAACACGCCCCAAGTATCTGCAAATACGTACGTAGGATAACGAATTCCTCAGCTACGAGGTACTGGAGGTATTGGATCTCTAACTGGAAGAGCTCGTGAAGCGACAAGACGCCATCTTCCAACGTCTCATCGAGTGTCTCGTATCCCAGCGTGAAAAAGCCGAGAGAATCGATGAAACATGGGGCGCAGCGAACGGAAGTACAAGTGGCTCCCGGGCCACTCGGTTAATTATTAAATTCCAGAACGATCTTCGGGGGTAGGTCTCGACTTTGACGGAAGCGGGAGCCCCTGAACGAAATACTTCCGCCCCTGTGTCCCGGTCTCTCTCGAGTTCCTTTCAACGTCCCAAGCCCCGTCGTACCCTCGTGTTTGCATTTCGTTATATTCAATCGCGAACGGGGAAAAAAACGGAGACGAGAACAATGCGAATTATGATATTTGTTTGCCCGGTCAGGAGAGAGGAGTCCCTGGGGCGCGCGGCTTCTGCCAGAGGATCGACCTTGAATTTATCTGCGCGAATCTGTACGCTGGGATGAATAATTATTGAACGCGAGTAACATAAATATGATGCACTGCGCGGGGACTGGTTCTCGCGAGCTCGGGGACTCGGATTAAGGAACGTTCACACGGAATATCGAGTTCGCTCAGCGGCCAACGGTGGGCCTGAATTCTTTTACCGAGTCACTATCATCGGGTGACGAATACTTTCTTCTTTTGAAACAGTGGAGGATTTGCAGACGAGGATTTGTCTATTAGATTGCTGTCGCCGATGGATTATCGCGAATTTCCGTACTTTATGCGATATAGATATAGATGTACATAGTAGAGCTATTATTTTTTGATCCGTCGGGTACTTACCCGGAATAATTTCAAGCCGTTGAATGTGGTATTGTTAGATTATTTTCGGCTAACATCAGACTGCACCACAGACAATCACAGACAATGCTATATTCAATTGCTTGAAGTTAACCCGGGCAATATCCGGGTACCCGACGGGTCAAAAAGTAACAGCTCTAAGATATAGTACTTTTATAATTCGAAATATTACGTATTTAAACCATCGAATTCTCTATGAGAAACTACTTCTATAGGCTTGTTTATAGGTAAATTATACAGCAAGGACTCTGCGTGAGGCAATCTGCATCCTCACAACGCACAGTGGGGAATTTTCGCGATTTTATAGCCAAAACCACACAAATAAATTTTTCAATTCGACAAAATAAATGCAAATGTCAATTGAAGAACTAATATGAGTATCAAATGCCACTAATTTTACTGTTAAATGTTTTAATACAAAGCTCGTATAGACTCGCAAATGTTTATGTTCGTGCGAGGTTAGACTGATCGCAAAGAATTAATCCAGATTTTCAAGTTGCTTCAAACACTTATATTGTGTTATTCAAAGATCTGAAAATAATTTCAAGGCATGGATTCAATTCCTGGTGGTGCGTAAGATATCTTTTTGTCCTGAAAATAATTATGTTTCGGTTTTTAATTTATATAATTTTTAAAGTAGTGTTTTAGAAATAACCTTTTCATATAAGAATCAATTTTCAGTACATAAAATAGTTATCGATCCTATAATATCCTGCAATGATTTTCATTCCTATTTTACGTTGGACTATTTTGATTCTATAAATGCAATTATTAATTGCTAATAGTTGCTACTCTTGTAATTATATGCATTTTTTTAAACACGATCCAGTGTGTCTTGTCTAACATACGACATAGCTGTGACCGAGACTGGTTCACATGTTACACATTACAATTCTTTTTATTCTTTTTCAAACGATTTTATTCAACTTCGATCCTCTGTATGATTATTTGTATTATGTATGTTTGCTTGTCGTCAGAAGCGATAACCGTTCTGCTATACCCTGCTGCACTGTACCAGAGGCATGCTCTAACAAAGAAAAAAGTGTATAAATGTAAATAAAAAAAAAAATCTTTATCGTTCGTAATTTTTGTAAGTGCTGTTTTTCGGATAATTTAGTGTCTCATATATTAGAACGTAAAAGAGTCGGATTTTATATACTAAAAATAAGTTTTAAGGTTTTGACCACGAAAATGGATATAGTTCTTCAATTGACATTTGTATTAAATACGTAAAATTCACAAATTTAATTTCTGTAGTTTTGGCCATAAAATCGCAAAATTTCCCCACTGTGCAACGATTCAAAAGTATCATCACTCCAAGTTGACAAATATCCCGAGAAACTAAGTAGGAATCTTCTCTCGATTGTAAAAATAGCCACTCACAGTGAGTTCGCAGACCTATTTTCAAACAGTTTCAAAATTCAAGCACCGGACAATTCACGAATGGAAACGTCATCAGTATTTAATCCCTGGTATGGTACCAATTACAACATCCCAAAATATTCTCAGACACCTACTTCTGGATATTAAAGCAAGCTAAAGACACCAACTCACCGCAAATTATTATTATTATTATTATTATTATTATTATTATTATTATTAGTAGTAGTAGTAGTAGTAGTAGTATTTCACGGGTATCGTGCCCTTTGTTTTACAATAGTAAGAACTAAAAAAGAAGGATCACATATAAACTAAAATTAAAACACAAACTATAACAAAATCAAAAGATAAAACCCCCCCAAAAAAATAAATGAAATAAAAACAAAGATAAACTAAAGCTGAAGCTAAAATGAAAAGTTGCCGATACTAAATAGAAAGCAACATATTGCATTCCGTGTTTATGCATACAGCTAACAGATAAGAGATGTAAGGGATTGTCCTTAGCAGACCCTAATGCATCCCGAAACGTCTGGTAATGGATGTGGAAGCAAACCAACGACTCGAAGTCGCCGCAAGTTACCTGCGCGAACATATTGCGTTCCGCATTTATGCATTCGGCGACTACGCAGACAGGGGAGAAAGGAGGACGCCGGAGTCACGGATTATCCCAAAAGTTGGGACAGAAGGATCGGGCGGAGTTTGACGGTTCGGTGTATCGGATGCTCGCGGATTTTAATCAAGCGGCGATCTGATGGGGGGCTCCATGGAGTCGCGAGATGGTGCCAGGGCACCACGGGGGTTCGACACGTACAACAACCGCCGCGAGACGCGTCTATAGGTTTATACCTGGCCAGCAGCAACTCTCCTCTCCTCTTCGTCCTCCATCCCCGCGGGCTGGCGCCTCTCCTCGCGCGCGCGTACACCTCTCCGGAATCACCGATTTTATGGGCCACCTTCGACGTTTAATGAAGGAACTTTACGAGGCGGGATTTTGTTTTAAAGAGTGTATCGGCCTCGTCGATAATTTTCGCATAACGACGAGCCGCTATCCTGCCTGCACGACGCTCCCACTATGTGTCCTGGATGGAATGGAGGAGCTCATTTTTTTTTTCTTTCTTTTCTTAATTCGTATCAACTGGTTAAGAGGTAGTTTCGACCAGGGTCCACGAATTTCACTGGTTAATGCCCGCGAAATATTTTTATGCCCGCCGAGATGTGACGCGACGCGACGGCCAAGGAAAATGGAACGAGTCGGACCCACCCCTCCTTTTCATCTCGTGCCAGCGTGATCGAAAATCTACAGTCCGTGGAATTCGAGCTCTGACCAGCGTTCCGCGGGATCAGTTGTTTATTCCCCCCAGGATCGCATAAATAATTCCACGTTATCTATCGCCGCGTTCAATCGGTAATTACGAAGGAAACCAGGGCTTTCCGCGGGGCCGCGCCGCACGGGGTCTTTAATGGCATTCCAATTAATACTTCCGCCGCGATTCAATTAAAATTCAATTAATCAACCGGCAGAGTTCGGCCCGCCTAAGTCGCGGAATTAAATTTTAACCTGCCCCATATTAGTTATGGATTTGTTTGCCGCGTTCGGCGGTGTCTCGCCCACCTGGAACTGGATCGAAGTCGCGGGGGGATGCCTGCGGGAAGCGAGACGGAGAGCGTGAATGAAAGAAGAGAAGCGTGTCTTCCTAAGCTGATGAACTGTGAGAAAAGAGATATTGGATCGAACAGGTAGGTAAGCAAGTGCTTGCACAGGAAAGAAGAACGCAGGAGAAATGGAATCGTGAAAACGGAAAGGTGACCAAATAGAATGGCCAAGAGAAGAAGGTAGCATGTAAGAAAGAAGCTAAAGAAGGAAAATTTAAAACTTACAGTAGTCGAATCCTTTCAAAAGTGGATGCCTTAAGGGGACTAGGCAGTCGGAAAATCGATTTTTATTGCATTTTCCTGAAACTACTATCTTCTCTGAATAAAATACCGCTTGGTTTATAGTAAAATTCGCAAAATTGTAGATTTGGCAGCCAAAAAACGACGATGGTGCGCTACCAAAATCCGGTGACTTCTTAATTTTTTTATTAAAATCTCGAATTTTTACGGACCCTATAAGAGGTTTGCCCCGAAGTGGCACACGTTTTACACATCCCGTAACTTTTTCCAAGTCGATCTGAACCTCAATTCGTTCGCAGTCAGGAAGAAATGAAGAGAAAAAAAATATTCGAGAAAAACGCGTTTAAAGTTTCTGGGCTAAGGCGACGCTATAGGTAGCCGCTTGACGTTTTTAGCTGCCGAATCTACAATTTAGCGAATTTTACTATAAACCAAGCGGCATTTATTGAGAAAAGATAGTACTTTCGGAAAATGCAATAAAAAAATCGATTTTTCGACTGCCCAGTCCCCTTAATGGCGAGAAAGTGGATTCGCAATGGAGGTCAGAAATAACAGGGTTTCCTCGGGACAAAAGCATTGCGGGAATGATTTGGATGGGTGGAACGATAGGCAGAGCAGCGCGTAGAGTAGTGTGCGCCCCACCCGCTGACTCTGAGCACGGTATCGGGCGTGCAAACAAATTGTCTTGTTTTAAAAGCACAAGGAGCAGAATGAACCGTGTGCCCGATGCGGTTGCTAGTACGTCGTCGTTCCCCGGCGGCTGCTGATATTTAATACACGATTCTTTGGCTGCATATTCATCGTATTGGCGCGGGATCCACGGGGGCGCGGTGAATCTTGTTCCTGGTAAACTTACACGGTGTACGCGGGCAGTAAATATATTCCTGCATCGATATTTTAGCGGCGAGGCAACGGGCATGTCCGGCGAAGAATTTCGAGGACGTCCCTTAAGCTGCCTGCACAAGTGATTCCGCGGCAGCTCGCGCGAACGTTAATTACACTCACGCGGCCCAGTTAAGTGCTCACCGCTTAAAAATAGAAGGACTCGATCGGTAATTGGCACGTCAGCGATTCGTAAATCATTGGGGACCGGCGGACGACGCCGTTCGAGCTGCAGGCTCGCGGCTCTCCCCCTTTCTGAAAAGTGGACACGCGATTTTTATCGAGGTCCTTAAGTATTCTTTATTTCAGCGAGCAGTCGGGGCTTTGGTGCCTGAGTATTTGAAAGCGTATCGCAAAGTGAGCGCGTCTTCAAATCCTTCACGCCGAGCAAACGAACTCCTTTATACCTGCTCCACCTCCCAGCTAATCCCTGTGGTATTTTATACGTTAGTCCCTTGTTCTCGTGCACGCTTTAATCCATTAACGTGAATAAATTTTCTACAGGACACTCTCGATCACGGGGCACACCGGCGACTGTTGATAGACTAGCAGTCTTCAACGTCAGAGATTTAGCTCTTCGACTTCACCATGGAAATTGATTGGATTGGTACGAGGAACTCTTTATACTCCGGATATTCGGGGGTGAGCGCCCCCGTTGACTTCTCGCGCGATATCAGAGGCTTCTGACCCTCCCAACCCCTTCTGTCCGTCCTGTTCGGGTGCAGGTGTTCCGGAGGTGGTGATAACTCGGCTCGATCCATCACTGCCTCGGACGCCCGTTCGAAGAGGCGGTCGAAGGTGGTTTAAGGTGGTTTGAGCTACACGAACGCGAGCGTGTAGACATCGAGCCTCTGTGCTCGAGTTGCCTTGGTCGTTACCAGCGCGGGTAACTAACTGCGCGACGAGATATATCGCGGTAATCGATAGAACGCGCGCGGCCTCGACCCCAACTCGAAAACCGATGGCGACTGGACCGTCATCGAGGTAATTCTACAATCTTTACGATCGATCGACGGTTGCCGGTTAAACGAAATGCCGCTAATCGAGATTCTTCGTCAGGCACGGCAACCAAAAACTTAAATTCTAGACTAAGAAAAGAAACTAAAGAAACTGCAGTTTAACAGTTTGAGTAGTATAAGGTTTGGTGAAAATAACGTTTCAAGGCTTTTCAAGCGGTCACTACTGGCTGAGAATTCAAAAGATTTGACATATTATATTATATTATCTAGTATTTGAACGAAGAATTTTTTTATCCGATGCTTAGTTTCCTTTTAATTAATGAAAATCAGGCACGATTTAGGATAAAAATTGAAACTTTTACTTTAAACATCAGCCATTTTTATCCAAATCAATATTTCGAAAAATCCTTCGTTCAAGTACTAGATAATATAATATAATAAGTAAATTTTTTTGAATTTTTATTTTAGATGATTGACTTTCGAGTAGCACTGGTCATCGCAGAAGCCTTTTTTTAGAGAACCTTCGAGTGATGGACAATAACTTAGTTATTGCTAAATATTTTTAAATAAAAAAATTACGATGCACGGTACTAGATGCAATGCTTGAAAGGAAAAAAGATTTATTGAGAAATGTGTTATAGCTTTTGAGTAAAAAATTTCCAAAGACCACCCTTTTTTTCGGCCTCCCGACTGAGCATCACCCCTTAAGGGGTTAGGCCACCTTGGACGGAGTAAAATTGCAGTCATTTTCGGCATTTTTTTAGGAAGATAATGAAACAAACAGAAAATTTAATATAAAGCCTGTTATTGTACAACTCCCGCCGGAAAAAATCATATTTTTTTTCCTACAAAAAGATCTTGAGGAGCGACGTTTTCCACGGTGTTCAATCTCACGGCTATACCGTTTGACCTAGAACAAAAAACCAAAAAGTTTTATTTTTTACATGGCTAAATCTAGAGAAGTACATAGCGGTTTTGCGATATCTTGAATATATTCTTTGCAATTGACACTTTTATAAAAATAAAATCTTCACTTTTTCTCCCCATGGTCACCATTTCGAGACAAATTAATATTTCTGGATTTCCCTACGTACTTCACTAGATTTAGGCATGTAGAAAATAAAACTTTTTGATTTTTTGTTCTAGGTCAAACGGTATAGCCGTGAGATTGAACACCGTGGAAAACGTCGCTTCTCAAAATCTTGGGTATCACGGCTCTACCGCCGCCATTTTGTAGGAAAAAAAAATACGATTTTTTCCGGCGAGAGTTGTACAATAACAGGCTTAATATTAAATTTCCTGCTTATTTCATTATCTTCCTAAAAAAAAATGCCGAAGGTGACTGCAATTTTGCTCCGTCCAAGGTGGTCTAACCCCTTAAATGGAATAATTATTCTTTGTCAAATGTATTGTGATTTTTACGAAATATAGACCCAACGCAGACAGTCACAGACTAATCATTTTCAGCCCCGTGCTACCAAATATTACGCTTCTTTAAACTCCCCAGATCCCTTTTCCTATCACCCCGTATGGTGTCGATCGCCGCGCCGCCGGCGCATCGCGACTTCATCCCGCGCCCCTCCTTGGACTTTACAACCAGCGGTGGTTGTAACTCAACCAGTTTGCTCACCGATTCGTGTCGGTTGCCTGGATTTGCACATATCACGTCGCGGCCGTAGGTGCGAGGTTATTGCCACGGATTTGTCCACGCGAGCCGAGCCGCGTGATCGACGTTGTTCACGATCGCGGAAAATCGGCTGGATTTTCACCACGGGTGTAGGGGAGGATCATTTTCACGGGTGAAAGTACCGGCGGCCGGGCATCGGGCCCCGTAATCGATGATGTAAGGGGACGCATCGGAATTTTGCCGCGGGAACGGCGCCCAATTCGAATTAGTGTTACGCGATAAATCTGCGGAAATATCGAACCCCTGCTCGCCACTCGCTGCCCCGAAATTCGACGTACGTGCACGAAACTCGCGGCAAGCGTTTGCATGGAAATTTATCTGTTTAGGGAGCTCTCATCTGCATTCTCTAGAAATTTCATTACGTACTGCTCGCTTGTATATCGAACGATCAAACTCTGTGTTCATGTGCTCGAAGAGTCGCAGTAAAACAGAAAGGGTATTAGAAGAAATGAAGCGTAGATGTTAACCGCTGATTTTTGGAATTTCCGCGAGTCTCGACCTTATTCTGGGATCTTTAAGCGTTTATAGCTCAGAGCAACGTTAACTGATTTTCATGAAATTTTAAACACTTAGGTATACAACTTACTTCAATCTACAAATGTTTTTTTTTTTAATTTTCATTACAGGCTCCCAAAAAAGTTGAAAAAAAAAACACTATTTTTACTGCTTTACTATTTGTTTTGCTATTCCGACCAAGTGCATTTTTTTTCAAAACGACGAGTCACGTCGCATAGCAAACTAATCCTTCTAGCTTCTAAAAAAAACTCAAGTCGTTTGGATTAATTTTAAAAAAGTTATGCGATTTTAAAGAGTGTACGATTATGGCTGTGAGCCACTGTACGTCTTAGATACTATTCGATACCGCATCATAACTTCCGGGCTGGTATCGATAGTATTGATTTGGTGTTGGTCCGATCACTAAACACGGGCATATAGCCAGTGGTACCCACACATTCGTGTTACTGATTAAGTTTAAAAGAGATACTTTCTCTGTTTAAAATGTTCAGATAAATATGATGCTTCCAAATTTCTTAATTTAGCAGTCTTAACTCTGGACTTCATGCTGAACTTATCTTAGAAAAGATTGAATGATCCTAATTCACTGTAAAAGTCGAATAAGTAAGGGTTGCTCGACCCTTAAGGGAGGATTCTCGTGTAACAATGTTTCGATACTGAGCCAGTCAAATGCACTTTGAGATCTCAAGGTGTATGGGCTCCTTAAGTGATATTTATGATATTTGTTTTCCTAAAACGCTATTGTTAATATTGCATTAAACCTTTTTGGGATATAAGGTGGCACCTTTAAACTTGTAGATTTTTTTTATGTCGACCCTTCTTATTATTTATTAATTACTGTGGAATCGTGTTAACCTCTTCGACGATGTTGGTGTAGCACCTGTCACAGTCATCTGATTACAAAAAGAAGAAAATTTTCTTAAATTTAAATAACTTACGCTGGGACTGGACCTAAAATTTTAATTTCAGTTTTTATTTATAACACTTCTTTCACAGATATAAAAAATAATATGAAAAAATTATCAAAGGAAAAAAGTTACTTTTTCTTTCATATCTTATAAATTTTCCAATTTTTCATTTCTTACGTTTAAATTTGGTTCAATCCCAGCGTAAACTATCTACTTTAAGAAACCCCAGCGTAAACTATCTAACTGTTTTTACAATCAGATAATTGTGATAGGCGCTACACGTCCCGCCAACAGGAGTTACATCGTCAAAGAGATTTACAAGATTCCACAATAATTAATAAGTAATAAAAAGGATTCACATAAAAAAGAGTATTTTCTGCATGTTTAAAGTTGCCTCCTTATACCCCAAAAGAGTTTAACCCAATATTAATAAACAATAGTCATTAAAAAGAAATCGTAGGTTTGAGTTACCTCTGGGGCTGTTACACGAGAATCTCCCCTTCAATACCGCCCCGATCCAGCAACATTGATTTTCGGATCACCTCGAAATTCGTCGCACGCGAAAGTCGCGTCAAACGTTTTGCACGCGGGAGAAAGGAGAAATCTGGTGTGTACATGGCGCGCACAAGGGGTAAGGGATAATGCATGTGTTTGTATTATGCGTGCTACGTGCGTGAATGAGCGATCGAGGGAAAAGGAAAGGATAAGCCTGACATGCGTGCGCGAGAAAGCTCGAGGAGGAAGGAAGAGGTGGAAACTGTGGCGAGGTGAAGCCCCGGTGGAAGCATGTGTGAAAAACGCACGAGCAAGGAGGAAAATGTACCTGCACGAGAGGCAGGGTGGTGTAAGGTGGGAGGGTGGCATTTACGAGGCAACCCTCCTAGGTAATATCTCGGTGCCACGCAATTTTTAATATCGAAGGGTGTTTTCTCACCTTCGCCGCAGCATTATGCGGCGGATTTTAAATTTAAAGGTCGCGGCTGGCGAGCCCACCTATCTATCCGATATGCTAATAGCATAATATCCAGCCGCGGGGCCGGCCCGATAATTCCACGAGCCCGACTCGTGGGATCTCGGCTCGGGGCATAAACAATAGGCCCGTGTCGCACGGGTCGCGGAGCGGCGCGGGCGGTTGCGCCGTCGAACGTGATTTTGCTCCTCGCGACGAGGCGCGCGTGCGAACACCTGTTCCCGCGATGCGTTCGCCGGATCATTTGCATTTTAGAGCGACTTGTTCGTGTGCCGCTATCGTTTCGTAAACGGGTAGCGAGGAAATTTGCGCGGTGGCTCCGAAAGCTCACCGCTCGATGCAGTTTGTATTAATCTTTCTGGAATCTTAATGGACCAGGCAGTGTTTCAGGTAACTAGTCAAACTACTTTGAAAAGAATTCTGGATTAGCGTTACTTTTGAGTGGATAGCGAGAGCGGGGAAAAATCGGTGTAGCGATAGTACTGTTTTGCAAAAATTACGATTTCATGCAGCTTAGTTAGCAGAAATTACGGGCGAGGTTGGGTTTGGGGGGTTGAGCATCCATGGGCGACCTTTTTTCTTCGATCTTGCATTGTGAACTATCACAAGATTATTCTTGCATTGTGGACCATCGCAATGTTATTCTTGCATCGTGAGCTATCCCATGATTATCACGGCGCCCCTCCAAATAAAAATTTTAATAATAAAAAATAATAAAAAAAAGCACGAAAATCAATTAGCAGAACGGATATAAATGAATAAACGCATACAGTGGCGCCCCTACAAATTTGGCGCCCCGGGCGGCCGCCCTGCCTGCCTCCCACTTAAAGCCAGCCCTGAAAACAACCCCGCATAAATGTCGAGAATAAGTACAGTTACTTACTAATAAGTACAGTTACTTATTAATAAGTACTGTTACTTACTAATAAGTACAGTTACTTATTAATAAGTACAGTTACTTACTAATAAGTACAGTTACTTACTAATAAGTATAGTTACTTACTAATAAGTACAGTTACTTACTAATAAGTATAGTTACTTACTAATAAGTACAGTTACTTACTAATAAGTATAGTTACTTACTAATAAGTATAGTTACTTACTAATAAGTATAGTTACTTACTAATAAGTATAGTTACTTACTAATAAGTATAGTTACTTACTAATAAGTATTGTTACTTATTAATAAGTATAGTTACTTATTAATAAGTATATTAACTTATTCTCGACATTTATGCCGGGTCGTTTTCAGGGCCGGCTTGCAGGGCTTGCAGGGCGTTCTGCTAATTGATTTTCGTGCTCTTTTTTTAAATTTTTTGTTTTTATTAAAATGTTTATTTGGAGGGGCACCATGATAATCTAAACGTTAAGAACGTATTCTAATGATCGATATGAAAATGGTCGCATGTACTTACCTAAGTACATAGGTCTGTGAATGGTATGATACCGAGTTCTAAGTAGTTTTTAAAAGTTTCACGTTCAAGGAAATGTCTGATTGAAATATCAAACACGTGAGCATGATTCTAATCTACTGGAACAGGTAACTACCTTAGGTAAGAGATAACGGTAAGAGTGGCAGTATTAATTTCTGATTGGTTTCCATATCATGGCACATCGTTATTTGAATGCTGACATGGCGGAGACATTCTCACTTCACATATGGGCGAGCAAATAGAAATAGTGCAACAGCTCAGCGTCTCTATGGGGGATGAACTTATCCACATTGACATTCTAGGGAATGGCTAGGGCCAATGACACATTTGTAACTACAAATTTCATAAACCAAAGTTTCTAACACGGGTCTCTTGAAAGACTAACTCGCTATTGAAATATTTGCAGATCTATGTTTATAGGACTTGTTGTTGTTATTCATATCAGTAGAATACACTCCTTTCGATTTGGAAATTGTTTCAAGCATTCTGTTTAGGAATAGGTATATAACTTTTACCTACATCTACTCTACAACCACCAAGGAGTCTACATTTCTGCGGGATAGTGCGGACTGGAATTAAAGAAAATAGTTCGGTGAGAGTTGGTAAATGCTTACAGCAGTCAGTTTATTAACTGGGTCGTTTGCCCATTGAAACGTCATTCAAAAGTAACAGCTGACATAATATTTTGTGTTCTTGCTAAGATGTACGCAAATTATTAAATCTATCCGGAGTGTCAAACCGTTTTACCCAAAGTGGATGCAGTTTTGAAACGTCGAGTTAACTCGTCTTCCCCGTTGCCAGGCTAAAGGTAGCACGAGACCACTCTGTACTCGTGCGACCTATAAGAAAAATTGACATTCGACTTAGAAAGTACGTAGGTAGGTACTCCTATTTGCCCCTGGCTTTATTATTTCCGTCGACGTTGCGTGGCACGCGGCTAATCTCGAATAAAGTCTGTGCACCGCGATCGTACGTTCCGCGACATTTACGCCTATTAATAGCAAGAGCTATGAATGTACATCACGGGCCAGTTGTTCAAACAAACGGGGCCACTCGTGCGGCGCATTGTGTGTGGAAGGTGGACGTGAAAACAAACCAGCCGAGTCCCCGAGAGCGTAATTTGGCGTGTATATTGCGAATGCTTAATGATTACGAGGTGCTCGCGGGCCTGACGTAATAGATTGACTATAATCGAAGCGGTGACTGTGTTGTTTCTAAAGACACTGCTCTAGTAAAAATATGGAGGGGAGGTTGCTGTAAATTTTATATCATACTATTATTTCAAGTTACAGACATTGAGTTAAACTTACAAGGGGAGGACACCACGAGGTAGACACCGATTTTGATGAGCTTTGGCACGCTGGATCTATGTCGAAATTAAGTAAATAGGTGTCCGAGCGTTTCTGCCAATGGGCCTTAGTAATAAAGATATTTGCATGGAAATTATTAAAAATTTCATAGTGGCCGTGGGGTTTTAGTGGGTAAAAATCCCACACTACCCTGGCGCCCGCGGGAGATTCAATTCTAGAAGCGACGGGGTGCCTTTTGAAGATATCCCCACGTTAAAAAAATTTATAAACTTTTTTATAAATTTATTATATATTTTTTTTTAACTTGGGGAAATTTTCGAAAGCCACCCCGTCTCCTCTAGAGGGGGATCCCCCGGGGGCGCCAAGTAGTGTGAGATTTTTACCCATTAAAACCCCACGGCCACTATGAAATTTCTAATAATTTACATGTAAATATATTTATTATTAAGGCCCATTGGCAGAAACGCTCGGACACCTATTTACTCATGATGTCCTCCCCTTGTTAATTTAGATCCATAAGATGTTTCTCATGCTTGCAATTCTCAACGAGAAAACATTTCTGTAAACGACAGCTTACGAATTCCAACAATATTCAATTGAGGTTCCCACTTTCACTTTATAAATTTTAATATCAACTTAAATATTCGAGATTCGGCGAACCAGCGGCAATTAAACACATGCAGAAGCGGAAGAACGTTCTTTCAGTGGGAAACACGATGCGGCGACCTTGAATGACGATACTGTGCGCAAAACCGAAACGGTACCAGGACCAGTAAATTTGTCAGCAAGAGCACAGTGAGTTTCTTTCGCCCAGGCTCGTACTGGCCAACGATTGATTTATACGAGGCGAGCTTGGGGCAAGTATTTATGGAGCTTATTTGTATGCGCACGAAAGATAATTAAAAATATGGTGGTTGGGTCAAGGCTTCGAGAAAACGAAAAATAAGGATGAAAGGAGCTCGAGGAAAACGACCGAAAAATACGGATGGGAAAGCAAAAACTGCTCGCAGGAAAAAGACTTTTAGGAGTACTAATTTAAGGGGGGGGTGGTGTAAGCGAAGAAAAAGTGGTGGCTTTCAATTGGAGAGTTTCGTGAAATTTCTTAATAAATTTTTCGAATGGGAAAATTGTGTACTAACAGGTAGTTTGCTTAGTAGGATCGCAATGAAGTCACCCTGCATTTTGTTCAGTGATAAACATGGAAAGTTATATTTCGAAATAAAGAACAGCTCGAGCTTGAATCGAAAATAGTAAATGCGTTGGTGTACTTATATATGTGCACGAAAAGGAGGAAATCTCGTTTCCACGAAAGAACGCGAAAATCGCGATAATGTAAAGGCTGCATACACCCTCCGCTGAATAGAGAACAGCGCACAGGATAGTGTTCCCACCCTCAAACTACGCTAGGTTACCCTTAACCATGAAATGGCAGAAGGATGGACCGAGAGAGAGAGGAGCATAAACTCCCACGGGGAAGGAAATTAGAATTGAATAGTTGATGAATTTTAGTAGCGAATTTTAACCGCCGATGCGCCTGGGTGGTTAATTCGCGATGCGGCGAAACGTTTTCCACATCGAAAATTCCGCATCCGATTCGTTCTTGATGCTTCCACGTCTTACGAATCGAAATTTTCGAACACATCGCAGTCGTCGGTTTCGTAGAATGTCTCTGTACAAGTGTTTCATTAACGGGGTGTAACCGTTTGATAGTTTGAAAAATCGGATTTTTTAATACATATTTTCATAGATTGTTGTTTTAGAAATATTATAAGACAAGTCCGACGTAAAAATTCGGAAAATTGACGAAGTTACAGGCATTTGAATGAAACAATCCAGATAGCACGAGCCGGTGCGGCGTCTCGACCAATCGTTCGCGTCGCAGGTACTTATACCTAGTGCTAATTACCCCTGATTAGGGATCCAGCACATTTTATACATTTATAGTACCAATCTTCGGCGGATGGTTTAACAACGTGTGCCGTGCAAGGCGGTTTTTGGGTCTAAATGGTCCCGGAATCCGCCAAGCGGGGGTTAGTAATAGGTTTATACAATCAGGAGGTAGAAAAGAGTATTAGCCATTAAAATTTAGACGTGCAAAATGTGAGCATAGCGGTCAGTGGTTTGTATGGCAAGTAACAGTGCGCATCGTTTCTCAGTGTTTCGAAATCGAAAAATATACCCGAAGTCATGAATTCGGTTGCAAAACGTGATAAACGTGCCTTTTGGCAGTCGGCCTAGAAAAAAGGCAGCCACCAAGTTATCCTGACTGTGAAAAAGGGGAAGCGAGCACAAGTGCATCAGCTAAGAAATTGAAAATGGGTGAATACCAAGACGTGATCGTGAATCCTTCATTTGGCTACAGAGTTTTCAATTTTGTTTCTGTGTTTTCTGCAATTTGTGACTACGTGAAGTGCAAAGATTGTGACAGCAACGTAGAATTTTCAGAATCAAATATCCGTGGACTTGGTTTCAATGACGGAATAAAGTGCAGTTCGTGTGCTTCTAAACTTTATAAATTCCTGCCCGATAATCACGCATAGGAAACAAGCGAACGATTAAATTTTGTAACGCGGATCTTAGGAATTGGAGCAGCAGGGATTAGAAAGTTTTGTGGGCTAATGGATCTCCCTAAACCTGTCATTCAATCGACATACGACGCGGTAGTAAAGAACGTTCATTGTGTCGCGGAAGCTGTCTGTAGAAATTCAATACTCTGCGCGGCGACGGAAGGAGAATGTCTTACTGCGCAATATAACAAAGTTGAAGAACCTGCAGGTCCAACTGTTTCTGGGGATGGAACCTGGCAAAAAAGAGGTTTCTCCACAGTATTAGATTTGTGGTACAAATAAAAAATTTTATCTTTATGATAATTACCTCATATTCGTAATCAGCATCCCCGAAAATCTAAACGCACTATGTTTCTTCCGAATAAACCCATTTTCTGAAATTTTCCTTCAACATATTGGATTCACCACCTTCAATTTCGAAAATCTGACTTTAAATACCGGAACAGGCGGCCAAAAAAAAGCCCACAGGTATACTGATCTTCGAAAAGTGCTGTATAATTCGCTAAATATAAAAGAATCAGCAACGAAATTCAAAATTTCGGCCCGACAGATCGATGAAGAATTTAATTGCGAAGAATTTAAAAAAAGAATCGTCAAGTTTTCTGAAAAATTACGACCTGTATGGTGATTCGAACAAATAATGTCATTATGTACCACTGTGCGCCGTAAACAAATCAAGCTTTTGCAAAGGCTGCGAAACCGCGAAAGGGGAGATTAATTCTGCGGAATATGAAGAGTGGAAGGAAACCCATAAGTGCTCTGTAAATCATGAAGGAAGTGCGAGCAAACTGGAAATGGACGGAATTTGTGAGATGTTTCACAGATCCGAAGGACTACGCGAAACAAAATATTTAAATTACATCGGAGATAGGGACAGCAAAACGTTTGCAGGACTATTAGCATCTCCCCCATATGGCGGACCTATAATAAAAAAAAAAGAACGCGTTGGACATGTGCAGAAGCGTATGGGAACAAGGCTACGCAATTTGAGAAAGAAAACCAAAGGGCTTGGCGGAAAATGACACGGAGAATTAACAGCAAAGTTAATTGACGAGCTCACGGTTTATTATGGGAAGGCAATTAGGAATAGCTGTAATTCCATTACACAGATGAAAAGAGGAATTTGGGCAACTTTCTACCATAAAATTTCTACGGACAATAAGCCGCAACATCAAAATTGTCCGGCAGGAAACGGTACCTGGTGTTCATGGCAAAAGGCGAAAGCTGAAAACAAATTGCATGAATACAGACATAACCCTGCTTTAACGAGAGAAGTTGCCGAAGCAATACGTCCTATTTATGAAGAACCGAGCAGTGATAATCTATTGGAACGATGTCTAGGCGGCTTTACTCAGGATAGTAATGAAAGCTTGAACGCGCTCTTCTGGAAAATTGCTCCTAAAGCCATCTTCAGTGGTGCAAGAATAATTGAAATAGCGGCCTTTATTGGCGCTGCAATCTTCGATGATGGACATAAAAGTCTTTTACATATATTGGACAGTGTGCGCATTAAAATCGGCCCTGGAGAATTAGAAGGGTGTTGGGCAGAGGATCATCACCGCACTACTTTGAGTAAGATTCGAGCGCATGAAGCCACTAAAGAAGCCAGAACTGCTAAACGATTGTCAAGAATAGCTGCTGAAGAAGCTTCTTCGTCTGCTGAAGGATTACTTTATGCCTCTGAAATCGCTGATTAAGGGTGAGATAAGAAAAATACAGTTTATCAGCAAAGAATCACGGTCAAAACTTTAAACGCTGTTTTCTCGGAACTATATTTTTCATCAGGATGGGCCTAAAAACTCGCGCCACGTTCAAACAATTCACTTCCAATTTCGCATGCAGGATCGTAATAAGATTCCACATCGTTCATCCAGGCGTTTTTTTATTCCGATTCCCTGTTTATTATTTATAAAGAAGAAAGGTGGTATTTTACATTTTTTTTAGAAAATAACGACATTTGAAATTTGAAATCACCTTTCCCCTATAAATTTTCAATTTGTTGTATCTTTTCTGGTATCCCCCCTAGCCAGAAGTATATTCTTCAAAATAAAAAAAGTTCCAGTCGAATCGGATAATAACTTCTGGAAATATAGGTCCCACCGTTTTGAGTGGTCAGTTGTTGCCCATGCGTTTGCCGCTACTCAAATGCCTATAACTTCTGGAATTTTACGAATTTCAACAAACCCTTATAAACACGTATTCCTAAAAGGTTCAGCATTCGAAAAATGAAATAAAAAAATCGACTGTTAGACCGGAAGGTTCCCTTAAATCAAGAAAAATATCACTTGCTAAAAGTAAGAAATAAACCATTCTATAGTCAAGACAAGATCAATTGAATGCTGGTGGCCTGTCGCTCCTCCCTTTCGCGTTACTTTAATGCAGAATATGTAGTGAGAGAAAGAAGAGGAGAACCTAATGCAATTTTCGTAGATAGTCCGTTACGCGAATAAAGTCACTTTCGACTGCAGAAACGTGACAAAATATATCGTCGAGCGTTACATCGTTACGTTCCCGATTCGCGTCTTCGCGCATATGCACAATGTCTATAATAAAGTAGCAGCGTGGCCCGTAATACATCGCGTATAATATGACGGACCGAGCGATCCATCGTGGCGTGGAAACCGTGCAGTAAGTAATTAGGAGCCGGGTGTGGATTGAGCTAAGGCAAAACGTACTTGCTCGCCTACTCCCTGATACATGCACGAATGCGCATTGGTGGACGCGCGGTCTGAAACGGCCTGGCCCGTCGAAATTACATATTTACGTGTGCACACGTAAGTAAGCGACGACTCTGCTTGTACGCGCCTGTAACTTCTCCCCAGATACATTAAAATATAAATGTGTATTTGATTTTACGTTCGCCGAAGGACGAGCGCGCGCAGTCACACATACGCGCGCGCCAGTCGCATACGTCGCTACCTATCATATTAAAATCCTTGCCTTTGGTGTTTTATTTCATGATTACATATTACTGCTTGAATTTCAGCCCTGTACTACGGTGATGGTTAAAAGCAAGTTTGAAAATATGATTTCTGTGTGTATATATATATATTAAGTTAACTTAATATTGGATTATAGCTATCGCGTTGGTATCATCACTGGTCGATTGTAAAAAATGCCTTGACTGTAAATGATGTAAATGATCGTTGAAAGGAAATTTACGGCGTGGACAATGGTAAAAGTACTGTGATTTGAAAAGAAAGAACCATGTTCCACGTACTATATTACACAAAATAGAATACCCCGGAATATATCTCCCGAATAGAGAATTAAGGGAGAACCCCACCCTGAAGCCACTAACAAAAGACAAACTTAGGAATTTTTTTTTTCGTATAAATAAAAATACAGGGCTTGGATTTTTTATATAGTGTTAAAGCAAGCTTTACTTTGCTAGAAGAATTGTTTTTTTTTTAATGAAAAATTGTACAAAACGCAGGCGGACAAAATGGCTTCCCGGAGGACTGCAAAAGAACTGGCCCCTACGTACGAAACATATATCCAAAATCCAAGCCCTACATTTTTATTAATACGAACAAAAAAATCCCTAACTTCGTCTTTTGTCAGTGGCATCAGGGTGGGGTCTATCCTTAAAGAGAATGAGTTTAGAATTCGATGTTTGGACTTCTCTTCCTCCCCTCCAATAAAAAATAACGTGTAATCTTGCCATTTGAACAAATTAAAAATCCAACGGGAACCCCTCTGCGTTCGAGAGACACCCCACTGTCGAAGAAGGGTTCGAAATCTCATCGAGTAGTGAAATTTCGAATGGGTTCTGTGTGTTAAAGACAGGACAGTTACAACAGAAGCCGAGGACCAGGGTTTCACTGTGATTTCATACGCTCACCGACACGCGTGCACGTAGATTGAGCGCGCGCGCGAGCGCGCCAGCCGCAGCCACCCTCGACGTATCTATCTATTAAACATCGGCCCTCGGTTTTCTTTTCCCCCTCCGGCAGCCAGTCGTCTCCTCTCGACGGTCGCTCTCGCATTATCGATATTAAAGGAAGATACCCGTCTGGAGCGTACCTGACCGTGTCGCGTCGAGAGGATTAATTAACTCGAGCGCGCGACATCGAGAGCGGAAACCGGGCTTTTGTTCTCCCTCTCGCTCCCTCGTTCGACACCCCCTCCCTCTGTCGTTCTCTCTTATCCAGCTGCCGGAGGATCTCCGCGCTTCCGGGTTCCACGGCTCGCGAAATTCTCCCGTGATTTTCACGGCAGAGCCAGGCTCCGGCACGCGTGAAAGAGGTCGATGAATAAACTCGGAGATAGAGGGAGATTTGTGCGCCGTTACCTAGGGCCGAGTCTCCTAGGACGCTTCTGAAACGATACTGTGTCCGTTTCCGGTCACGGGTAGACGCACGAACGCGAGTTGAGTTTTTCTATTTCGCCCTCCATGAGGCTGACGTACTTACGTGTATCAAGGTGCTACTGAAATCAGATTTGGGGATTGGTCGAACAGTATATAATGGGGATTAACTCTAAAATGATTGTTGATTTATTGGATCGAACGCAGTCAGTAGCGATGTGCTAGCAAATTCAAGATGAAGAAGTGGAAATATGGCTTTGAATTGTTTTGTTACTTGAGGGCTAATTTGTGTTTTGTTTGGAAATAAAATCGTAATGGTAGGGGAGACCGCACAGTGGGGAAATTTCGCGATTTTAAGGCCAGAACCACACAAATAAATTTTTCAATTCGACAAAATAAATGCAAATGTCAATTGAAGAACTAATAGGAGCATCAATTGTCTCCAATTTTACTGTTAAATGTTTTAATACAAAGCTCGTGTAGACTCTCAAATATTTATGTTCATGTGAGGTTAGAACGATCGCAAAGAATTAATCCAGATTTTCAAGTTCCTACAAACACTTATATTGTGTTTATCCAAAGATCTGAAAATAATTTGAAGACGTGCATTCAATTCCTGGTCATGCGTAAGATATCCTTTTGTTCTCAAAATAATTATGTTTTGGTCTTTAATACGTAATTTATACAATTTTTAAAGTAGTGCTTTAGAAATAACCTTTTACATAACAAAAAATCGGAAATGGTTTAGGAAAAGTATAAATTGGTAGATGCAATCTTTTCGATCAAGAAGAATCTAGACAGCCAAAAGCAGAGATCAGGAAAAGAATGTATGATTACTAGAGAGAGAGAGAGAGAGAGAGAGAGAGAGAGAGAGAGAGAGAGAGAGAGAGAGAGAGAGAGATGATGCTGAGGAGAAATGAAGAGAGCAGGGATCAGAAGGGAGCAGTCTATCGCACCCCCGCTCGAAAGGGGTGTCTACATGGCTCACCCCCGTAAATCGGAGCAACGCAATAATTTACGCGACTGCGTTAATAACGGTACCGTCCGAGGAAATCGCGCTCGTGAAGGGGTGGTCGGGGTGTTCCCGCCCAGGAGGGTGGGTGGTGGCGATTTATTTTATTGAATGTTAAATTTCATGCGACCGCTCCAGTTCGGGCCTTCGGCATTTAATTAATTCACGGGGCCGCGATAAATTCTCCGTAATATATTTGATTAAAGGATAATGCCGCTGGTATTTCCACCCGCCGCTACTCTTTGACTCGCCCCTCTGCCTTTCCCTCGCAGTTTCCACTGCTCCATGTCTTCCGCCCCCGTCCCATCCCCCGTTACCCCCGATGGCGGGCTGCCGGTTCCCTTAAAATCGGTACGGCCATTATCTCATTATCGGGATTGGTTCGGTTTCTTTTTCTCCGCGGGAACAGTCCTCGATCTCCCTTGTGTATTTACCGTTCCGTTCCTCGATGACGTTTCAATTCCCGTCCGCTTCCGCTTTCGCCGCGTCTACGCGCCGCTAATTGACGCCAGAAACTGCCATCGGCGAGCAGAACTAATTAACTAACGTTTTCTGTTAGCCAAACATCCACGTTCTTCGACGAGGAAAGGAAACGCGTGATAGCAGCTATTTGTCAGTGAACGTTTATAGCTGCCGAATGAAGCTGGTGGGTGCGATTTTCAAGGAAGTGAAAACTACGAGAGAAGTTTTCAGCCTTGTAGGTAAATGGGGTGGTAATATTTTGGCGCTTCGTGTTCCAGATGACATTCCTTTAAATCTTGGAAATAAGCTTTATAAATTTGGTGCGACACTTTCGGGGTGTAAGGTACTTGCCTATTGGTTCAATTCTATTGTTGAGCATAGTTTGAAAGATGGGCTCATATAAAGTGGAGTCATGGTAACATACATACATTAAATTAACTTATAGTAATAGTGAAAATAAGAAATTATTTAATTTAAAAAAACCGACTGGGGGTATGTTTTACAATAATAATTAATTAAAAAGAAAAAACTAAAATGATAATTGTCAAAATCGGTCCAACCGATGAAGCTCTAGCAGGGAACATACTCTGAAGGATACAAACGTGACAGTCAAACACATCACCCTCTTTTTCGGCTGCACCGCAATCGGGTAATTACAATTAAAGCTTTTAGTTTACCAAACTACTTCTTGAACCCCCAATTTGAGGTTAATAAAGAAGAATTTCTTTACGCAAGAGTGAAAATGTACTTATATATATTCATACGAATTCAAAGTTACTTTTCCTTGCAGACTGAATGCACGTTTCGTATAGGATATGCAGTCTGCGATATCAAAAGCTTTGTACATTTTCTCCCCAATTTACTACCACTGTATCCTCGTCCAATTCCCAATCTTGTACGATTCCAAGAACGTTTATGGAAGAGTTACATGACACGGCCGGCTCCATTGTCACTCGAACGCAGTTTCGCGTGTAACCAAGCTCTTTCCTCGGGTCAAGTTTACAGTTGACACGCTAGAAAAAGGGACCTTGCGCGCATTTTTAGACGTATAGTGCATCGGCACGCAACAACCTGCACTATTTTCGTTGCTGATGACGTGAAAGGAGACGTCGAAGAAACGCTCCTCGCTATTGCGACGTCGACGATCGAAAGAAAGTTATCTTTATAGTCGGGGCAAAGTCGAATGGCCGCTAGAGGTCACTCGAGGCACCTGCCCCCACCACTGTCATCCCCAAATCAGGCCCAATTGAAGCTAAGGCCCAAACTGTGCTGGCTCTCCTGAAATAGGTGCTCCAGGAGCCTCGAGTCCACGCCTATAGACTGATTTCAGCCGAGGATCGTTGCGTAGCGAGCGATTAAAAGTTTTCTTCGCGTGTTGCCGGCCTTAATTTCCATACGCGACCGGGGCAACCGCAGTATTATGACGTCACAACCGGCCCGACGATCGCGTGCACGCACTCGTCAAAGGGTTGAAGCATGGTTCGCGTCGGTGACGGTCAATAAGTCCTCCTTGGGCACGTTCCACATTAAGAAATCGATCGAAAGCCGAGCTTAAGAAGGTCGTGGTGACCCCTCGCAAGAGCCTTCTGCGTTTAACCTTTACGCGATTACTCCTCGCGATCGTTTAACTGCGGACCTAGTTCGACTCTGGTTCCCAGAAACTGATCGACTTTACGAAACAATGAGTGTTCCAGCAATGTCCATTAGGCGTTGCTCAATTAGCAGCAAAAAACCCCCGTTTCTTCGCATTACCGATTCTTCGAATTACTAAGTGGGATGCTGTGAATTACAAAGGGACACGAACCTCTATTTTGATGCTAGAATTCTAGTTTCGGGAAGAGATATGAATCGAATGGATCTACGATCCTGTGCGTCTCAGGGTGGGTCTTTATGGGCACCGATTTTAAAACACCCCTGATTGTAAGACAATTGTAGCGATAAAGTGAGAACCGCTGGCCGGTGGGCGAATTTACTGCCACGAGGTTCGCGCTAATATAGAGGGGGGCTTGATAATGATCTTAAATTATCGATCCAATTGTTTATACGCCGGCGCAATTCCATTTAATGCCGCGAGTCGAGCCGCCAGCCCACTCGCTTATTCTACTTGCAGCTAACACCTTTCTCGTCGTTTCGTGCGTTAACGTGCAGACACAAGCGTTGAATTTATCGTGTTAAGCACGATTTCGGGGCTAACTGATTCACTGGGCTAACAGCGACCGGGGTTCGGGGGATTATTTACCCACATGGCGACGCTGGCCTTCCCTAAAGCCTATTTCTGATCATCTTTCGGGATCGAACACATACTTTTCAGATCTTAGCAATTTCTGAAAGGCGTATAAAACTTGCAATGCTTGCTTTGACAATCTCGAGCAGTTCCTTTAAATTTCTCTAAAAATTTGGGCATACAATTTTGAGCTTTAAGTGTCAGCTTCGGAATAAAATATTTAGCCAAATTGGTCTACTTTGCTGGTGTCTGTGTAAACTGGGATAACTGCAACACAGAGGTATACAAAAATAGACGCCAAGCAATGAATCATGAACCTACCACGTGATGACTATTGAGGTAGGGATTTGTGTGTTGCAAAATGCATGAATTAATTTGGAGAAAAGGTAGAGAATTATTGTAAGTCAATTTAATGGTTTGGTCACTGAGGAGAAATCAGTCTTACCTATTGACCTTTAACAAAATAGAAGGTAAATATATCAGTGGCATTCTACATTTTCACAGACGAAGATCATCAACCACCTTAGCGGAAAATTAAGGTAGAATATTCACGAATGAAAGCTGATTCTCGGTTCCGAAAGAAATCTATTAAGGTGCAAATCGCATTAACGATTGAAATAAGGCAAAATTGAATGTAATTTAAGTTTCGAAGCATTCGCAGTGTTCCAATTAACGTGAAAGTGAGATTCACTTTGAGATAATGGCTTTCTTTATTGGCGCATGAGCGAAGAGAGCACTGCTCAAGGAAGAACGACGCTTCGGTGTCTTGTTTGCGGCAATTACACGTGAAATTATTCAAACTGCAGCTGTAAAAATGCATTATGTTAAATTTGAATGCTAGGTTGTAGTAGGCAAACGTATCAAGTGCGGTAAACTTTGGCGAAACAACCTGTTGTAAAGAGACGAACAGCTGCCTGGTAACTTCTGGTCATGGGACCACTAACAAGGAGACTATTTTAGGTGCCCGCCTCCGATCATTTTGATTTTTAGATATGTTATAGAGGACCGAAAAATAAGAAATACGTGCTTTTTTATTTTTCCCCGTTTTCATATTTGAAGGGTGAAAACTGCGTTCAAAGTTAAGGTTGAAAAATCATTTTTGTGGAATATCTCGAGAACTATTAGAGATAGAGGAATAGTGTCAATGGACGAATTTCGTGTCTTTGAATGCGAAATATCACTGACTCACCAGATTTTCAAAAATCCACAAAAATGATTTTTCAACCCTAACTTTGAACGTAGCTTTCACCCCCCAAATATGAAAACGGGGGAAAATAAAAAAACACGTATTTCTTATTTTTCGGGCCTCTATAACATATCCAAAAATCAAAATGATCGGAGGCGGACACGTAAAATACTCTCCTTGTAAGTGAGGGTGTAAAACTGATTTTCACATAGAAAAAGCCCAAAGGTATATTTATCATGACAGATACATCGCAGTCGAATAATATTCTAAGAAATTCTTCGCATGGAATTAATTAAACAAGGAGGCTAAAATAAATCAGAATTAAGTTATCGTAAACAATTGTTGCAAAATGCCGTTCTTTACCTAGCGAAACCAACAGTGGCTCAACGAATTCTGATGTAAAACTTATAATTTCTGTCTTATTATCGTTGATTTGAGGAGACGATAGCCAGAGGTTAAACGATGGTTTGAGAATTCCTGGCCACATAAATTACTCACACTGTAAAACGGCAAGTTGTACGAGCGCATCCGTGCTCTCATGCGTTACAGCTTTCACCGGGCTATCGGAATGAATCAAGCTTACATCGTTGGTCATTGGAATTAATCGTCGTGATAGACGAACTCGCCGCTTTAGCCACTCCAATAAAATCGCTTTTACAAAAACTGCACTACCTTTACTTCCGCGACTGTTACGTAAAAATTCACTTTTACTCGAACCGCTTGGCAAAGTGCAGTGGGGTCTCGCTATTTTCGATGTTTCTCGTTTTTTTTTTGCGCTGCGCGCATTCGTGCAAATGTCGCTGCTGCGTAGTCGCCTCGAGCGTTCTCAAAGCAATCGCTCGAAATAACAGAACGACCACCGAATCGAGTGAAAAAGTTGCATTAATCGCGACTCGATTTTTCTTAGAAGTTTAGTGTATCGAAAGGATAGGATCATTCGTAAACTGAATGCTTTGTGAGAATCTACGATTCCCTCTGGCAAACGGAAATGAGTAGCGCTTGACGGCCATATTGGTGCGCAACCGGCAAATTGCTGCGCAGCGGAGGACGTCGACGGTCAGGTATTAATTGGAAACGCATTAGGGGTAACGATCGATGAATAGATTGTGATCTGAGCGTCGTTAATGCAGGCCTAACAATTTAATGAGAGACGTCCGCCTGCCGACCATTATTTAACGAGTCCTTTCCCGGTAACGTGACTGGTCGATTTTTTAAAAGCCCGGCGTGTCAAGCTCCTACGGAAAATGCCACTATTCTGGATCGAAGAGTGGCAGTTTAGACTTTTCAATGTGATTTTTCGAGTCTAAAAATAGGAAGACCAATTGTATTTCTATTTAATATCTGTTTTAATAAATTATACTTTATTTGCAAATGCAGGGTGGCTTAAGAGGGAGGACTAACACTAACTACACCGTTTGCACATTTTTATCAGTATTATATATCCCTAAATTGTGCGCCCTCGTTTCGTAGATCACCCTATATTAACGTCTTCCGAGGAATAAAGCGAAACCAAGGCTTCTTCGAATCGGGGCACGGGTTGTTTCTGGGGTCGTCGTAGAATAAGAGCAGCATTTTTGCGCATGTTTTTCATGTTACGCTAGACTAACTAACGGTCCCCGATACGAACGCCACGGAGATTTATTTCTCCTGATACCGTCTCCTAATTATCGTACTAACTTCTCGAGGCTGAGCCGAGGCTTAGCCGCCGCCCAGAAATATATCGGAGTCCTTACGCGAATCGATCGGCGAATAAAAACTTCGCCGCGACGCGTTTATGCCCCCGACTATCGTGCGGCGCGGTGAAAAAAAAAATTATTGCTCGAAACCCTTGGCCGCGAGTAATCGCCGAAGCGTTCGAATCCTCAGACACGTTCGGCAAAAAGGCTCTTCAAGCTGAACGCTGACTTGCTCGCGGCCAGATGGAGCCACTGCAATTGCTGCCTAAACGCCGGCCGCCTAATCGCTCGGTCGGATCCTTCCACCCATCATCAAAGCAGGAAGGAGTTAGTGACTCTAATATCGTCCCAATTATACAGAGACATCAGCTCCATCGTCAGACGATGCAATAGACCCCAGATTGCTGTTGCTTGCGGTCGCCAAGCTCGGCTATTCAGATCCAGGTGCGTTTAACCCGGGCAGATAGTTCGATCCAACGGTCTGGTGTCCTTTTAAATTCGGAGCAAGCGGAGCTAAATCGATCGGAGGGGGCGAATTCCCAGCGCTGTATTGAGTAGTTTATTGCTTTCATGCATTTGCATGCTAAGTAGTCGCGTGCTTACGAGTAATACCAGGCCCGGCTGATACCATACACCCCCGGCAAGAATGGCCTATCTAGCCTTCGGTCTTCGATATTGCGGGCCGCTGGGACACTTATAAATTGAGATTTTATCAGGCCGTAAGTCGGGGATTACGAACGGACCGACGGAAACGTTATATGCGCCCAGGAACGGACCTCGCCTCGTGTCTATATATCACCCGCTCCTTTTCCGCCTTTTTGCAAACGGCCGGCAGCCGCGACACCACCTGCGCGCATTCGTCGCTCCGGAACGCTAAGAAACCATTGGAGCGGGGATAAAACTGAAAAATGGCGTTCTTCTAACGACACGTTAGCCCCGGCTCGAACTGACCGTAATAATATATTTCAGCAGATTAGCCGAGTGTTCCTCGCGGCGCGAGCCGCGGCCGCAGCCGGGCGTCAATCGGTTCGGCGAGTCTTTCACGCGCTCTATTGGAACGCCGTGACGTGTTTTCCTAGCTGACAGGTCTGTTGAACCCGTCGTGGGGTGGAAAGATCGTGTTTGACGATGATAGACTTAGGGAACTGCTGGATGACGAAACGAAGACCAGATTATTAATTAATTCCTCTGATCTCCCATGTACTGCGTGCTACTCTACTTAGGTGTCCTAGGGCATGCATTTGTGAGTATAAATCACTCCCGTCTTCTGAGTCCTCCTTTCGCTTCTTTTCCCTTTTTCGAGGGGATCTAGATAACATCGACTCGACGACGTGACGCGTTCTAATGAAGCAGACAAAATAGGATTACATCCCCTTTTGTTTACGAGACTTTAAACCGAGACTGAGGAATAGTCGTTAAATGGGAGAAGCGTGTTCCTGAAATAAAAGTGAAACTGAACCGCAATGAAGGGAATCCAATCGCTTCGTGTCCGAAACAGTCGGGACCACACTTCGCAAGGGTCTCTCCTTTACATTCCCGAAGGGTTGCGTGCGCTCAGACGCGATTGGAGGCAGCGTAATTTCCTGTCATGTAATCGTTCGTTTCGAATCTTCAACGTTGCGATCGCCGCTGGACTCTCTCGCGATTCTATGCTTCCAAGGAATCGAACGATCGTGCCTGTATGAAGAGGTTCCACGAATTCACGGAACGGAAGTTGTTAGCTGCGCAGCAATCCTGGGAGTCGTTCAACCTCTGGAATCTATGTTCCTTGCTTCTCGTTAAATAAAGCGAAAGCGTGGCCCGAAGCAATGGCATATGTGGAATTTGTTTTATAAATTCCACTGTCATTTTTCCTCGAACAGCGACGGCACCACGATGTCTGCCAGCGCGATCTTGCGGCATCGAAGTCTACTCCGAACTTCGTCAGACACTGGACTGGAATCTGGAGAAAGTCGATCCTAGTCTGCGGAAAGAGGGCAAAGGTAGAGAAGGAAGATTCGTAGAAAAGAAGGCGAGTGAAATCGACGAGGGAAGCCCAATGCCGACCCCTAAGTAGGGGAGGGAGCGTTGAAGACACCTGACGTCTCGCTGGCGGAGCCAGAAATTCCAATTTCCGAATTGGAAGCCCCCGCGGATTAACCCCACGGCATAATCGTACCTTTATCAATAGGGGATCGTAACGAGCTCGCAGATAATGGCGGCCTATCAGTCCTCAGCGGAGAAACAATGATGGATGTAGGAGCCGGTGTTTTCGTGCTCCCCGCGACAGCCCCGTTGCCCTTTCCCTTTCTGCTTCTTTTATCCCTAAAACGAGGGGTGCTTGGTAGCGATAGGCAATGACGCTTCGAATTACTTTGAATATAACGTACAGAGTGCGCTTAAAAGGATGCCACCAGTTTTTCGTGCTTATTTTAGATCTCAACGCTGACAAACAGATTCCTGCGGTATTTTTGTTTAACAATAAGAAGTCTGCTGGCCACTTAGCCCAACTTTTTCCCGTTCAGATGACTTCATTGCGCGTCTTCTTTTAAAAACTGTAATTCATTTAAGGTGAACCGTTTAAAAAAAAAATGAGTGGACAATAATTCTGAAGGAGGGATTCCTTTCTCCCGAACCTACTGCCACCTACTAGAGCCATGTAATGCTAGCTAAATATCACGATGAGAGTATCAATTAGATTGGGAGCCAAGAAAGCCAGTCTCTGTCGCAAGATTATTCAACAGATGAGACGAAATCGAAGGTGTCCCGCGCGGCCTCGAAGACCAAACGGTACCCCGTGAAAAATCGTCGAGCGTTCTTCAATAATTTTCCGAGTGGAGCCGACAGAAACGCGAATTCATAATATTTCTCTCGCGCAAGTGGTAAGAAGTCGCGGCAAACGGTAGGGTTTGGCGGGCCCAGGGGGGTCGGGGAGGGGGTTTGAAGTGGCGGCTGCAGCGACGGAAGTGGGCTCCTTCCTCCCGCGTGTACAACCACCCCCGTTCGCCCTCGTCACGCCGTTTTCCCCCTTTTTCCTTCGTTTTCGATTACGCATGAGCGATCGCGTAAAAATTAGAAAGGAATCCACGGAGAATGAGCGCGCTCGGATTAAAAGCCGCGGCGCGCTCGAGTATTTTCCCTCAATTCCGCCCCTTCTGGCCTCCTCCGCCGTTCTGCGCCCCTTCTGGCCTTACTACCCCGCCGCCCCCTCCCACTCCCACTTGGCCTGCCCGCGAGGCGATAAAATGGGCCACTACGCGGCACGAAAAATTTTACAATCAAGCCCCAGACAAGCTAGTCCTGCGGTGCATAGTCTGCACCGTTGCTTCTCGCCGGCAACCCCCGTGACGAGGGATGTCCGGGGTGGCGGGGCGTGGACGGCAGAGAGCCACTCACTCCGCCGCACACGCCTCGGATATAATAAGTCACGTGACATTAATATTTGAAAGCAGTCGGTACGTGGATTGCATTCGGAGTGGCTCCGCTTCTGCGTCTCGCAATATTCCTTCCTTCCTGCCTTCCTTTCGTCTATTTCTTCCACGAGCATCCGCCCACCTTCAGCCCCTCCCCACTCCCCCGACCTCCGCCGCTCGTCTTCCCTTCTCTTCTACTCTTCGGCACTCGTCGGACCGACGCGACGTCCCCGCGGAACAGCTGCAATTCCTCTTGTTGCTCCGTGGGACGGGCCCGGAAGAGGGTGTTTCGAACGCTAGGGATTGATTCGCGCTTGAGATACACAGTGGTGGCTGGAGAAGAATTACTGCAACGACCTTTCTGTCGTCGGCGAAATCCGCGGCGGTGATAATTACACGTTAGGAAATTATCGAGGGGGATGGTGCTTGAACGTTTCTCGGGGAAAGATGTTAAGTATTTGGTACATCTTGTACTAAATATACCAGGCATCCCGTTACTTGCACGAACTACTTTGGGAGCGAGTTAAAGTGTAAATTGATGTACTACCTTGATTACGCGGAGGTCACGACGTAATGCGAAGCAGCGAGAGGGGTTACGTAGTAACTTCTGAATCCAGGGTTCCCCTATTCGAGTCCCTACCCGGGCGTTTTTTCACACCTAACATTTGGCGAATACCTTTGACAGGTGTTTAGTTAGGTGCTTTTTAAAAGATGATTTATCGTATTACTGACTTACATATAGGTTTGGTTTTAAATAGTGTTTCGGTTGCATCGCGGCTTTTACTCTGTATCTCGTTATTTGCGCAATAAATGCGTTATCAGTATTATTATTATTAGTATTATTACTTACAAACATTTGTCCTGTTTGGCAGCGCTCCTTAGATGTAAATGTTGTAAGAACAGAATTACGTATTTGTAAAGCGCGCCAAGCGATAAGGCGTTCGCCGCGGAGCGTCTGGCCGAAAACAGACGAAGCTGAATCGTCGGCGTCGAATAAAGTAGTTGTTGCTAACTAGCCGAACGACACGTCTGCGTTTTATTAACATTCCCCGATTCCCTTAAGGGAGTGTCCTGCTTTATAAGGTCCGATGATTTATTAATATCATCGGATCCTTTAATTTCGATTTTGAGGTCCCAATGGCCAACTCCGTCTGTTGCACTTGAAAAAGACGCAAAATATCTTTTGTTTAATTATAAAGAAGATGTAGAATATATGGAAGAAGACTAACTAAATGAAAAAAACTGGTTAATAAACTCGTTGTTTCGGAACCAAGAGTTCAGAATTTTTTTTTAATCCTGATTAGCAAATCACTGGTGGAAGTAACCAATAATTAATATTTTCTCCTACCGAAAACTCTAAAGCGCGATTTCTCCAGTTTTCATTTTTACGATTTTTTAAAATTGGCGGGCGTGATAGCAAAAAAACTATGCGACCTATTGAATTAAACCAAAGCTTATGCTCTTCAGTATTAAATTCTTTTCTATGTGAACTAAAAAGATTGTTAAAAAATTCTCTTTAAATAATTTTTATAGCACGTTAAAGTTAAATGTTGTTTTTAGAAAATAGACATTATTCTTATTAAACTAAAAAAGTATGATTTCGCGCTTTTTTCTGCTTTTTCTTAGTTCACACAGAAGAAAAATATATGAGCATTAAAAACCATTCTGATTTTTTCATTTCAGACAAGAATCCCGCCAATTGGAGACTGCAGTGGTAAAGCGTTCCGAGAATCGGCTGATGCATCCGCCATATTTTATAATTTTATGAGAAAAAATATTTTTTTGGGCTCATCGAATATATGTTTAAATATACCTAAAAGTTTACGAAGATCAATTGTTTCTTTCCCTTTAAAAAAAATTCGCGAAAAAATCATTTTTTTGGACTTTGTAAAGCAGGACACTCCCTTAAGGTGCCTCTCCACAAGCGTTCGCGAACTGTTCATGAACAGTATGGGAATTGAATTTCCTGTTCGCGAACTGTTCGCTGGTGAGGACCCACCTTTACAATGTTCTCTCGATGTATCAATTTGTCACGCGTCCTTACCTTCCAATTTCACTCGAAGAACGGTCATGAAGCCACCAAGATTTGCCTTCAGAAATTATGTTATTTCTTTGGGGCTCCTTTTTCTTTCACGCCCAGTAATTCGTAAAAAAGGATCCACGGTGCGAACGACGGGTTCTTGTAAGAAATACGATGTCATTTTTCCTGTAAGTGGTATATTCGTCTTCCTTCTGTTCATTCGCGCGATCCAATTCGTGAGATTTTATGTTCTTTCGCAGGGGAGAAGGGTATTCCGCCACGCTGTCGATGCCGGGAACGAGCAGAATTCATTCAAATTCACTTGTGACCAATATTCTTGTGGCCCCATAGAAATTCTGTAGCTTAAACATTGCTGATTACAGGACTCATGGAACACTGAAAAATAATCTGTGGCACAGAATTCTGAAAGAAGTGATACTTTCCTGGACAAACAACTAACGCTTTAAACCAGGGCATGAAACCGTTAATATAAAGATTTCGGTTCTTGAAATATTTATGAAGAACCTTTATTCGGAATAACCGTTATAAAGAACCTAAATATCAGACTATATAAGTATAAGTTACGGTTCCTATATAGCTCTATAACTTTTATTTTTTAGGTTCTATAACTTTTATTTTTTAGGTTCTATTACTTTTATTTTTTAGGTTCTATTACTTTTATTTTTTAGGTTCTATAACTTTTATTTTTTAGGTTCTATATAAGTTCCAAAGCAGTTATAGAACCGATTTTTGTAACGATTGTACAGAATTTTACAGTAAATGAAATCACAACATATTACAGCTGTAGATTACTCTGTGTAACCAAATTGTTTAAAAATTATTATAAATAATACATATGTATACAAGTGAACCTTGCATACCGCCGAGTGTATACATATACATATGTGCAAATGTGTACATAATATATATTTGCTTACTTATTTATAATAATTTTTAAACAATTTCGTTACACAGAGTAGGTAATTTATAGTTGTAATATGTTGTGATTTCATTTACTGTAAAATTCTGAACAATCGTTACAAGAATCGGTTCTATAACCGCTTTGTAACTTATATAGAACCTGAAAAATAAAAATTATAGAACCTAAAAAATAAAAGTTATAGAGCTATATAGGAACCGTAACTTATACTTATATAGTCTGATATTTAGGTTCTTTATAACGGTTCTGAATAACTCTCTCAGTCAGAAGCTTTATATAACAGTTTGAAACAGTTATCTTCGAAACCTATTCAAGCCCTGCTTTAGACTAATTCCTTTCTGGAAAAAAAAAAAAAACAGAAATTGCGACTGGCGCAAGAGTCGCGGTTCGTCCACCGCCGCAATGCGGCTCCAATTTGACCAAAAAACTAGCGCATGCAATGGCGTCAATCACTCGCAGAGGTTTGTTCGTCGTTAATCTCTCAAGGCAAGCTCTGATGAATTTCCTCGAGCAATCCTTTTTTGGTCGAATAGCATTTGCTTTGGTCGAACGGCGTTAAGTAACTAAAGCAACTTCAGTCAAAGAAGTGTCGTGGCACTTGGGCCCGCTAAGACGGCAAAACTGCAAAAGGAAATCGCACAGACGCTATGGTACCTGTACGCGAAAGTTTCTGGCCGATCGGTGCACGAACGGCTAAAACGTTTTAAAAAATTGAGCCACCGTGAGAGAAAGAAGCGGTCGCGCATTTCCTCGTGCGCCTCGTTCCGCGATATATTTCCGCGGGAGGGGTGGTGCGCGCGGCCTTAGAAATGGAACTACCCCACTTTATGTTTTATGCGATAGATCAGCTGGCTGGCTGTCATACGGAGCCTCGCATCCCGGGGATAAAGTAAGATAGACGGATACCTTCGTGTATGCGGATACGCCGCGGATAAATTCAACCTTACGTCCCGCGGCTTTGCCGTTTTACCTATACCCCTCACACCCACCCACCCCCCTACCAACCATCTACCTCCACCCCCCTGCCGCCCTGGGCGGACGGTATATATATATATATATATTTGCCCGTTTCGCAGGGGTGCTCAAGCGTCTTCAGAGGAAGAAATGCGGCTAAAGTACAGCGCAGCCGTAAAATATTCTCGAGACTTTTCTTCTAACCCCTCTTTTCCCGCGATACTTTTCGGTTCGGGGGAAATTACGAGGATGCTACTGCTGTTTCGATTTCCTTTTTCCTTCTTCCTCAGGTTTCACATCTATGGAATCGCTTGGATATCAGTGGGCTCTGCCACTGCTGGTATAACTTATCCTTTAAGTCGAATGGTTTCTCGACGTGCTTTATACAGTTTTAATTTTTTTTAGTTCCAGGATCTCCGAATCTTATATTTCCTTGCGACTTAAGTTTGGTCTCCTTAAGATTACTGTCTTCTGTGTTCATCGTTTCCGTATACACTCCCGTTCTGATTTTAACTCCGAAGTGTTATCCCACTGTTCTGAAGTGCTTTGGTTTACTAATAAATAGGAGCAGTATAATAATATCACGACTGAGTAGCAGCCTGGCGGGTGAAGTAAAATAATTCGACAGCGTTTTGTCGTTCGTAACTAAAGAGGATTCTCCTGGCGACAAAAGGGACAAACCGCACGTCATCCTCTCTGCCTCCCAAAAAACCAGGTATTTTATTAAACGCAGTGTTTATCATCGCAAACGAGCCACCCCCCAACGTCAGTCCCGCGAAAAATCGTACGAAAAATCTCGGTTGTGACCCGGCTCGCTTGTTCCCGAGGCATAAAATCTGTACAGCTTAAGTAAATATCGGGGAAAGGACACAGGAGGGGTATGGAGGAACCGGGCCAGGGCGCGTGTGTGGGAGGGGGGGTGGGGGTGGGCGTGGGACGAGACGGAGGGATCGTGGAAATCGTGAAAAATACCGCGGCAGTCTCGAGTATCCTTTCAAGTACGATTAGCGTACTCGTAGCGGCGTTCCGCCGTTATCAATTCTCCGGAGAACGCCAATAAAAGAGACAAAGGTAGCGTCAGAGGGAGAGAGAGCGCGAGGGGAGGGAAGCGGAGCTCTTCTGCATCCGCGTATATACATACGTCATATTCGGGGTGAGTTTTTGCCTCGCAGTTCCCCCCGGAAGCGAGCGAGATACGGGAAGGAGGGAGAACGATGGTACGAGCGCCACTATGTGCCCCTATGTTTTATGCATCCCTTCGCTGGAAGCTCCAAGGTCGATTCCTTCGAGAAGGAATACTCCGCTTTCGAAGGTACGCGCGACCATTTGAAATTCTGCGCGCATTATGCAGGACTCTGTCCCTCTTTTTCCCTTTTTCTTCAACCGGGGCTGACACGCAATCACCGTCATTCAACGGCAAATTTCATGCGAGACTTCAGCTTTCCTCCTTCAGTTCAATAGCGAAAATTGATTCTCACCCGTGGAAAGAACACGCGGCTGGGAATTTTTTTTTTACCGCAACAAGGTACACGGCGTTGATAGAACGGACTTAGCTCCGAAAATCTGGACCCGCCCAGCCGCGCAGCTCCCCCGGTGCAATTAACAAGGCGTTCAGGCCCCTTTCAGCAACTTAAAAATCGTTAACGGGCTCTGCCGCGAGGATAATTGGAAAGTTTATGCGGTATAAATCGCCTTTCCGCGGAATCGCCGATCGTTAATATGTTCGGCTGCGCCCGACGATGAGATTTAACACGAAAAACCGCGATCGTTTTTGTTCGTTAACCCGTCCCCCCCTCTCCCGATCCGGCTAAATTATAGACTCTTGATTGCCTCGAACACGGGGCGAGAGGGGGTTGGGGGAGGTCGGGGACACGCAAGAAAGTACCGCGGACCGATCGACTCCCTTCGAATCCAGTTCCCCTGCTCGTTAGAGGGGCGAGAATGAAGTGGTTCGGTGTAAACGGATTGTTCCTGCCGGCAGGCCGAGTTATCGGGACTTGATACAAAGTTACAGGTTGAAAGGGAAGGTCGTAAAACCCTGCAGGCTTTTATTGACGCTTCCCGTCCTTGTCCCGCTGCAATCTGCATCCAGAGAGACCTGGCAACGGCGGTGGTGGACGAAAAAATTCGCTGGGCTTTAACGATCGATTCTGGTCAACTTTTTGCGTTTGGCATTGGAAGATGAAGATGAGAAGTCGTTTGTAACGTGGTAGCTAAGAAATTGGTCCCCGCGCCATTTAACCGAAATTAGTCTCTGAAGAAGACATTAATAAATAATATACCGGGCGGCATTCGCCTGCGCGTTTACCATGCACAATGGAATAGAGATAGAGATAAAGATCTACCTCACTTATTCTTTGCGCGCACCTTTTATCGCGCCTACCTTTCGCGCTGGTCTCGTCTTTGCCGGTCAGGGAATCAGTGGCCTCGGTTTTAGCGAGGCGTTTTTGGCCCCGCCAGTGGCAATTATTGTCTCTCGCAAGTTCAAATGGATCGGGACACCTGATCTATAGATCCAGATTATTAGACGCGTGCAGCGCGGCATTCAGGTCGAGCACCTGCCTCACCTGTTGCCGCAAAACATTATCTGGCCGGCAACGTTCTGCGGCACTCGGCGCAGTCATCTCTCACCGATAAATGACGGAAACTATTTCGTGCCGTTCGTTCCTCCTTCTCGTTCCGTCCTCCGCCAACTTTTTCTCCCTGCAGAATTTGCCGCAACCACGCTCTCGCGTAGAATGCACCACGACGCCGCGTTAATTGTATCTGGGACGGAAAAAGCACGCTTCGATATGGGGAAGCCGATACACACATGAATTAATCGCATGAAACTCTTGAAAGAAGTTCACGTGGACATGCACGCCGAAGAATAGAGAAAAAAGTGTAAAACTGACACTTTCGACGTCAGACTTTACTTGTCATTTTAAGGGGGGAGCCTGGTGTAGCGGATCGAAGAAATCGATTCTTTTTTTTTTTGCATAAATCAATAGTTAAACATCACGATAATATGCTCCCAAAGCAGCAAAACGAAATTCGAAAAATTAAAGCGGATATAGCCGATTTTGCTACGGAGCGCCAGGCTACCACAAAACTTGAAATGTGTTTTTCTCGAAACGACAGTTTTATACTTTGCGGGCAATGTAACTAAAAAAATATTCAACCAATCGACTTGGCCTTGCGCACGGATATTTGTGAACATTTTCTTCATAGTACTAAGTTATTCGTATAATGATGTTGTTTAAATAAATAACTTTTTTTTAGACATTTAAGGCAAAATTTCGTTGGAAACAGTGAACTTTTTATTCAAGAGGCCGCCATTTGTTCATTTTGCATCTTTTAAGTTTCAAATTTCTTCATTCTGTGCGTACACTCATTAACTAAAAGAAAATTGTTCGATTTTTGGTTTCAGATGAAACCAAAAGACGCTACGTTGCCCGCAGTGCAATAATTGCGTCGCCAACGGACTGGGCATAACTTTGTTATTTGCCGCTCTTTTTTAATAATTTTTTTTTTGTTATATACCTTAACCTGTTAATACAATATCCTGAAAGTTTCAGAAAGATCTATCAAATACTTTCTTTAAAAAAAATTCCCGAAAAATGCCTCGATTTTCATTTAGTTACACCAGGCTCCCCCCTTAAGGCCAGTTGCCTATTTCGGGGAATTACTTCGCTCTTTATGACGTATACGAGCAAGTATGTTTTTCTCATCGAATTATTAACCATCTCAATCGTTGTTACGCACTTCTGTCTATCAGCCTGTCTGTGTGTTTAGTGGGGATGCAAGGAACTCCCTAAAATAGCTTAGTGCTAAATAATCGCGACGATACACCGAAGTGTACCCTGCCTGTCCGATGAATCAATAATTTTTTACGCACCCACATAAAAGTTTTAAACTCTACATGTAATCACAATGTCATGGACAACGAGTCGCGCACAAAATGAATTTTATTAGCACCGCGAAAGCAACGGTTCTCTTACGTTTCCTGGAAAAGCGGAGTGTTCGTGACACACCTGTTAGTTGTTGAGGCGTCCGCTGCTGGCTGCCGCGGCGCCAGTTGTCAGCAGCATTGTTCCGGACTCTTCCCACGACTCTTCCCTTCTTTTCTCAAGGAATTTTAGAAAGGATCGTTCTTTTAACTAAATTTGTCCGTTTACATTTTTTTCGCATAAATCCCTAGCTTTGAATACTGCAACGCAAAGATGCTCGCCGTATATATAAATCGCGGAAGTTGATTATGTAATTGATTAAGTAATTGCGAGAAGCTCTGTGAAAGTAGATGATTATCATCACAATCGATGGAAATATCGTGATTAGAACGTTCGAAGGGATATATATATTTGCGAAGACGGAGATCTTGATCAACTTCATAGTTTTCGCGAAGCAGTTACTTCGCTCTTTTACCTTAAATAAGATTGTACAGGATTGCAGGACGTTCGTGACGAAACGTAGCAATATTTAGGAACGAAGCACTGTTTTTGCTACGTAGATTAATACTCCGAGGCAAGTCGACGGCAGAAGGAATTTCAGTTCTGAGAAAAGGAGTGGATACGAAGAAAGATTTGATGAAAGTCGACTCGACCCAGCCAGACACAGGGATCATGCGTGTAACGATCGACCAGTCTAATGACGGTCAGATTCACATGGAAGCGACGGGAATGAATCGATGGAGAGTGGTCTGGAGACGGATGGCAAAAAACACGGATAGACGTGGGACAAGCTACTCATAAAGACGAAATTGATTGATGATTAGGAACTGATAATTAAAAGCGGATCCGCCGCTTCCTTTCAGCCAGGAAAAACAAAGGAAGGTTCGAGAATCCAAAAACCTCTGGCTTCTGGCTCGACATTACCGTGGCGCGTTACCTTTAATTCTCCTAGAACTACCTTCAGCGATAGAAGTATTAAAACTTGTCCTTAATTACAAATAGAACAGTTTAACGCTCGGCTTTGTTGTTCATCATTGTGAATTTGCAATGCCTAGGTCTCCATTGAAGCTTTTACGAGAAATTGCAGCTTCGTTTAGGAAAATGAATCGAGACGATTAATTAAATATTATATATCCACAATACAAACTTCGGAAAATTGATTTGCAATTTCGAAGGATTACTACACCTTGAATTAAGAAGCTTTCGTTTTCACTGAAATTCAAGTGGGCGCGAGCTACGAAACTTGGAATGGTCAGTTCTCACAGAAGATGCCAGCGAACTGGAACAAATTAATTTCACTATTTTCCATGCCAATGACGATTGATTTTATTTGAGACCGTTAAAAGCTCAGGCTGGTTTGTTCGCCTTCGAAATCTTGGGAAGTCGCCCGTAAACGATGAGGGCTAACAGTGTGTGCGTAACGGTTTCTCGTATCCCTTTTAATGGCCAAGAATTAGAGGATATGTGGGACCAATGGTTCGCGGGCCGCTCGATTATTAGAAATGCGAAGGGTCGAGACGAACTCTCTAATGGAAATATAATTGTCATCGTCGTTCGAGGGGCACGCCAGCCACTCCGAAGCGGACTAAAGAGGGCCGCGGAGAGGAAAAAAAGGACGGGAGATGCCTGAAATTACATATTACAATGCGACGTCGTTTAATTTACTGCACATGCTGCCAACTAAAAACAAGCTAGCATTTCAAAAATCAACCCCTGATTCTCCCAACTAAAATTTGCACGAGCAAATTTACTAAATACAGAACGTACGGCATAAAACACGTCCAGCGGCGAGGGCATTATTTACTCCATTATTCGGATTCTCGCTTTCATTAGTAGTCGTAAATTCCTTGATAATATTTTGCGGATTCTCTGATTGCTTTAATAAATTAAAATGCTTGCTAAAGAGGCGTCGTAACAGTGTCATTCCCCGTCAAAACCGTGGCTCGAGTGAATTCGTTCCGCTCGAAGCGACGCATAAATTATTGTGAAAAATGAAATTTATAACCGTGCGAGCGACCCTTTACAGCAGACGGCGGCGTTGCTGTCATTACGAAGCCCGGTATCGTATCTTAATACGGGTTGGTTCATCGACCAGTTTCACCCTTATCGTGACGAACGATCGAGCTTTAATTGGTCGATTCGTCATCCCGCGACGAATTTGATTATCAACGTCCAGCGAGAAAGTTATCGTGGCCGGGGCTCTTGCACGCGAATGACTCACACTTTAAAACCTATCGTGGGCCCCCTCAAAACTTTGAGAAAGAGAGACAGCAGTGAACGAACGATTCACGATAACGGTCGTTATTTTTTTTTTTTTGCTGATACACATTAATATTGCGTTAACTCGCACGGAACGGAAACGTAGGAACAGGTTTATTGTTTACGATGTTGTTAAAACTTTGAAAAATGTTGCGTAATAAGTATTCTGGGTAATTTATTTCGACATTTCTTTTTCAGTTGTGGAAACCAGATAGGTATAGGTGTGCGAGTGTGGAATTTTTAGCTTTTCAATCGTGTAGATTCTTAGGTTTCTTTGAGTATGTGGTAGTTCTAGTTTTTTTACTCGCTTCGATTCTTTTGTGTGCAAAGTATTTTTAATTTTCAAGTAAGTCCTGTAAACTCACATATTTTTGCGATGCTGGTAGGATCCTCCATTCTAGTTAATAGTTCCTTCACCGTGTATACCCCTAGATTTGCGCAACTGTGGCTCGTCTAGGTCCCAAGTCTTTTGGACCCAAGATTTAATTAACTAACTTTTCAAATCCTTATTTCTTTCTTTCTCTCCTTAGTTTTGCTGTAGCGTACTATTCCTTTGAACGTTTATTCTCCCAGATCTCTAGTTCTCAAGTGGTGTAACCCCCAAATCTTCCAGTTTTCTGGTACTCCAAGCTACTAGCATCAGGATTGTACACTTTTCAGTCTGTTATTCCTCTACTGTTCTAATCATTTATAGTCCAATCTTTTGGGCTTCTAGGCTCCCATTGCTTTACCCCTCTCATCCCATAATCGTCCGGTTCTCTAATTGTTTGATCCTCTAGCTCTTTAAAATTCTATCATTCTGGATCTGTAGTAATTAATTTCTTCTATTTCACAACTGTCCAAGTTTCCAATCCAGGCATCACCAATTTTTTCCAATCTCGCATATTCGTTGTGCTTAAAATTACTCAGTCTCTCACGATCCCAGTTCTGAAGCGTCTAAAATTGTCGGACTCTCCGACTTTCGGTAACCTATTACTTGGCTGTTTAGACCTTACCCTTATTCTTTCCTCCTCGCCAAAGGAAGGCACGCAAAACCGACAAAAACCGCGATCACTGGACTCGTCATTATGCAAAGTGCATCAACGATCAAGTCGGTAAACAAGGATCCTGAGAAATGTTCGAGAATCGTGGAACTGATAATGATAACCTCCGCTGAAACTTCAAGGGTGTTCGCAAGGCTAATGTTTGGCATTGGCGTTTTGAGAGGGACGCGATCGCCGCGACTAATGCCGATTTGATGAAATTATAATTCCATGGGACCAGAGGACCATCAAACGATCGGCCATTAGGAGCTGGGCTTCAGAGTTTCACGCACCACTGATGTCAATATAATAGTTGCGATTCTTCGAATAGTGAAGTTTAGAGGGCCATCAATGTTGCACGCGTGATACTTCAGTTCGCGTGTCACGATCTCGTTTCACCACCATTGTTATAGCTACGTTACGGTGATCCCGAACGGCCGGATGTTCGGCTTTATAACCTTTCAAACTGGAAACTATCACCCCGCATTCGTGCAATTTTTCCGTCTGAAAAAAAGGAAAAAATGCTGAAAATCGCACGTTTCGTCCATTCCCCACGCGGAAGTGCAGGAATTACGATACGTAACGGCGCGCACTCTCGGCAATATTAAACACAATATCAATCAGCGCCCAATGCTGAATTATACAGGCAGCACAATTAAAGCAGGCAGTAACAACATTACGGAGCGTCCAATATTTGCCGCGACACCGTTCGTCAGGCACTAAAAACCAGCGGCCGTCGACGATGATTGCTTTAATTAGCGTGCCCGCGTAACAACTAGATCCCAATTGCTGCTCTTTTCTACGCGGCACACGCAGAGGCACGCACACCGCGTGGCCGCGCGCACGGTTCATAAACCGCGGACTCGTCCTCGTAAAATTCGCGCGCACGGTGTAAAACAATCTCGCGCATAAATATCGAATATTTGAGAGAGATAAGAGCCGCACGGACGTCAAACGGATCGACCTGCACTCGAATCGCGGGCAAAGTTACTGCGTTCAAGGCAGCGTTAATCTGTTTTCGGCGAAACGCGCGTAAATTTCCTGTTGCTCGCGTTTTTTTTTCCCGCCACCCCCTGCCTCCCCTCTCCCTGGGGGTTGCCACGAACGTCGCGGCAAGTTGGCCGCATAGGTACGTGCTCTACCGCCATACGTCGCCCTCTTCTCCCTCGTTTTTTGTTTCTGTACCTGGTATCGGTTGATATGCAAATGGTCCGTGGGCCGAAGGCAGATAAAATATTTTATTCGCGGGACGGATGGCCGGCAAAGACTGGATAGGGAAAACGAGCGGCGCTCGTATTAATCAATTTTTGATAGACCGGCAGCCGTTGCAGCCGCATAAATATCCGTTAACGCGACGGCTGTTGCCTGCCGCCTCTGTTCGCGACACTTGTCCATTCTTTGATTATTCGGAGCCGAATGTGTCTTCCCGCTGAAATGTTGAATTTCACGGGAGACGATTAAGGAACAGTAGCCAACTCTTACAGTCGGTAGGAAATTATTTGCTAACCGAAGGAGCCTCAGTGGCGCCACCTACGCTACAACGCTCGGTGGCACTACAACAACCCGCGGCAACGCGGAGAGTGGCCTTAGTTGACTTAGTTCCGACTTCAGTTTCATCTGGATCGCAAGACGCGAGGGACGGTGAGGCATAAACCCCGGTTACTGTTGCTCACTGCAAACAATCGCAGTACTTTCTGCGTAGTCGTAAAACCAGCGATAATTTTCCACGAGTGATAATTTTTTTACTCGAGTTTTACTCCGAACGTCGGGTACCGAGCTCGCCTTCGTAAAATTCGATGCGAGTCGCGCGCGCCCTCCGTTGCTCTTTTTTTTTTTTTTATTAGAGCCCAACGGAGGAGATCCGTAATAAAGTTACGAAGTTATTCCCGGTTGATTATCGTAAAAGTTCGAGGGCACCGCGCGACGTATCACCGGGGGCAATCGGTTAAAGAATGCGCCGCTTTGATAGCGTTCGAGGGCGGGCAATTTCATGAATCACCCCCGGCTTGGCCCGCCGCGGTAGAAATGCTCGCGTCTAGGATAAAGACGCGCGATGATAAAGTCGCCTCGAGCCAGGGGCCACCAATAAAAGCAACCCGTGTCGCCTGATGCCCGGCGAGAACCTCTGACTGCATGACAAATGCTCACAAATTCTGTGTCCACAATTAAATTGTACGCTCGTCGGTTATTGAATGTAACGAGCAGGTGGTGCTGTCAGGTGGAAATTGCTTTTCGGGAGGAATCCCGGTGGCTGCGTATTGAAATTTGAAAATCGAACCGCAGGTGTCCATTCAGATTCTACTTTCATGGCGCCGGTATTCGTATGAAAAATGGGCCTCCATGGGTCCGTTCGGTAGCAATCTCTCATCAGCGTTACGAAAGACAAGCAACGATCCCTAAAATCAAACACCGATACAAAATCAAGATTTTACGATGAATATTTACGTCGAGTGCCATCGAAACATGGCCGAGGTAAACGGTTCAATTTTCAGAGCCGTGAATGTAGTGGAGGGGGGCTCGATAATATTGGTTATTACGTAAGAAAAATGAACATCCCTGCGGCGACGGCGCCTCGAATCAAAGTATCACCGCTCCAGGTCATCAGGTCTCTAGGAATCTCGACGAACTTACGAAAAGTCCGAGATCAGCCCCATTATCCAGCCGACGAAGACGATGAAACGCGTCGACGTCCTGAGGAACCTGGACTACGTCGAACTGGACATGGCCCAGAGGACCCTGTTCGCTGATTGCAAAATAATTGAACGGTCCGCGCGATCGGTCCGTCTCGAATCTATCGGTCTGATTGGCCGAGGCTGGGCCTGGCGTGGGGGAGGGTAGGGGGACCCGGTCCGGTAATGCGTTTTTAAAGACCAGCCCGTGATTCGTGGGCAGTGGAAGGGCGGGAGCAGCGCGAGAAGCATCGACGCGGCGAGGTTTCATCGTTGATGGATCACCCGGACCGATCGAGCGCCTCCAAACTAATCAATAATCGGGCTCCTTCGACCGGCAGCTATTACCTAGCCTGCAGCGGTGGCGGGATCATCATTTCTTCGTTCTCCGCCGCGGCTCGCCAACAAGTAATGACAAGTTATCATTATAAACGTATTACCAGCGGGGCCAGTTCACCTGGTTCTCCTTCGAGATCCTTCGAGCCGAGATAACGACGCTTCCGCGGAGATAGCCATCTAGCAGGTCTCTCTCTCTCTGCTGGCCGCAGCTGATCGGTTGCTCAATCGGCTACGGTCGAGCTGGCCGAGGCGGGGGACGATTTCACCTGTTGCTGCTGGGCTATCGGGTGTGATCGATATTATCGTGGACCGTAACGGTTTCGGACGCGGCGGGAATCCTCGGGAACACCCGAGTCCTGATGAGGATTCGTCATTCGGGACAGCTGGTTCGTGCGTTACGTTGCATTGACAGCTGCTCCAAGGCTGTCTTGGCGCGAGTGGACCTTCTTAAACGCGCTTTAGTCGGCCTTCTTGCACTTTGAAGTCGCTTGCTGGCAGGGAGTCCTTGGGCAAGTGGATAGATACATACTTGGAATGAGCTGGGTGACTTTAAAGTAGCAAGAGATTGGGAGCATCGAAAACACCTATGTTGATTGTTAAAAGAAGTTTCAAAACGATAGTATAAAGAGGTTTAATAATAGAGATAGGTAAGCGGGATGGTAGACCCAGTTCTTTCTTGTTGGTGGTACCACTTGCCGTGTAACAGGTAAACATATTTCTTGAACACTGTACATGGAAGATGAAAGATTTACAACAGGGAGAATCGTCCCTATACCTTTGACAAGACCCTCTTATCAGCATCCTTTGCAAGGACATGCGAACCACTGCGAATACACTGGGAACTCCCAGAGACCAGATTGTAATGTCTACCGCAAGCCAAACTGGAGATGGATATTGTACTGCATTAAAATGCATTCCACTTTCCGGTGTCCAGATCCTTCGGGTTTTTAGAGATAATATTCCACACTTCGTGCAGCAATCAGCTTATCGCCGAGAAGTTAATTAGCTGCATTTTTAACCCTCTCGTTCAATCGACCAATTCCAATTTACCATCCTAAATCGACTCTGCTCGCGAAATACATCGGGGACCGTGATTCGATTAAACAGGAAGCAAATATTGCTCAACCCTGTGGCTGTTCAGAACGCAGGCCGCAGACATTTCAAGTCCGCGTCCGCGTGATTTTCCCCATTTCCCCTCGATGCATCGGCATCTGCCGCTTTGACACCGATGCAAATCCATTCGGGACACCGTTACGCGAACAGACAGGGGGTGGAAAGGTGAAAAGAGAGCACGAAGAGGGGAACAGGGCGATATTCGATAACCTGTAAAAAGGCGGAGAGGCGGTGACGCAAAGTGAAAATGCAGTAATAAAACCAGCAAGTTTCCTCGTCCTTCGTTATCAATTCCCGCTCGAACCCAGCCCACCTATCCGCCAGGGTGTTGCAATATCGATAAAAGCTTGGATGTATTGTAAGCTCGTCCGCGAACGGAACCGCTGCCGCAGACTCGCAGGGGGCTCTGTCATGGTATGGGAAAGCCATCAATTTCAATGGGCTTTGAAAACCGAACTACTTGTTGCATGCCCACCCCCCTGTTTTCCCTCCCCCTGCTGCTCCCTTTCCGGAACCGTTCGCTCGCCCTCCTCTCGATACGCGAGCCGATAGCTTCCCCCCCGGGGAACGATGGTTGCGAACCGTCCCGAACGCGTATCCCGCCTCCGAACAAGCCTTACCCTCTTTTCACTCTTTGCACTTCACTTTCCAGTAGCAGGAATACACCTAATTCTCAACTGTCCTCCTATCGAGCATCTCCTAAAAGGGCTAATCCATTGAATTTGTCGAGCCCCTTAATTGTTCTAGCTACGTGACTCTGGTGGAACCTGAGTCACCTAGGTAAAGAAGCAAGATCCGCGATCAAGTTTCAATAATTCGGTAACTCCTAGGATAGCTAATGCTCTGATTAGCTAAGAGTTTTATGAGACCGAAGCTCCGTGTCTCCAGGGAACACATGTTGCGATCAACTCGACGAACAAACGGAATCCATGATCGAATCATAATCCCTATCAGGCAGATCGCAATTTCGCCCAATTAGACCTGGCAATGGAGAACCCAATATTCTCAGGATCGCTCGGCGACCTCGAAATTAAGTTGTTCCGATGGCTCGTCTGAGAATCGTCGCTGGCGAGATGTTAATACGACATTCTTTCCGCGTTAAGCTACCTGCCAGGCGCATTATCCACGCGGCATTGTCTGCTGAAATACGTTTCACTGGAGCAAGATACGGTATTTCTTCTTATTCCGGGGCGATATGCATCGCGTGCCGTATGTAACGAGGGGGATGACAGCCCGCAGGATGTCGATGAGCATACGGTCGCGGTTTTCCGCCTTTGTTTTTAATCACTGACCGAGTAGATTCGATGTACCGCCGCGGAACGTCGTTAATTGGCCGGGATAGCTGGATAATCAACGGCGCCATTACTCGCGCGCGAATTAAAAGCGTTGTTAATGCTAACGTGGGAGTATTCTGATCGCCCATTGTCTAGGCTGATCTACGAGGACCCCTGTAATTATGTGGTAACTGTATCGAACACCAGTCCGACGGTTCCTCGAAGCGGACCCCGCTACTCTTTTACAATTAGAAATTTCTTCCAATAATCAGGGGCCTGTTTAATTGCTCTGCCATTGCTTGTGATTCTACGGTACTCGTCGGTGGTGTAGTTGGTAGGATATTCTTGCTCTTTGATGCGTAATTGCTCCTATTTGGAACTGTACTAACTGTCTTTCTGTAGCGTGTGATTATACACCCATCTTACGAACGGAAAGTATTTCGTGGTCTAAGGTTCCACCAGGTCGAAGACATTCTAGATGGTAATCTGTGGGCAACTGTGACCCAAACTCTCCCGACAGCGGCTACCTCTAATGGGGGGACTTGGGGCAGCAAGTTGCTCGTAATGCGAAGCTCAGAGTTACGTGTCAATTCCAATAGCAGAGGGTCTCGAATTTGGGCCACGCATTAATACAAACACAGATAACTGGAGCTCTGCTTACTCTCTTTTCTGGTTGTAAATGTATTGTAGCATATTGCAGCAATGGTAAAGGTCTACCTAAAGCCTTACACTGACATCATTACTTAAGATCCGAATTTAAATCTTTTATTAACGACTCGAGCGTTATTCTCGGTGATTTTAATTTAAAAAAGAAACGCCAAAAGGTGAGAATTTCTTTTATGGCTGCGGTCGAGGGATCAGAGAGTCAAGATCTCAAGACACAGCCGTTACTTTCAACCCAAAAAATCAAATAGTACACTACTCTCGCGATCAGCCTTGAGAACTGTTTAAGAGTTTCACATTAAAATGGAGGCGGAATTGCTGAATAAAAGTCAGATGCTGCAGTGTCTGTACACATGGAGCTGCGAAACTCGATCAGATCCGAGTGTGGTTTCGGCCCATTGCTGACGAGAGACAGCCAATCGATGAGCTTCATCCGTGCCAGAGGCTCAGGGGCCTGTGAGGGGTGAGTACTCGTGGGAAGAGCGCGTGCAGAGTGTGGGGGTGACTCGTGCACGGTTCAACCCTGACTGATATCGAGGCGGTTACGCGGAGCTTCCACGTTAATCACATATCCACACACACGAGTGCCCACTGTTTGTTTACCCACTGACGGCTCTAATGAATAGCAAAATCGAGCTGCTGCGTTACGCGTCCTTTCTCGACGGGGCTGGAGGCGAGAATTACGCGCCCCGCTGCAACTGCATCGGCCGTCAAAGATGAACGACCGCTTGAATATCGGGAGGTATCCCGTTTTCCTGATTTATTGGCGGATGTTCGGCTCTGCGCCATAATTCCGGAACGAAGAATTGCGAATCTGTTCGACGGCAGTGGTTTATTGCGTTAGGTCAGTCTGGGAGTGACTGACCGGATCTTAATGATAGTTAATAATGTTTTGTTGTATTATTATTTGTCGCGTGTGTTAGACTTACTATTAGCGTTAGAATTTAGGGTCTTCCACCTCCACAAACGTCGGTATTTCTTTTTCACATCTAAATGTTAAAATCAGCTATAATAGATTTTTTACAATTGCAGATCACAACAGAAAAGAAACATTTTTACAGGCAGTACATAAATGTACGTTCTAAGGAATCCGAAAAACATAATTATTTAATCGAAATGTGATGGGCAAGTTGTATCCCCGTGAAAAACTTGAAAAAAGTAAACAAATTAAGCCAAGTACATGAAATCAAATAAATCACAAAAAATAGAAGATAATAATATATTAAATCCTTGCAAATCTAGTAATGAAAGTTGATTGTCACTCATAAAGTGATCATATTCCTTCCTCATTTTCTACAAATGTAAAATAACCTGTATTATATGCAATCATTATGGAACGCTGCAGATGTCTTTGCACAAGGTTGATGTGGAGCAAAACTAAAAAAACAGAATTATTGCTATTTGGGAGCAATAACCACCCATCATATATTATTATGTACGCGTCCTATAACAGCTTCCAATCCGATTTTACTTTCGTGCAGTAATGCATAAATGAAATATAATATATGACACTATTTTTTTATTAACTCTTTTCCTCATTGCGTTCTTTGATAAAAGGTAATGTTTTTCTGGCGATGACAAAATTGACCTTAACTTACGACACAAATAGATGCAGGTCCTATACAAATTTTTGTTTTCCGCCGTGGTCCGAAATCTATCAAAAAGGCTTACTGCAAGCAACCCGTGGGTTGGTACGCCCACGTGAAAACAGTTTGGCTGACAGTTTAGGAAACAGCATAAATTCGCCTGGATTCAGGAAGGGAGCCTCGAACAGAGTCTCCCTTCCGAAATCTTCAGCAATCTTCCACTCAATATCCGGAGTTTTATATTTACAAGGTATCGGGTTCGGAAGAGAGGAAAATCTGCCCTCTTTTTCGGATATTCTTTCAATATCGAGGGGAATCTTTAAGTGGCCCCGGTAGCAACAGGTTGTAAATCCGTTTTTTAAGGGATCCGTTGCCACCGTTCGGTTTGAGGTCGCGAGGGTGAAGGGAATTCCTACGGGAGAGCTCCTCCTTCGTTCTTTTCAGCCTTCTGGGCCCAGACCTTTGCACGTTTTCCAATCACGCTACTTCCCATCCTCCTCTGCTCTGATTGGTTAGGGAAAACGGATTTCCTGGCGTTGGAGATTCCTTGGAGAAAGGATTCCACTTTGACTTCGAGCAGGCATCAACGTCCCATTCAGTCTTATAAGTTTGCAATAAAAGGGTATGCAAGTGCCCGATAACTTTTGCACTGGCAAATTTTGTTAGATAATCCCACTCGTGACTGAGAAGTGTCGAAGCGGCACTTGTACCTGGGGCACCTCAATCATTTCAATCTGCATTGCCTCGGTTAATCCCTAGAGCGCCAGAGACTCCCAAAAACAGGCAAATTAGAATTAATCCGCAGGAAGAGTTTAAGACAAATCCTTCGGCAGTAAATTTATCACACCATCCGCCAACAGACACCAAGAACTGCCAGTGAAGTGAAATCCTCCAGCAGGTACCCATCCGCGATATACGCAGTACCAACAACGTTCGTTTCTTCCTCCAAAGATCGACGCAATCGAGGACTAACCGTGGTCAGACAATTGCAGGCGGATCGGAAACGCGCTGTTCGACAATTCCCTCGGACAATGACCATGAAATGATGTTTAACTGGCCACGGTGACTCGGTCGACAAATTACGCGGAATAATCAAGAGCAGAAGAAGCGGAGGAGACCGAAGAGCGAGAGTTCTGTGCGACCGGATGCCCAGCAATCATTTATTTTATATTAATCGTGCCCCCGGGCAGGAAGAAGGGCGTCAGGGGCACTTCTTTACAGAGGAGGACCTCTCCAGAAGCGTTCGAGCAACGAATAAACAAGTCCTGGCCGCGATTCGTTCGGTTTTCGAGCGTTGCCCGCCGAGAAAACAGTCGGTGCATGTCATTAGCTATGATGGGGCACCCGGATGCGGCCTGGAAGGAGGAAGCCGCTTTCATGGAAGACACTAACGTGGATTGACAGATTCCTGTGCGCCATTGTTGTCGTAGTCATGCCCGTTGCCCTCCAGGAGCCGTTTCTCCTCTTTGTACCACGTTGTATTCTTCTGTCTCCGCGTTGACAGTTTCGTTACTCGGCCTTTGGTCAAATATTTGATCCTGCGCCTTCAGTCGAGCTTCAGAGATTAAAAGCGAACTTAATCAACGTCACGCAATATCATACCTACCTGTCGTTGCTGAACAGGGAAGGCGTTCAGAGATACTGCTCTGCTTTTCGCTGCCTGCTCATCCGCACTTCTCGCTTGCAGCGAATAAGAAGATTTACACACGAAGATCTATTCGCACCTTTGCCTGTTCAGAGCAAGTGCACAGCTTCGATGGCCTCGGCAAGGTATAAGTGTTGCGGTAGCTCAATCTCCTTAAATTCAACGTGGACAAACCTCTCAGCCATCCCGTATCGAATCTGACCAACTATCTCCGGCACACGAGCATTGCGCAAGTACGTAACAGTATTCTGATCTGACGTGAAATATGGCATCGATTTCTGAGATCTCGTTAGAGTTCCCGACGCCAGCCGAGGGAGGAGCGATTCCCTCGGAGGTGTCTGCAGGATTTCAAGGGCGGAGTTTCACCCGCGATCGCGGCTTCTCCCGCAAAACCGGTCGTTATCCGTCGGTTATTGATAGGCCCTCGTTAGCGCCAGTTATTTGTTTTGCAGAGTGTGAGAACCGGAACTGCTAATCGCCTGCCTTTAGTCCCTGCCTCGCAGCCACCTTCTAATCGTCTTCCCGTCCGATGTAATTCACTTTTGCCGCCAGACCTGCCGTCGGTCACTCGAATCGATTCCAATGCGTAAGAGGCGCGTGCAGTTAGAGCATGTGTTACTCCGATGGCTGGCAGCCGTCGTGGAACATCGATCGGTCCTTTCTTCCTGCCTAAAGTCTCCGGAGGCTCTCGCTGCCGCGTGGCGTTCCAAGGGCGCGCGGGGGGAAGGCGGCTTCCTCCTCGGGCTTCCTTGCCAAACCGAGTCCTTTGCATACACCGCGTACGCAGATGGCAACGACAATGTCCGAGCGGAAGTAATTTCCGAGATGAGCGAGCTGGCTCGCAATAGTGGTTGAACAGTCAAAGTGGGCTCATTTCGGCATACATGTCAGATCCCGCGGAGGGACACTCTGCCTAGGGAGGTCATATCCTGTCCAACCCTGACTGGTCGCGCATTAAAACCGCAGGGCGACGTAATTTTCTGAAGAAGCCACGCACACTGCCGGGGCAGCCTGGAAAAGTGTGAGATCTGCTGACCCCTGGGATGCGCACAGGATGTGGGAATGGTCACGCGACCAGTGAGATTGGTGTCTTCATCTTCTACGTTAGAGGGAGGAGCTTTTCTTTGCAGTTTCGAGTGAAAGGTTCCCTTAAATGCTGCGTGCACTGTTGGCTGATGGAGTTTAAGGTAAGTGATCTGAGGCAGATGAGGTGTCCTCCTTACAGAACAGAGAAACCAACAATGATTTCGCGTCTTGTCGCTGTAGCGGCTTGAATGTTCTCAGAGAAGAACTGAACTATTCAATGCGCCTATGGTAGAAATCTGAATTAGTGAGATTGGAAGGGGAATTAGTTCGTAACTCAAGCAACGAGTGAATTCGTCACAAACATTCCATAACTACACTGCTATAAAGAAGTTAATGCAGTACTTGATATGGGCAAAACAAGTAAAAAAATAAATAAAAAAAATGAGAATTGGTTTTTCTCATCTTTTAAACACAGACTGGTGGCCGAGTTAACGGGTTGAGATTTCTGGGTAGGACGTAAAATCTCTGCTGAAACTGATATTTACAACACTGTTTACAAAATAAGTTCCTCGTCATGAGCCAGGAATTTTACGCACGTCGATTTCAACGTTCGTGTTAATAGTTGTCAGCCATAAATAATGCGGTAAGACAAAGAACAACTGACATCTAGATAGGGCACAAGATCTCGATAGACCGTTTCGCCATGTTCCGTTTCGGAATCGTTACGTTCGTTGCGTGCAGTGGATCAGAAACAATGGGGAATCGTTGAGAAAGTTTACGCTCGCGTTGAAAACTTCTCTAATTCCATCTCTTTTCCTCCCCTCTGCTTTTTTTTTTGTTCACCAGCACGTGGTATCAGTTCGCTCAGGCGTTTCGAAAACTTTCGACTCGTTTTGCGCGGTCGAAAATAGGTCCTCCGTTTGTAACAGGACGAACGATCGCTTCCCGCCGCGCCGCCGTGATGGAAAAATGCTCTGGCTGAATCGTAATTAGGCATGCCTAATTTCCAGTTTTCAGCGCTTGTCTGAACGAGATACGTATCGCTGTTACGCCAGCGAACGATTAACCAGGTCGGGTATTGTTAGTCACTCGGAGACAGAGAAACTATCGGGGAAAGGAAGAGCATAACCGTAGTTACAGTCTGAATTATAGCGATTACAACACTGGCGAATGTTGCTCTTGACGCCGCTCTGCTGTCTTCCCATTTACCCTTTCTCGTCGCTACTTTTTATTCCGTTAATTGAAATCAAGTTGACATTCCATGACGATCATTCGAATGTTTTATACATTCCTGGGAAATAGGTATTGCCATTTCTTCGGCAAGTGAAACCTTCAAGGGTATACAGAATTCATATTAAAGGGTCTCCCCACCTTGACGGCCTGAAAAGGAGCGCGATATTTGGGATTTTTTTTAAGAGAATCCCTCAAATTACATTAATTGAAAACTTTATGCCTACATTTATAAAGATTTAGGCAACATTTAAAAAAAAATTATTTAGAAAAAAAACGGTACCTAAAACTTTAAACGCGTCTTTCTCAAAATGATGTTTTCCGATCTGGTTAGCACGGTATCTCAAAAACCAATCTCCCGATTTGCTTCAAACTTGGCACATATCTCAAGTAGATGTTCCATTCTCGCTGGTACTAAAACTAAGTCGGTTTTTGCAAAATTAGACTTTTGCGACTTAAAAAACTAGCGATTTTTTTTTTGCAGAAATCGATGTCTGTTTCAAACGCTGCCATTTTTTTAAATTTTCAGTATTTCTCATTTAATCTAGTTCAGGCGATAGCCACACTCATACAGATTACACAATTTTTTAAATTTTCGATTTCTGACAAATACAACGGCTGATTTTATGCTAACTATACGCATATGATTTTTGTAAGGCGCTCTATTTGAAGCACTATAACTCCGGATATAACCACTATTTTCGCATGTAATTTTTTTATTATATTCTCCAAAGATTGACAAACGAAGCCGCAAAGCTGGAAGTAAATATATTTATTGGTTTTACTTTAAAAAATTCTCAAATTTCGCATCATTTTTGGTCCGTCAAGGTAGGGAGACCCCTTAAAAGACAGTGACAAATTCTACATTTTAAATAGTTTATTAACATCCCGAACAGAATTAGAAATACTCTACAGCGCTATTAACGGAAGTCTACTGACAGAAAAATCGACATCCACAGTTTAGGACCGGTAAATTATTTCTAATATATAAATTCACGTGTTTTTCTATGCATTTGAGACACAGGCGACCTTTTGCATGCAGATTTGCATGAACAGCCGGGGAATAGTGGGGTAGCCAAGCATGATGGTGGGGGGTAGCTGTTCCAGTGGCCTCAAGCGACCAATTAACATCGTTCCGACTATGGAGCTACGTTCAGACCCGATTCTACGTTATCCTAGAATGCAATAGAGCTGAATAGTAATTACCAATTACGCGAACGCTTCGAACGTGTGATGGTCGATGAGTGCTAGGCTCATAAAGGAGCGTTCGAGGAGTCCAGACGCGTTGCGTGAATCGCTTCCTTTCCCGCGAGACCTATAAAAACGTCAACGAGTCGACTGCTCGAAGGATCGTTGCGTCTTGTCGTTAATAACCGTAGCCGGGTGTGTACCTTTTGGATCCGCACCAATTAGTTCCTAACGCTGAATACGAGCCACGGTGCGTGCCAGTTTTCATGAAGTCGGTTTTACTTTCCACATGTACGCTGTTGCCTCCATCGGTGACGACCAGTTATGTAAAGGTGGCGTTCAAGTTCTTCACATTGGACATCAAATAGCTCCTCGACACTGCGAATTCTTCCAGTGCAGCAGATGAATCTAAAGAGTGGCGATAATTTCTTAAGGGGCCATGCTCAGCCAGGAGGCCGAAAAGAGGGTGGTCTTTGGAAATTTTTTACTCAAAAGCTATAACACATTTCTCAAAAAATCTTCTTTCCTTTTAAGGATTGCATCTAGTACCGTGCATCGTAATTTTTTTATTTAAAAATATTTAGCAACAACTGAGTTATTGTCCATCACTCGAAGGTTCTCTAAAAAAAGGGCTTCTGCTAAAATAAAAAATTCAAAAGAATTTACTTATTATATTATATTATCTAGTACTTGAAAATATTAATTTGGGAAAAAATGGCTGATGTTTAAAGTAAAAGTTTCAATTTTTATCATAAATCGTGCCTGATTTTCGTGAATTAAAAGAAAACTAAGCATCGGATAAAAAAATCCTTCGTTCAAATACTAGATAATATAATATAATAAGTAAATTCTTTTGAATTTTTTATTTTAGATGATCGACTTTCGAGCAGCAGTTGTCACCGCAGAAGCCTTTTTTTAGAGAACCTTCGAGTGATGGACTTATAACTCAGTTATTGATAAATATTTTTAAATAAAAAAATTAGGACGCACGGTACTAGATGCAATCCTTAAAATGAAACAAGATTTTCTGAGAAATGTGTTATAGCTTTTGAGTAAAAAATTTCCAAAGACCACTCTTTTTTCATCCTCCTGACTGAGCGTGACCCCTTAACACTAAATTGCCGCGATCAGCTTGCTCCTTTCTTGGAGTAAAACAAAAAACCGGTTAATGGAGAAAATCTCAGGGGCGGTGATACTGTCTATTGAGAGCCAGTGCATATTTAGTTTGAATCATTTAAACGTCAAGTACATACGATTGAATATATTTGCGCGTTAGGACTTCGTTTAGGAAAATTTCAAAGGTATCGAAACGTCACCGATTTAAAAACGTCCGAACGTTCCCGAAGCAGTGGCAATTATCAATCTCCCAGCCTTATCGTCGGAGTCGCTAATAAGCCTCGGCCAAATCTCCCGTTTCCGTCGGAAGGCACAACCGGCGGGACCGGTGGCCATGATTCGGCAGGAAATTTCTCGCATCGGGACGGTGACTAGTCGTTTTCCGATGCACGTGACTGCAGGACAATGAATATCCCTTCTCGCCTCGACGACGTACCAATCACTGCCCTGTCACAATACGATCGGCCATGATCATTCACGAACAAGGCGAGAATAACGGACGTGGGACTACCGTGCCGCTGGGAGAAGGGACTCCTCTCTATTCAGAGGCTTAAAACGCCGTCACGATCGCGCGCGTGATCGTGATTTCGTGTGGCGGATTTGTCGCAATTCCCCATCGAGTCACGAGTAATTCATTAAAAAGTTTTTCGATGATGACGTCATTTTTTGTCTGCCAGGCAATTCACCTTTGAAGACAGAAACGAACAAACGGTTGCGTTATGATCGTTGCACGAACACTTTGAATTCATGTTTCATTGGCAAAGAGGGGTGGTCTGTAATAGTATTAAGTACAACTCAGATGTGGGTAGTTGAAATTAGGGTCCCACAAGCCGAGATATAGGAAAACATACGCGGTTTCGGTAATCAATTAAAGTCACTTCTTTTTCAAACAAAATTTTGTGTAAAACTCTTTGATCATAAATTTTCGACATATTTCTTCACGCGTGATCAACGATATCCCGGTAACAACGTTGCACCTCCCCTTTAACCGGGGAAGAATGAATACTATCGACACCATTAACGATTCAAGTTAGATTCCAAATTCCTGTTACGACGGCTTCAGTCTGTATTTTGTGTAATATTCCGCCAAGCACGCTGCCGAAGTGCAGTCACGTGGAAAACGTTCGCTTGCTCCAGGAAGCGCGACCAACGCGAGCCGCGTCTCCCAAAGAAGGCAAGGATAGGCGGGGCGCGAATTTAAAATGCATACACCGAGGGCCATAATTCGATTAACCTAAGCGAAAATGCACTCGTTTGTAGCGTGCATATATAACAAATGAAATCTCTTGCATAGTAATTCCATTCGGAATACGAAAGCGGAGGATGCGCCCGCGGGGTCGTAGCTACGTACGACGTCCTCTGGACACACGGAGGAGGGTTGAGGAGGACTGTGGGGGGGTTGGTGGCTGGGGAGAGTGGGTGGCTGGCGGTAGAGAGGGCGGATTAAAAATGTAATCCAATAATAACGCGTCTCTGGTGTCCGTGGAAGTACGTACGTAGGTATATATATGCGCGGAAGAAAGTGGCGTACGAATAAGGGTTGCTCGTGGTCGTCAAGCCTCGGTATTTTTTCCCTCCAAAGATAATTAACCCCGCACGGTAATTTGTCGATTTTATCCCTTTGCCTTGTTCAATCTTGCGTTAGATATAATAAGAAATATGCGCGTCTTTAATTTCCTTAACGCTGGCTTGAACGCAGGAGTCTGTTAAAATCCCAGCTCAGTGAGATGAGTTCGTACGAGGCGTAAGAAGGCTACTAAATTAATAAATCTACGCATCTGGATTATCTGGGACGGTCTCGTTAAAAAGAATTCGCAGGAACTCGAGGTCTGACTATTTCTCCGATCTTGGATGTTGCACGTGGCACGATGTCAACACTTTCAAAAGGAAGCATGTGTCATGGGCAAAGGGATTCCTCCGAAAAGATATTAAAATTGTGGCTCGTTATATGGCACAGTTTACTTCTTTCTGTCGTAGGCGGTAAACTGGGCAAATAGCAAATGCACCCTCTGCAATTGGTCGAAACTTCAACAATCTTCTGTGAAGAAACGGTGCGTTCACGAAATACGTTTCATGCACTCGCTGAGTAGCACACGCAGAACTGGAAAAAAATCGGCGCGAAATTTTCAAAATCAAGATAGATTTTCACCAAATCTCCATCTGCTTGTTCTTGGAAACCGCGAATGTTACAAATTTCCCAAAGCCTTCTCGCACAGGCTATAAAATTCCGAGCACTCGCGACAGTTAAAGAATGTCCTAATCAGCATGGTATGCCGGCCTTCTTACGAAAGTCGCTACGCAACTAAAATTCCACAACGGCCCACTGTTTTATAACCTGTACGCCTAAGCCAGACCAATTTTCCAGGGTAGGAATAAATATGAGAAATATCGTTGCCAGTTTCCAGAAGCTGCAGCCTTCCGACAGCTTCAGGGTCCCGCGAGCTAAGTACGCCACTGCGCGAGCATTTTCTCGTGCCTCCGCGCGTCTGTGTGTCGAGGTACGTGCCAGCACCTACGTATATCTGTAATGCCGGCTAGGTACACCCCCGGATGAATCTTGAGGCAGTGAAAATATCACGATGTCCGCTGCCACCGGAGCGTAGCCGGCCGAGGGGATGAGCTGAAAACGGGTAGATGGAGTCCATTAGCAGACCGGCGAGTATGTGTGTGATTATACACCACCTCCCCCCCACCATCCTCGCCACCCCCCATCCCCTGCAACTCGGTCCACTCAATAATGCATCATCCTTCTCTATCCGAGCACCCCCACAACCCCCACCAGTCCACGTACGACCACTCTGGGAGACTTCCTTGCCAGCACCACCCCCACCCCCCCCCTCGCCCCTCTGTTCCTTCTCGCCGCCCTTCACCCTCCAACCGTCCACCTTCTCTCCACGGTACACCGCGGGTGCTTATTACCGGCGTGGCTTTGATTTACGAAGGGTGGCAGGGGGTTGGCTCCGCCAGCAGTCCAGGGGACACTTGGCATGTTTCAAAGAAACGCGCGAGCGCGGTCCACGTACGTTTGAGATTCGAGATTTTTGGAGTGTGAGGCGTTCTGTGTTTGATCGCGGCGCAGCTTTTTGGCTGAATCCCTCAATTGTCCGTGTGCATCGCTCGGGGTACTTTTGCACGTGAACATTTGAGGATTAAAAATAACGGTGATACGTTTTTGTTACGTACTTACAGATCGTATGACAATGAGGATGGAGGAGCGGAGACAATTGGTGGCCCCATAAAGGGAGAGATTCGACGAAGAAAAAGTTTAATGGCATTGAGTTTAAACTTGGATGGCTGCCGCATTACACCGCGGTACTTGAACTTATTTTCTACTCTGTAACGGCAATTCGGATTATAGAGCAGAGTTCGGAGACTAATTGATGAATTCCAGCAGATGTTGAGGTGCGATTGAACGATTTGCTTCCTCGAACCGAACCTCGAACAATGACAAGATCCTCACCAGCATCGGTGCTGGCGAATACCGGTGAAGTGTCAGCGCGCTACCAAAAGGACAATTAGGCAAAGCATAAGCAAATCCGTGTTGCAGCTGGTTTCCAGAGGCAACCGCGCTTGAATCAGAAACGCGGATAGTTTCGCCTGGAATGTTTTCTATATCCTCTCCGATCCACCGATCCTTCGCTCATCCACACGGTCCGCATACACGCGCGCGATCTTATTAAATCGTAGAGTATATTCGCGTCCATCGCCGCAAAATAAACCGTTCCGTGCGGAAATGTCGTTCGGCGGATAGGAAGAGCACGATCTGAGAGGATTTGCGCGGCGCGTTGGAGCGTCGTTCCTCCGCTGCTCGTTGTTCGTCGCACGCAATCGAGGCAAACGTACTTAAACACACGCATACACACAGGGACACACGCCACCTCGCGCGCTTCCTACCGTCCACTGAGCGCGCGCGCCGCGATTTAACGCAGACACACACCAACCAACGGCACACGTGGAAAATGGAAGACTTGGCAGACTGCGTAGGTATCCCAGGGATACCCATCGAGAGATTAGCATTTCCGCTTTTCTCTCAACAATTCCTCGTTCCCTCGTACGGATTAGCCGTTAATCTGCGAGTGGGCCAACGGAATGAGACGGAGCACTTCTCGCTGAAGAGAATTCTCTCTTTCGGCCACCTGTATCAAGTATTATTTCAGTATCGTTCCGCGCAGGGAGTAGCTTTCGCGAGAACCGTGTAGCTTCCTGTGAGCGGGAACCAATTACTTTGCAAGCTGATTATGCCATCGTATCAGACGCGACGGTGAAAGATTCGGTATTCCTTTTCCCTTTAGGAATTTCATTAAATTAATTTGCTAAAGCTTGACGCCACGGAACTACGAAAGCCTGCTACCGTACGTGAGACTCGGAGGTTCCTTTCACAATGAATAGCGACAGTGTGTGATTTCAGCTACCCTTCTATACGTCAGACTTCTGCCATTCTATACTTCAGACTTTTAATCAGTTCCATCGACCAATTTAAGTTCGCAGCTACTGCTTCGAAACAACCCCTACAAGCGTCAACAAACCACAGTTCATGTAATAATTCTAAGAAAACGACAGATTCGCTACTGAAAGTGCCGAAAGCGCACACGGAACACTCAGCTTCACCAAGACCCTCCGTGAAAATCATCCGCAGAAATATCGAATTCGGGAATTGCCTACCCTGTACGGTGATCCGGGGCACATGGCTTTCGGGAAAACACATTTCCTTTGTTAGATAAAGTGCAGGCCCGTTGTCTTTCATCTTTCAGCGTTAACCGTGGCTCCCTATATCCAATCAATCCCAGAGCAGGCCACGGTGACAGAGACACGGGCACCGACGAACACCTCGTGTGACTTATAATCGCATTTTCCCCGTACCACGAACGCCAGGAACGAACGAAATCAGCCCCTCCGTTAATGGGCAACCGGGAAAGCTTTCAGCTAACCGGGGTCTCCTTTACCCATCGCCTCTGATCTATTCCTACGGCTAATCTGTTGATTATACGAGGCCGTCTGGCAATACGTTATCGACAATCCCCTCCCCGCCCCGTTTATATATCTCTCTTCGTGCGGAAGACCGAGCGCGTATCTCACGAGCAAATCGCACAAGAGCCCTTCCCGAAAGACGCTCGTCCCCGGAAGAGGTCACTTCGAGCTTAATGGCGTATGAAAGTGAACCGCCGGAGATATCAGCCAGCCGAGAGGTACTATTTAAATATTCACGCGAGGTCTGGCTCACCGATTCCTCCTGGAGGAGCCGAATCGCCAGAGAATATTAGGTACACTTCTTTCCATGCAACAGAGACATAACCCCTGGGTCGATGGTGAAATCATCATGACGGTCTAAAGGCTAGAAAAGTTAACTCGAGAACTGTGCTAAGGAATAGGGGAGACCGGGGTAGTTGACTAACGAGGTTTGGCTAATTCCCTTTAATTGTTGTATTTCGGAGTAAATTATGATACGATAGGAGATATTGAAGCATATGACCATTTAGTTTTTGTCTCCGTGACAAAAACTTGCGTGTTCTATATCAGTGACAATGAAAAATCTAAGAAGGTTGGCTGGAAATGGGGGAATTAAATATCTTTGTTTCGGCTAACTATTTATGAATTTTTGCCCACTAAGTACTGCTTGATGTTTTTTTCATGAATATTTTGTGGAAACGTGATGCATTGACTACAATTTACGGTATTTTATTTTATCCGGTGCATGGAGGTTTTGTACGTATGGCCCTTAACATGTTAATAATATCGCACGGGGTTAGTTAACTAAGCATATGAACACCACTAAAAATTGCACTTTTATCCTCAATAAGATACAGTCGAGGCAAGGAGTTTAGCTGCTCAAGTCCACTTCCCCCACCACAGATCCCTCCAAACTCACCCCTACCAGTTTCACGCACTATCCACCCTTCAAACTCTCAGGCCTTCCAAATAGGCCATAACAAACAAGCGCAAAATAATTACAGTATCTAACACCATGATAATTAATAATAAAAAATAATAACAGTGTGAAGGAGTGAAAAGAATAAAGAAAATTTATTGGTTGTAAGACATATATACCCCAAAGCCGGGGGTTTTGTTGACTTATTCGTCTCACTACTCTAAATATAATAAAAACTACAACCTAGACTCAATTAAAACGATTTTCAAAATTAAGTCTGAATACCTAATGAAAGTTGCAAACTTTCGGTGTTCCACAAGTCAACAAAACCACCAACGGTCTATTTATAAAAATTAGAAATGTTAAAAATTAGTCAACTAGCCCCGATCTCCCCTACTTGGGGTCCCTCGATTTCTCTGCAAAGATTTATGTAGCTGATGATTCTGAGGAATCGGGGAGCCCCCTCTTTCACCAGACTGAATAGGGGTTATTAGAAGCAGTGTGTTCCCGTCGATACCCTGGAATTTCATCCAGTTACGTTTCGAAAGGCTTTACTCGGAATCGTGGGAAGTCTATTCAAGTCTGATCCATTGGCAACGATTGTCGGCGTTTTTCTATTTTAATACCGTTTCAGGAAGGCCTGACCCGCTTAACCAACGCGCTTCTTCCTCTCTGCCCTCCCCGTGCGCCCTCCCGCCGCTTGGTCGGCTGATACCATTTCCTCTGGCGAGAAGACAACGAATGAAAAAGAGCAGATCGCCTGTTCTTCATTCCCGTGCCCGACGACAAACGACGGATTGCTTCAGAGTCCTGTACAGGTCGTTACAGCCGAGAGTCTCCGCGGGGGCAATTACCCGGGGCAGATAGCATCGTAGGACTTAACCTACTATCACTTTGGTTTATTGCGAGTTATATTTCAGCACGTGGGAACCGCCTATGGTTTTCAATGGGAGGGGGGGGGGGGGGGGGGCCCTTCTTGCGCGAAGAAGGTTGCCCAATGATCGCCCGATAGCGATTCCAGATCGACGGAAACCCGGTTTTCCATAAAACGCAACTGTTCCATCTAATTACGCGCTCGAACGCCGTTGACGACACGAAAGGGAAAACGCGACGCGGGAAACGGCGGGACGGACCGGCAAGAAACATTTGGCCGCTGTACGAGTTTCACACGAGTGGCTGAAACAATCGCGTTTCACAAGCGACGATCGCGAAAGAAGGGGCGGGGGGTGGGGGACAACGCGGACGAGGAATAAAGTGTACGGGTTAATTGCGCCGCGTATTCGTCGGCATTGACAAGCCAGCCTACGGCTGACGCTTCGGGGCCGGATGCTTTGCGGGAACAACCCAACCGTTGAGTTTAAGGGGGTATTCTACCCAAAAATTCTATTTTTCTTCTGTTTGATTTTCAAATATTTTAGGGTTTCGAAAATATGTCTCTAAAATATTAAGGTGGAATTCGAAAAATACCCAGAGTTATAGGGGTTTAAGGCCGCAGCGTGGCCGGCAGTCGTTCCCTCAACCCTTGTATCTAAAGAGGCTATAACTGCCAGCAGAGAAGAGAGAGCTGCCCAACGTGATTTTTTTTAAGCTCAGGAAGGTTTCCTCTACGGTCCTGGTATACCAGATTAGGGATAAGTTACAGAAATTAGTTGTTATCTACCGCAACTTCAGTCGTATAGATCGTACTGCATGAGAAACTTTAAACGCGTTTTTCTCGAAACAATTTTTTTAGATCGGGCGCACATTTTTCTCAAAAACTACTGGATCGATTGAGCTAAAATTTCACACACATTCAAAGTGAACGTGTACCTATAGCCGGAACTAGAATTATATCAATACTTGCAATACAACCTTCCCCACACCTTGTTTTAGCTCAAGAAAAGTCGAAAAATCAAATATAAATTTTTAAACAGCTGTGATTTCGGTAACAATGTCCGGACTTGGTTACATCTAGTTCGGGCGATAACTACACTCATATAGATTAAAGGAATCCTTGGTACTTTCGTTTTAGATCACTAGGACGGCCGCAATTCGTGCGCCCGATGGGGCCGGTTTTTGATGACATGACCTACGCTTCGGCGTGTAACTTGTACAAATTTCAATATAATGCATTCCAAAAATTTGTGTCGATAGTTCAAACACTACTAAATATGTGTGCAAAACCCCTGCCCTGTAGGTGCGATAGGTTTTCCAGAATTAATTTTCAAATATCACCTTCAAAAACGAGTGTCTAGACTAGAATACTCCCTTAAGGATCTGCTTTATGGAATTCTTCGGAATTTCTTCCCAACTGTATGGGAAATCTTGATCTTCTGACGTGGAAAGTTTACTAAAGCAGATCAAGCTTCATCGTGGATTATATTAGGGATTCTGCTGCTTCAAACTCTAGCAAACATTCCCAAACCTTCTCAACTTCCACTGTTTTTTTTACATGTCGAAACAGTGCGATGCGAGAGGCGATGGAAATTCATCAGCAGGTGGACCAAATGCTTTGAAACAAACCGTTTTACATAAACCAGCATTAAGACATTCGAGAATCTAATGCATGGGGATTGCTGCAACTCTGCGCTACCTTTTACTTTCTTAACATCAACAGTTATTTGACTAGATCCTGTTATAAAATTCCTCTTCCCACCCTGCCAAACATGTATGCATATACTAACCCTCCCAAACCCCTGTCAAACTTGATCTAATTTGATTTCTTCAGCTAGCGCGGCACATCAGCAGCGTATTAAAATTCCGCGGCACAAAGAAACCACGCAATTTCGCAAGAAAATGATTTAATTAGGCGGAAAAACAGTGAAATGGGGTTGAGTAAGTTCGAGTTGCAGCAATTAGACGCGAAAATCTTAAACATACGGCGCTACCCACTGCTCCCACCCCTTTTCACTCTACAAAGGGGAAAAATCTGACTGGACTTTGTGTTCTGCCTAACGTATCCAGCTCACAGTCACAAAAGGGACCCCCGGGAGCGCAGAAAAAAGGAAGCGAGAGTCAAGGAGGCAAAAGGATGACGCGCGCTCCTATATAGGAACAAACGGACAGACCACGCTCGCTCTTGTGATGGGTGTAATTAAAACTTTTACAGGGTTGGGATTAAAATGCGAGACAATAAAACGATACCACCCAGTTTTACGCGGGGGCGTGCGCGATAGGTGGCACACGCAACCGGTACGGTTTTCCGCGGTGAAAAGGACGCGCCTCGGTGCTGAGAAGCGTCAAGCTTGGCCGCGACATTATAATTGCGACGATAATGACCGCAGGCGAAGGACAGCGTTGGCCGGCGGCGTTCTCTTCCTCCTTCGGAGGCTAGAAACCGTCTTCGAACGCTAGTGGAAGGTAATAATCCCGTTGAAAAATGTTGACAGTATCGAGTGGCCGCGGTGGGAGTAGATAAATTCAGCTCAGCCTGCTGGAAACGGAGGTTATAGCTCGATACTGCGACTCGTTGAAGCAACAGCGTGCCAGAACCCATTTCGAGCTTGACGCGTTCCCGCGATGATATCGATTCGTGGGAGTGGATAACCTGAAAGCGATTGTAAAATCGAGTAGCAGACGGTGGCTAATGGTTTTCCGCTGATTTTTCCGTAATTAGCGGGCAGAAATTAGCAATAAACGGGGCCCGATTGTGGCCGGCCAGACACTGAGACCGCTCCAGAAAGATAAATAAATTATCACTTAGAAGAACTAACGAGTCGTTAGTTGCACGGCTTCTTACAGCTCATGAATATGGATCTCTGATGCGCGGCACGCTGACGGCCGGGTTTCAACATTTTGCCTATTCTTTAATTATCGTTGGAAGGGTAATCGGGATGCATCGGTGCTTAGCCAGCGGATCTGACGGTGAGATTCGACGAACGATATCGCGATAACGCCTCTCATCGGCCGAGAGAAACTCCGACGAATTTTAATCCTCATCAATAGAAATTGCCGGGTAAAGCAATTGAAAGGGGCCCGAGGACTCTTTGGTAAGTTCTTTCTAGCCCTGTGGCGTGCAAACGTCTAAATGTTTACATACGCGGAAGCCCAAGGATTGTTGTATACCAACGCCACTTAAATTTATTCTTCTCCAGTTTTATCCTAAATTTATTCCTTTTCCTGTGATTTCATCCGTCCCTTATTACTCATCCTTGTACCTTGATCTCTATGCCTCATCCCTTTCAACCCCCACTTTCTGAACCACCGGAACCACCTATATACAACACGCAATATCTCCTTCAAAACACTCTTGTCCCGAACAGTCTCGACATCATAGTCTAGCTCTAGAATCTATTCAGCTGTATTTCGTCCAAGTTTCCGTAAACTGTAATTTTATATTACTGTATAAAATAAATGGAAATATTATAATTACGGAATAGAACAGGATTTGTACTCCTTTCGAGGGAATCGCTAACGAACTTACTACAAAGACACTGCGCAATTCTAAAGTCTCCGACAAGCTGAATAATAATTTGCTTGAAACAGTTTTTAAAATAGCGCACGCGTGAAGAGTCCGGGGGTGTAGTTTCGGTCATATCGGTTCGCAAAGCTTGCCTGGCTACGGACTGTCTCGACTTCCTTGCTCCGGCGCTTTTAATTCCCTGCCTTGTTGCAGCATTCCATACGTAAATATCTCGACGTTTATCAACAATCCCATTTAAGATTTTCAAGTTACACAACCGTTTGTTCTGGCAGGAGGGGTCAGAGTTTTTTCTCTTCCGCGCGGAACGCGAGAAGCGTTTACACGATGAAATTTCGAAAAGAAAGTAATTTCAACATTTCATGAACACATTCGTGGAAATTCCTTACGTTTCAAGACAGCCAGACACTTTGTATAATTGCTTCGTGTAAACGTAATCTTTCGCCAAAATGCGCAGCGACTTTCGACGCACCCCTGCCGCGGTTAATCTAATTAAATGTCCGGCGAGCTTGCATCAGAAGAGAATCCGGAATTCGTCGGCAGATCATGCCCCCCTTGAACGTTACACCTACGTTTGAAGTTACGCGAAGTATCGGGTTAAATTGGACAGATTCGCGGTGGAGCGCTGCCGTTGCCGCCTGCATTCGCGGTTATCGATGTCGTATCCCGTCGGTTATCTCGGGAAAGTTAAATACACGGTGCGAAGGTGCGTTGGCTTCTTCAGCGTTTACGTAGGTAATCCTATCTTACGTAGAGGGCCCGGCGATAAATCATCGAAGATGTAATTTGCCCGTGATAAATCGTCGGGGAAAAAGTCGTTAAGGTTATGCATGGGAGTAAAGTTACCGTCGTTAATATTAAAGTGGAATAGATAATATCAATGATAAATCATTAGATCGCCTGGTTTGGCTGGGTTTCGACGAAAACAGAGGTGGAATGGAAGGAAATGGGAAATAAAAAGGCGAAGAAGCGTTACGGCTAATTAATTCGCTTTAGGCTCGACGGCGGTTTCTAATTCTCACGCTTAACGGCGCGTATGCAAATAGGAACACGAAAATCCGCCAAGCTCGAGTTTCTCCTGTCGCAATAGAAAACGAGCCGCGTCTGACGTCAGGCGTGCCTACTCGTCGATGCATCGCCTGGGTCAATTAATTAAAACCAGCTCCCCGGGGCTCGTTGTTGCGGCGCGTTCACGCAAATACAGCGGAGGTGGGTTAATCCGTTTGGAAATATTCGCGAAGGTTCGGAGTGGCTGGTGTCTAGGCCACGAAGAAGGCGGGAGCACTTGTTGGGAGAAAAGTAATGGCCGTTTTGCGTCACAGAGTTGGCTTTACAGCTTCGCGTTCCAAATTCGAGTGATCTCCTCGGTAGCGATTCGTTGTCCCCGGTTGTTGCTGCCGTTAAGTCTTTCTAATATGATCGCAAGCGGCGAAGTCTACCGAAACGACGTAGAACGCTTCGATGATTAATTACTGTCTCTCTGAGGCCTCGGTCGAAAGCTAATTAATGTAACGCAGCTCCGAATTCCTCCACTTGCAGGCATTTTCTAAAACAGTGCAATGCTGTTGAGCGATGCCAGGGAAATTTTGTTGGAAAACCGTGAGAAAAGTTGCAACGCGAACCTCCACCTTCCAAAGATAAGCTTCCTCGAGCTTCGCCTGTCTAACCTTATTCATTAATTTTTGATCCCAAAGCGAATATTGCGCGCGTCGTTAGCAAGTCATTAGCACGGCCCAATGTTAATACCCATTAGTATTAACTTGGTAATTAAAAGCTGGTCACACAGCCAACCGTATCTCGTAGGAAACCCAACCGAGCGTGGGGTCCCGCGATAATTTTGGAAAGTGATGCCATGCCGCCTCGCCGAGAAATCGTGAGAGTTGCCCTTTTTATCGATGATAAATCGTTGCTGGCCCGCCCTCCCGTTTGATACCATCGACGATGTATCAGATTCATTTGTTTCGCCGAAACGGTGCTGGCGGTCAATTAATACGATTAGGATTCGCGCGCGGTTTCTAATTCTCACGCTTAACGAGCCCCCCGTTTTCCATACGTGCCTATGTAAATCGATGAGAACAGTATGATAAGAATATTCGCGTTTCTTCGCCGATTGATGGTCGACCTACACGTACGGAGGCCTTCGATGGATGAACGTTTCTACTTTCGAACGGGGATAACCAGATCTTCTTAGCGATAAGAAATATTTAAGACCTCGAAGAAAGCAGTGCGAGAATTGTGAATTTATTTCCACGACGTTTAAGGGGAGAAGCCACTGTAAATTTTTTTCCCCCGATTTTTCTTCTTCTGCGTTTTCGTAACACTTGGGATCTCGAAAATATACCTGCACAGTTTCAAAGTGGATCTCAAAAAAATCTGGGGGCTACGGAACGTTTTGTGTAGGTAGCGCAGCTTTCATTTCGAGTGCACGCATAGGTAACTTGGTGTCAATCGCCTGAAAAGTTCATGTCCAAGAATCCAAATGTAGGTATCTAATAAAAGGGATTATGAGCTTATATATTGGTTAGAACTAGGTGGGAAATTATTGGCCACGTCGCACAGTGGTAAAAAATCGAGAAACCCTGCCCGAAACATGAAGGTTTAACTTTGATTTGTAGAAAAATAAGTATACTAAGGTTTTCGAGGTTTAAACTTGGTATCCTGGAGTTTTCGAGGACGCTGATTACGAATTTGAGGTCAAAATTGTAAAAAAAACAAATGGCGGGCTTAATATGACGGATGCGCATATCAGAAACACATCAGATTTAGTCTAAACACGGTATCATCTATCAACAACCAAATCCTGCTTCATCTATGGAACTGAATGGAGTAGTTCGACTAAATATAAGTACATTTGATGAAAATCGAATGTAGAAAAGTGGGATTGGTTTTTAAAAACAAAAAGTTTAATAAAGATTTTTCGTAAAAATTTACATTTCATTATGTTATGTTTGTTATGTTTTATTGTTTTCGTGTGTCTTAAGCAGTATGTCGTTTCAAGCTTATTTTTGCTTGTATTGCCCAACGAACTATAGTCCCATTTTTCCCCTCCTCTCTCCGTTGAGTCCCAGCAGCAGCAGCGCAACGGGAGAAAGGACATTTTATTATGTTATGTCTTATTGTTTTCCTGTATTTTAAGCAGGATGGCGTTTCAAGCTTATTTTTGCTTATATTGCCCAACGAACTATAGTCCCATTTTTCCCCTCCTCTCTCCGTTGAGTCCCAGCAGCAGCAGCGCAACGGGAGAAAGGACATTTTATTATGTTATGTTTTATTGTTTTCCTGTATTTTAAGCAGTATGTCGTTTCAAGCTTATTTTTTCTTATACTGCCCAAGGAACTATAGTCCCATTTTTTCCTTCCTCTCTCCTTCGGGTCCCAGCAGCAGCAGCGCACCGGGAGAAAGGTGGTCTCCCATCTTTCCTCAGTACACCGCCTCGTGATGCTTAACTTCGGTGATCTAACGAGAACCGATGTTTTCCATCACGGCTACGGCCGCTGGTGACATTTCATTATAAAAGAATGCCTTGAAAATAGCCTTCATTTTCGGCCGTCACAGTTGCTTCCTCCCTTAAACAGTTTAACAGCTTGTCTTTATCGGTCGTTACCAATGACGTGTTTTATTGAAAATGGCTAAATGGATTTTTAATAAAATAATAAATTTTCTATTAACAATTCCAACGATAAGATTTAACGCTTATCACGTGCGATGTGCGGGGATCGCGCAGTCACGTTTCTTATGCACGGCAACTGAACGCCCATGCGCGTTCACAGCACGCGATCCATGATTTAATTAAATATTTATTCGATAGTATTAAACAGTACTCAAACGATTACACAAAACAGGTTAACATGCCTGGAAGCTTTTAATCGGTACAGACTTATAATTTTCCAATAAACATCTATCATGTAAATCTTCAAAGCTTCGAAACTTGAAAAAGTTAACACTGTTTTCGAAGAAGGTTTGAATTATATTTGAAGTTAATTCAACACACGATAATCACTCATCTTGTCGCGAAATAAATAATCAATTTAGCGCCCCGATCAGGGCACTCCCATGTCATCGAGACTGTCAATTTCAAGAGGGCATAGCAATGCAGAATTGATCTCACTCCGTTGCAACAGTACACGTGTAATAAATTTCGACTGGTTGGAACACCTGCCCCATGCTACACCTGATCTACAATTCAACGTAACCGTATGTTACGTAATAATTGCGAACGAACATGCGTAAAGGTTTCATCCAGCCATTCATTCTGCTGCTTTCAGTTAGTGACTATACAAGAAGGATTTTATTGATCTCCATTGAAATAAAAGTAAAAAATGGATAGACGCTTGGGAGGGGAATAACAATAATAATGCGTACTCATTGCATGGGATGTGTACTAAAAACAAATTGATACAACGAACTAAGAAGACTCGATTGGTATTATTAGTATTCGTCTTTGTTATGCAATTGAAGCACGAGTAATTGTATAAGCAAACAAAGGAGAACAGATTGAAAGTTGCATATAGACAAAGAAGAATTAAAAAACAGCATAAATTTTGCAAATTTGTCCCCCAGTACTCTATTTACCTTTATTTATCCAGTTCAGTATCGTGATAAAGTGTACGTATCGAAAGGTTTTAAATAAACTTCCATAAAAAAATATGTCAGAAATATAGCAATTACTCCCAAACATGTTCCCATTTACATCGGGTTTTGCGGTAGATACGATGTTTCCCAAACCGTTCAACCAAAATAGCAAAAATCGAAAGATTATTAAAAGAATAGTGTAGGTAGTTAACCACATGGGCAGAAGTTTAATTTTTTTAGTTAAAACAAAATAACTGCTCTTGAAATTTTAAATATCGATTTCTACGTATTTTTGTCTCATCAGTTATCCTATTGGAAAACAAAAATGTAGGCTTACCTATATAAAAAAAAAAACAACTCGTGTATAGATGCTACCAGGCAGAACATTTTACAAAAATTGTCTGTAGGTAAATGGATCGAATATTTTTCGAAACGTGTGTGCACCAACGCACAGTGGTACATAATGACATTATTTGTTCAAATCACCCTACAGATCGTAATTTTTTAGAAAACTTGACGATTTTTTCTTTAAATTCTTCGCAATTAAATTCTCTATCGATGTGTCCCGACGAAATTTTGAATTTCGTTGCTGATTATTTTATATTTAGCTAATTATCCTGAAGCACGGCGCTTCTATTCTCTTCCACCCTTACTCGGCGATTGCTTGTCAAACAAATTCGAAGATAGTACATGTGCAATAGCAAATGAGCGGCTATCCTCCAAGGAACATAATGTGATTTGAAATCCTGCCAGGGCTGTTGACTGTTAACCCGCAGAACAAGAGGAGTATGGTACACTCGTGTCCTCGGGTGTTGGTTCGCTTAACATTCCGTAACTTAGTTAATTATCGAGGTCTCGGCGTAATATTTCGAGAGCCTGTTATCAGGGCTACCGTGGCGCGACGCAAAAGGACGAAGACGAATCCACGCAATGTGCCCCGGTGTGCGTAATCCCTTAGATATAATAGAAGCATACAGGCAGTTACGGTGCGAAGGTGACCGCTACCGAGTAATTGCCGCCTCCGACGACCGATCGATCAGCAGGAGCGTTCAGAAACACATCAAAATCCGACCGGGGGTCCCGAGTTAACGGGCGCACTCCAGCAGACACCTAAAATCCATCTCGCAGTCGGTTTAAATCCAACGGCACGACAGGTGCCTTCGTTCGAGGCTCCGCCAATTAATTCGGCTGGCTTCAGGGCGCGGTGTTACGTCACCCACGTCCGGGAACCACGAAGATAGTGGTCCCGCGCGAAGAACCGCGAGCTGATTAGCCCGACGGATAATTAACATACAATAAGAATGGCTCGGATAGATCAGAGCCTGGGTAGACGAGGCAGAAAGTCGAGCCTGCACAGGGAGCACCCATCACTCCTCCCACCTGATATCAATCGCTCGCCATCAGCACCCCTGCCTACCTTTCCCCCTTGGAATACCCCTCCCGCCCCCTCCTCCCCCCCCCCTGCCCCTGTCCCTCGACAACAACAGCAACAGGAACGAGGCCCTGGGCTTTAGCCGTTTGACTTAATCAGTAATCGCTAATTGCTCGGCTGACGCGGTTCGGCTTAACGGACGAGGAAACGTATGCAAATCGCGCGGAATTATCTCGCCCGGACAATTAGACGAGTATTCTTGCTCGCGCGTATAATGCCGCTTCCGGTTGCAGGAACACCTACTCGCGCCACCGTTGGTTATCGAACGAGCTGCTTTTTCCGGGGGGGGGGGGAGGAGGGGGGGGGAGGCAAAAAGGGAGTAACCTTTTCCTCTCGTATCGATCAGCAGCTGCACTTTCCGTGGCGAACGCTCCTCCGAACCGCGGGAACGGGGGGTGGAAAAAAAAGGGCCGAAACGGAGCGAGTGGCTCAGTCAAAGTTGACCCAGGGCTCTGTCTTATGCATAGTGGTTGAAAGAAAAAAAAAAGTTGGTCTCCACAGGATGTCCCGGAAACAAGTAACTAAACTTCGGCTACCAGAGAACGGGGGATAAAGGGAAGTGTAATTCTCGCGAGCAAAACTGAAGAAGCTGGGGGAAGAGGGGAAAGTTTCGAGCCCCTTCAGTTTTGCCCGCCAGAACTATAGATATATCCGACCCTTTGGCGACGTGCTTGAATCGTCACGCGGCGAAGTTCGAAAATTTTCACGCGAACAGAACGAGGATAAATGCGCTCGTAACGAATCGATACCGTTTGCAGGCGACGTTGAATTTAATTAACGAGATCGGACGAATTTAATTAACGAATCAGATGTTGCGTCCAGGACGCGGTGTTCCATCATTCACGGTTACAAGACAACGAAATACGCGCCATTTAATGGAGAATGTTAATGAATAATTGTTGGACTTGAAAATAGAAAGTCCTAGGAGCAAAGTCCTGTTATTAGAGGGAAGCAGGAGGATAAGAAATTGTTATTGAGATGCCCGTTTAATCGGCTCTTGCTGGGAAGAAAATTAATTGCTTATAGAAATCATTGGTACGGTCCACTTCACTATCCAAGCAGTCGGATAAGTTCAGGAATAATTATTTCCCACCGCCTGGCGCGGCGGAAATGAAAAATGCAGGCGACAAATGTCACGGTTAGCTGGCCGCCCCTCTCTAACGTTGTGGCCTTAAAATAATCGTTATTATTGCTCCTTATTAGCATGTTCTATCGTCCTATCGGAGGCTCCGAGACTGTTTAAGGGGATCGAGGGTACCGACCATTATAAATGTTATCAGCTGCTGTTTTACAAACAGTGGTTCTCAGTTCTCATATTGCTTGAAGCGTTGTATATCCAATTTCATTCCCTTTAGCACGCTCCATTTATGGCATGCATTTTGAAAATCGATACAAATCTAGCTACTCTTTAAGAAGTTCAATTCAGAAGTGCGGACGCAGAAATGCGGAATTATGGTCGCCTGAGGTTCGTGATCCTATTCCATTATGCTATTAAGTAATGATTGTGATAGTCGAAATCGAGCAAATCAAGCCACGTCCTACGCTCTTAGCTTAAAGAATTAAGTTGCACTCAAGAGTGTAGAGTCGAAAAGAAGTTTGAATAATTTTTTTTCAATGTGCAGGCGTAATACTAGACCTCATCTATCACATTGGCATCCCGGGTCCGTTTTGTGGGATCCCCTGATTCCGTGGGACAAACATGACAACAGAATTCCTTCGTATTATTATACATCATAATTCTTAAGTACTTGAGATTATACATACCTATTACATAACTGTCAAAACTAGCAAAGTTGGATATTACTCGCAATGATCACGAAACTAAAGTACACCGTGGAAGGTGAATATTAAAGTTTATGTATCGTATTGGTATCCCTGGCCTATTCTCGGGGATCTTCTGCCTCTAAGCATAGACACTGATTTAGCGTTTAAACGTTCCTTTGGCCAGCACCGTTACACCGCCGAAGAAAGGCAGGAAATAAAAAGAAAAATGACGAATCTCTGGAAATTCCAGAAAAACCACCCCTTTCCACCAAGGCTGCGTTGCAGGCATCCGCCTTCGTTAGTTGATCGCCACTGACGTCCGATGGCGAGCACGACAGCGGCGCGAGGGCATGAATATTCATCCCCCTTTCGTAAGGAGGGCTTCGACGGTGGCGGGAGTAAAGGGGGTGGAAGACGGAACGTGAGAGCACGGGAGATTGATAACGAATACGCGATGGGTCCTTCGTTTTTTCGCGATGTTTGCCCCGTGAAAAGCCGGTTGCGGTGATAAGCGAGGCCACGGGGGTGCTAACCGCGTTTTTAATTAATGTCGATAAAGTTCATCGCGGGGGCGGACTGAGATGGTGGCGTGGAATTATTCAAAAGCCGTCCAGCCGTACGCATACTAATTATAAAGTTCCAGCCTGGCTGGCGTTTCTGTTTGCGGATCGACGCGATCACGGCCCAGACCGGCCGCTCCCCGTCTATTTATTTTGAAAAACGAGGAAATGGGTGTCGATTACGAAGGATTCTTCGCCGTGCCGTCGGGGGGAGAACCTATGGAATAGCTGATCGAGACTCAAAATATGCTTGAGCAAAACCTATTCCAAGAGGGACGCTCAATGGCTGAAGATTGTCGTCTCGACCATACGTGTCCTGACTAAAAAGAGGTGGAGCAAAGGCGGTAATTGTTCGAGGAAAGATGGGAAATGATGTGAAATTGTATAATCACTATTCAAATGGCCAGTGGCGGATTAAAGAAAAAGGGCTCAAGTGGCAAATGTTCTGAGGGGTCCAATGAAGAGGTACCGTAAAATGGGGGAACATTGGCAGGTTTTTGATACATTTTGTTATATAATGTAAAAATTAAAATGTTTACAGTTGCTTTAAGTATCCTATCATAACATTGCATGTTTCGTGATTGTACTACAAGTGTTCAAATGCATCCAATTTTTGTCATTTTCTTCTTTAATACACGTTAAATACCAGCAGGTACGGGGTAACATTGGCATATCGTATAAATAGCAGTAACAGGTTAAGTTTTACTACTCTGAAGTCAGTAAAGACTGGTTCAGCAACGTCCAGTAGTTTAGTCGATTAGCAAATAATTTAATTATTTTTCGTGTGGGGATATTAAAATTTAGTCGAGTAGTTTAATAAAACAATCGTAAATTACTAAATTACTCGCTACTCGACTAAATTACTGGACCTGTCGGTTCCAGCCTTTAGATACATTGACACTTAAATTTGTTTATTTTATTTTATTTCTTACATCTTAACTAAAATCTAATCGTCATCCAGACAGACTGGACATTCATAAGAAATTGTTTCGGTTCCTCGATTTTCAAGTTATGCATTGCACCCAGTCAGGTCCTTTATATGTTTCCCATTTACAAAAACATATTTTGCAGACATTATCATCTATTATATTAATAGTTCTATTTATAATGTCGTGCAAGCCAGATGCAGATGGTATAGAAATGTTGATGTCTTCGAGGTGTGACGATTCCCTACTAATAAGTGCCTTTCCTGGGATTATTTTTTGTTTTTTAAGTAACGGATATTTACTCCTTTTTTATCCAGATATTTTTTAACCATTACTTTCATGTCAAATGGGTTTAAAGGATAACCCCATGTAGCCACCGCCAACATTGTATTTACTATAACTTTTTCTTCATCAGTGCTTAAAGTAGTTGGATGCCCCACACGCTTGCTACAAGAACGTTTCAAATGGTTTTGAACAGTACCTCTGCTTATATTATATTTTTTACTAGCTTGCTGTTGAGACATTCCAGTTCTAACATCAGCTAAAGCTTTATCAAGATCGGAATCTATAAATGCTTTCTATAAATCTAGACATTATTGCGATCTAATGTTATTAATAATATAATATATAACGTAACAAAGTTATCTATTTGACAGGCGATTATTGGATATCTAACCGCAAACGTTGAAACAATTGAGTACCTAAAATCTCGATCTCGAATGCAACTTTACATGTTCATGCGTATAGGTGCCAATGTAACCCCGGCATGTGCTAATGTTATCCCCTGCTGCCAATGTTCCCCCATTTTATGGTAGTACACTAAAAACGGGCTAAGTATAATAGTACAGAAAAAAAATATAGTGTTTGGTTAAGATCATAATTTTTTTTTAAGAAAGGGCCCTAGTGGGTCCTTCTGGGCAGGGGCCCATTTTTCTGGAAAATGAAGAGGTAGTTTACTAAAAATGGACCAAGTGTAGTAGTACGAAAAAAATGTAGCGTTCAGGACCTATACGTAATCTAACGTTTTTGGACCATGGGGCCCTGCGAGGGCCTTTTGTGCAGGGGCCTAGGCGGCAACTGCTCATCAGCCGCCCCGTTAAATCCGCCACTGCAAACGGCACTGTTGCAAGCCAAGTTACAAAGTGTTTGGGTTACATGCGGCGTCAGCTATAGCAGACCCAATTGCAGTGGTGAAGATTAGGAAACTCGCATGCATCGGAAAGGCATTGTTTTCAATGCACCATGACAGAAGGAGTCACGGACTTCGACATCGCCGGCTGGAAATCGTTTCCCGGACAGGCAACACGCACACAAAATGAATTTTCCTGAAGCCAGTGGTTACCTGGTGCCTGTCAGCCGCTGCGCCTGATACCATTAGCCATGCTGATGGTAATTGCTCTCATAATCAGTGATATCAATCGAGTGGCTACAGGTAGAAGGTACCTTCGTTGTGTAATTACGCATTCCAGAAGATGCGAGGGGCTGATACCGCGAGGAGCGTTGCGCGGATCCGCGCGCGCTTTGATGAAAACATTGTTCTTGCGAGGTTTGCAAGGGGAACGGTGAGGGGTCGAGACGAAACGCGGCGGTTGACGACTTCTCGCGTGTAACAAAGGTAATCGAGTGTACGAATGGAACGTTAACCTTTAAGCAGCGGCGAATATTCGCAACTTGTGCAGACAGGAACAACTTCTTCATCCCCAATGCATTCGCTGCCGCCAAGAGTTCCGGCCCTCGGAGTCTACGTCGCGATAATAATTTACGATTCGTCTTATCGTAACGGTCAAGTGACTATCGAAGAATGTTCAGAAGCCTCGGAACAGATCGGAAGGTTCATTCTGTTTTCCAGGAACTGCCACTTCGCGCGGGAAATTAATATCTTCGGGTTAACGTAGACCGTCCGCCACATAAGGTCAGGTTCTGAGCAATTTGGCGCGGCATCGCTCCTCCACGCATCTTAATTATTACCTCCGTGTGGTTTGGCGGGGCTGGTTAACCATACCGAGGAGGTCATTACGCCTGGCGGAGTTCTTGCGATAGCCGGCCATGCGACTGTATGAGTTTCCAGATGCGGAAAAGCGTTCGTGTGTGTCGTCTGGAAAAACCCCAGCCAGGCGGATTCAAGCGAGTTGCGTTTCCTTTCCATGCTGATGGTTTTAATGGACATTAAACGTTCCCTTAATTTATAAGGCAATACCGATGCGCGACTCCTACAGTAGACGCCGGTCGTCCGGGGTTACGATAATTCACTCAGACCAACTCGTTCTAGAAGCTTCGGGGCGATGAGGGGATACCAGTCGATCGTCGAGCGAGTCGGTGAGAACCGAGGTGACTGTGGAGAGCCTCGTTGAGAACCAACGTGACTGGGCACAAATCTTCCTTCTGTGACGAATTTCGTGCGTTTCTGCGCCCCCTAATGGCACCAATTTCTGGCGAGTGTTCCCGGCCGACGATTAGCGTCCCGTTTACTTAAGCTTCCAGGGACGCTCGAGATTCTATACAGCTCGGAGGAAAAATTCAATTTCTGAGAATGAAGACGTTCAGGCGTCCCGATGAGTTGGAAACGAACTCAGGGAATTCCGTGATCCCAGCGCACCGTGACCGGCCGTAAACGATAAGGGAGCGAGAGGAACGTAGGCGCGTTTTCTTAAATGCGCGCGATTAGCGAGCGCGCGGCAACGCGCGGCGAGCATGGCGGGGAGGGGTGGGGGTGGCGCGGCGATTTCGATCCGATTCGTTAATTTGTGTGCTGCACACCAAGCGTTACGGCTTGACTTCCTTTTTCGCCCGCAGCCAGAGGGGAGCGATCGCTCGTTTTTTCCATTGGCGAAGATCGCTTGCGCGCGAGCAAGCACAGTGGCATTAAAATACAATAGCTGACACAGTGTGAGCGCGCACCGCTCGTAAATAACCTTAATCGGGATCGCTAATTACAGATTACGCTCGCATTCACGTGTGTACCCGTCTGCGCCGGTGTTCCCATTCTTGACACACGGGTCAGACAGACTTGTGCGCAGAGGTTGCGCGTAAGCAGACGCGCGTGTATAGGCGCGTTTACGCGGCGCGCATGATTTTAAATTCGTCCACATCCGACAGCATTCTTTACACGAGGAATTTGAACTTTGGTCAGGAATGCGCTAGTAGAATTATACTCGAGTCTACGTTAGGCTACTGCGATAGTAGCGTAAGTGCATACTTCACTCCGTACGTTGAATAGTATCCAACGCGTTGATAGGAATAATATAGTAGGGTGGAGGATCGCGTCTGGTTCCCTGCTGGGGGAAGTGGCACCCATAAAAATCAGAAGGCTCACAATACGCTCGATCCCATCGCCACAGTCACTAATTAATGTCCAACTCTAAACGTTGGAGGCACCGGTGAAGGAAATAAGTGGGGAAATAGTTCCCATCGCCAGGACGACTGGTGGGAAGCAATCCAAGTTGATTTCTTCTTCGACCCGACTGTAAATGAATATAATTATGACAATGGCGTTAATAATGTTGCAATAACTCGTGCAGCAGAATATAGACTGCATCATTACCTGAAACGCAATCGGCGTGGTTATAGCTGAAACAAGATCAAAATGGGCATTAAGGGGACGCAATATCTATAAATTCGCACGCATGCGCACGGTAAGAGGTGAACTGGGGATAGCGGAATGGTATGGCGGGGGTAGCTGCCTCGGTCGCCCTTGAGTAATAGATTTCGTTCCGACTATAATAGGTAGCAAGACGGTATTGTAGGTCTCCGCAACAATAGCGACCGTTTCGAGGCCCGCATCACATCCAGAGAAGTTGAGACACCTACGCTTTCGAAGTTGTAACAGATTCTCATGACGCTGTTACACCACCGCTGCCAAATCGCCAAAATCGGCAACGGGAAAATAAAATTAGAACTCCGCTGATACATTGCCAGAATTCACTGACAATTTATACGGGTTTCCCCTAATTTCCTTGCGGACCGCCGTGCAGCTCGTAGATGCCAGATATCGAGTATCAAGGAGCTTTCTCCAAAAAGCGGGGGAAAAAGAACGTTTTCAATTTAAACCGACACGTGCACGCGTGGTCGAGCACGAACACACCGACGGACGAGTGGCATTGAACGACGTTTATACGTACACGAAAGTGGCTCGCCCATGGCCACGTCCATCCGGCGATACGCAGCGCAGATAGGGAAATTAATTACAATAAATTTAACGGTAACGAGAGCGCAAGAAGAGAAGGCGTTGCGCTCTTCTGTATGTACACATGTACGTGAGCGATAACGTTCGCCTCGGATCGTTTCGCGAAGGAGCAGAGCCCGTCCACGAAAGTAATCGGTAATTTAATGCGTGCGCAGGGACGAGCCACGGGCACGTAATTAATACCAGGGATCGAGCAAATTAATTTGTAATCGGGGAGCAATTCGGGGGACAGAAGCGAGAACACGGGTCGTTTTACAAATTCTGAAACATCACCTTCGTGCACACCTTCGTTAATTGACGCGCCGACTGGGTCGTTTAACATTCGTCGATCGTCGCGGCTCACGCGATTCTTCTTAGTGCGCGACTACAAGGGTAGGGTGCACCGTTCCGTTTGACATTGTCTAGGAAAGGTCGCGCCGATTATTGGCGGGCGAGACTTTGAGGAAGGAAGAGCGCGTCTCCGAACGATACGAATTTCCAAGGGCGAAATCAGAGAGCGCGACCGCATCCTAGCAAGACAAATTAAACCGAGCTTGCGCGGGGAACACTTCCGGGTATAGTAATAGATCTAACACCCATTAACTCGACCAGGGATTTCCATAATACGAGTCGGCCGTTTCGCTCGATGAATAATTCAATACAATTTCGTTTACGGCATAGAGATCATCCTGATCGAAACGGAAAACATAGTAATCGTTGCCTGACCAGCCATGAGGTCTGAAGCAGAAGTGTAGACCTTTATGAAGCATCAACGCAACGGGAAGTAGCTTTTTCATAGGGGTCACAGAGCTGGAGTACCAATGGTACAATTACAAACTTGAAATATCAAACGAGAACAAGGAATTACCTTTATGAACCAGCACTTTCCTTGCCCATTGGATGGATAAATTTGTTCAGAATGAAAGATTTCATCCAACCGATAATACGGTAGCTTAACCCGAGAGTAGGCGCGCTAAATAACTTACGTTAGTAGGTGCACGTCGGTCATTTCGATCGATGGTAATGTAATCAGAAATAACTTAATAAAATGACTAAAATAATATAAATAAGGTATAACATTGTATTTTACTTACTTCAGAATCGTTATACGTAAATAATCTTCATTTTTTATGATAAAATGATTAGTTGTATTATAATATTATGAGTTCTGGAAAATTTATTTCTATACAAATGATGCATTGTAATTTATTTTAAAAATAAAATGTTATATAAAAATTTGTGCGAATGCAAAATATAAACTTACATTGTCTATTTATCAATTTGAATTTATCACTTGATTTTTAATTTTCAATAATAGCAATTATCTGATATATTTTATATTTATATTTGTTTTTCAAAAAATATACTTATAAATTTATGGTTTCATAAACGTGTTAAATATTTATATTTTCCTCGGATTAGAAACTGCATCTTGAGAATAAAGAATAAATACTTACGTTTCCTTCACTCAAAGTACACGCCTCCTCTACATCTGATATCTCTATATCCGCAGAATCAATTTCCGAATCTGTATCGTGAAATAGATTTTAAAAATAAACAACTTACAGAAGTACCTGACGTTCTCCGAATTTTAATATTGTATTTTGGTAAAATTGGGCGACCGTTTGAAGTTGAAATATCGCATTTCGTGGAAAAAATTTTTCTTTTTTTTCAAGAAGGCTTTGCAAGTATTTCCATTATTGCAAAATTGAAAGCAAAATTTTAAAATATGAGAACGTCAGGTACTTCTGAAAGTTATTTACTTTTAAAATCTATTTGAATTTTTGCTTTCAGATGCATCGTTTAGCCTAAGGAATGTCCACCAGCTAATGCTTAAAAAAACATGACTCACATCCAAGCCGATATCTTCTTTAGTTAATAATAATATCTCATGCAAATTTAGAATAATATATTTAAAAGATGTACCTTTTAGTAGAAAAGCATTGTGCATGATTTTCACTTATACTTTTCCCCCCAAAAAACCCTGAACTTGTACGGTTTTTCCGGACCACTAGGTGAATGTAAACCCTTAAGACACTATTTTTTGGAGGACTATTTAGTAGGTATGCCTCCTGTAGCAATTCTGTGAGTCAGGAAATAAATATCTGTGTCTAAACCGAAGGCCTCTATTCAACTGATCAAATCTTCCTCGTCATTGGATACTGCGTTTAAACAACCAGATAAATTCTGCGTGTGGAGGGGGAATAGAAAAGTGTAAAAACTCAAAAAGTCAAAATGGGGCTAATTTAAATAGCAATTCTCTCACCAAGGAGAGACTTCATCACGTGCTTCTTTTTCACGCTGTAGTGCAAAGAAGACTTAGGTTTGTCAACTAATGCAATCCTGCTCGCCACACGATGACAGTATTAAGCGACAAAAATAGGTGAACGTGAGATATGAATAACACTATTATCTGAAACTTCAATTTTACGAGAATTCAGCTCCCAGCGGTGTGTGTCTAGTCCAGGTTATTACTTTCTATTCGTCGCCGGACAGTAGGGGAGCAACCAATCGGCCTTTGCACGTTGAACAGAGCAGCGAGGAAAAGATCGAAAGGGTGGAAAAGAGAGAGAATGTTAGGGCGATCCGAGGGAACGCGACGCAATATTCCAAGACAAATCAAAGTAGGCGCCAGCGACTGCTGCCGGGTGCAAAATGCAGATAGAACAGAATAGACGGGGCACGGCATTCGCTCGCGGGTTAATGAGAACGGTCTCAAGCCCCGTTATAGAGGCGGCGTTGGAAGAGGCAGCGACAACAGCCTATAGCACAGAAAATCGTAGCAACGAGCTGTCGCACCGTTTCCCTTCCTGTTCCCCGTTTTTTCTTCCTCCTCTTTTCTTTTTGCCCCTCGCCAACGTCTAATAGTCCCGATGGAGCATAATAGACATTAATTTTCGAGCGACTGTCACTCTACTTTTTGAGAATCGTTCTCGTACCTCCTTGATTGTTGTAACACCAATGGCACAGTTTTCTCTCCGAACTATGCTATCCATCGCCGTACCAAATTGTTAGAATACCTGTTTAAATATCGTACTCTTCTGGTTTATCCTACTTGCCACGTTTTGTCAGGTGTCTGCTTGACTGTTTTTGACAGTTAATGTCCAGCATTGAGAAAGACACTATGTTCCTTCGACGTTCTCGGTTTGTTTTCTACGATTATTCTACTGTGAATATACAGTTACAGGGCATCGATGATTCATTTCGTTCTGGTATTAATTAGCAGCCGGACAGAATCGCTGTATCAGGTTCTTTAATGGAGAAACGCTGCTTAATTACCCACCCCTAAATTAATTACACTTCGGACTATCCTGGCCAAATGAGTATTAATGAACGGCGATTACCAATTACCGTCTAGGATTTCGCGAACAGTTTCAGCTCTTACATAACAAAGTGAAACGAAACGCCCCGTAGAAAGCGACGTTCTGATAAAATTGTAATTCCGTCCGAGTAACACCGTCTGTAATTTGCAAAAAGTAACCAACTCGAGTATCGACATTCTTTTTAACGCCGCGACGTAACATCTATTATGTTCGGAAATATTTTCGCAGGATACGTATCTGTACATTCTATGAAAACCGAAATGTGACGAGAAAGTTTGAATAAATCCTTGTAAATGTAAGAATAAAATATGATTGACCCATATAGTAATTATATCCCATCCTGATTTTATTCATATGATTTTATATGATTTTATTCATCCCCCTGTGAAGTAATCATCGAGACCAGCAGGTATGTTTGCAGGAGGTTGGTGTCGAGCAAAACCGAAAAATCACAAAATTCGCATGCTTATCTAATAACAGTTTCTAGTCTGATTTCTGTCCAGCAATGCGTAGACGAAATGACGCTATTTGAATGGTGAGGGCGTACCTACCTAATTGAATTCTCTTTCAGTAGAATGACAGAAAATACTGCATCTTTGTTACTTATAAAAGAATGGAGTATTCGTCTGCCATTGTACCGAGACAGACTTAATTTATTGTAAGATCTTGTTCTCTGATAAAAAGTAATGCTCCTATCACGATGAGAAAAGCGAACTTATCTGACGATGACAAACACTACTTAGACATCATAAGGCGACAGAATCGGAGCATAGTACATACGTGTCGTGGCATATATATGTGCATATCTGATCATTATAACGTTTCTTTCATTTCCCCGTTTAAAACGGATATTATTAATTACTTTTACAATTTTTCGTTTTCTAAGAGCGTGCTCCTAAATGACAGAGAAATGCTGTCGGCAAACAGTTTTGCGTTTACAAGGATTTAATATAACTTTCCAATCGCATTTCGATTAAATTACCATGCTCTCTGGATTCTTTGGGACGGTACAGATGCATAGCCTGACAAAATTTTTCTCTCCCGCTATGGTTGCGAATCGTTTAAAAAGTGACATTATCCATTATCTTGAAGCGTGTCGGATATCAAGGGAATCGTCAAGCGGAAGACAAAGTTCCAAATCCACCCCCAACGACCGAGGATTAATTACCAGTCGGTTTGAGGTCTGTAATCAGAGTGTTCGCAAAGTGTCGGTGATAAACCTCTTGCGGACAGGGCGACAGGGTGGCTTGCCAGGGGTGGCTTTCCACGAGGCGAGAGAGAAAAGTGGCGAATCCGATTGAGCGTGAGAACGGTGAAATTCCGCGTCGATTTGTCTATCGACTGAGGGAAGGGAATCCAACGCATTCCGTGGCATCCCCAGCGTTTGATAGCGCACACCCTTTCCGCTCGACCCTCCCAAAGTCAAAGCTTCTCGTCTGTCCATCCGTTGACCAGAATTCCAACACCCTTAATCTTGTTCGGCGCAACTCCTCAAGGATGCCCAAGATCTCCGATTGCCTTTGCTTTGTGGAGGTCTCCACCGTCGCTGTTTGCCTCCAATCCGCATGGAACGGTCTGCCGTTTAGGGTGGCTTGAAGTTTCGATAGTTCAGAGAACAGATTGACTTTAACTAAAATATCGAACATGATATCATTCCCAGATTACACGCATCCAGACTAAATGCTGCTTCTTCTTACGTGGACGATTAACATGCTACCCCTTCACTGATCTTCCTCAAATGTATCTACATTTTTCACAATTGCGTTGTGAGTCATGATAGGTGTGATCGAAAAGTACGCGTGACAAGTTTCAACGATAATAGCTTAGTACAGTCAGTCAGTTTTGAACTACGACATAATAAGAGCAGGTTTTTTTTAAATGTGTAGTAAATGACGGATCACGAATAACGCATTGTGGCGAGCGAAACGCGTTATGGCAGTTTCGTGAAAAGAGCGCGGACCACAACAAACAGTCGCGAAGCGTGACCTCTCCTCGTTCTTAGGAGAGCCGTTGGAATTGCGACGTGGTGGGGCCAAGCGTGGCCCAGGCAGCAACGGCGAGCGACAGCGAGCGAATAACGAAATAAACGCATATCCTCGATGATAGTGCAAAACCGCGTATGAGCAGTTTGTAAATACCGCGTATCTGCAAAGTAGCAAAATTGAGATTTCGTGCCCACTGTTGCCAAACGTTGTTTCGCTTTTTTTTAAAAGTCAGCACAGTGTTATTATTAATTTCCTACAGCACCCCTACACGCAATAATATGAAATTTTGTTTGAAACTTCAATAAAGAGTTAAGGTAGTTCCTGAATAATCTAATAAATTCAAGAATTCTTTTAAATTTCGTTCAAAACTAATTTGGAATACAAAAAACCCTTGTACAAAGTTTAAAGTCGATTTACCACATAGTTATCGAGAAATTGTTAATTAAAGTTGATGCGTTTCAACACAGTGGCAAAGTCGAAAAAAGAGGATTATAATTTATTTTTTCTTCTGAAACAGGAATATTATATTCAAGAAGTGTCATAAAATTAGCACAAAAGTACATCGATATGTCAGGAAATAAATTTATTAATTTCTGCAAAACTATCCACATGGTTTCTTCGTAAATGCCAATAAAGTATAGGTTAACGTGCAAATTTTTTAGGAACTACGTAGAGCAGTCAACGTGGCAACGTCGCACAATCGATATGTTTAGACAGTTAAATAGCGAACGACGATTCAAATTCATATGCACATTTTTTCTGACATTTTGGTTATAAAAGACGTTCCGAATGAATGCGACGTTGTCAGATCTGCTGCTCCAATTCACTACGCTAACCAATTTATTATTCTATTTTCGTATTACAAATATTTATATTAACGTTGAACTTTTTAAAATATATATATACATGATGTTAAAAATTGTTATTATTATTTCTATAGTATCATACTACTTTATATTTATCGTTTATTACCCAATTCTAATTTCTCTAACCTAGTTGGTTAGGAACTACCTTAAAGAAACAGAAGAAATATTAAAGGTAGTATGTATATGTATGGTGATACTACAGGGACTTGTAATGACAGCGAGTCGATCGAAGACGAGAAAAGATCGGAACGTCCTTTAGCATCAAAAACCGGCGCGAATTTTGAAAAATTAAGCGGAACGATTTGACGGAACAGGCAATGGACTATTAGAGAAATTTCCTCAGATCTGCATTTCTTATCGGTCCGTGCAAAACATTTCACGATGCCCGAATCGCGTGTAACATATTCCCGGGATGCCGGCGCAGTCAGATCGTCGAACGTTTACATCCGAAAGACGACACTTGTCACGCAACAGGCCGATGGGAGATACCTCCGTTGCGTTCGAGACAGATTCGTGAACGCGTGTCGAGTGTCGGCTTGGCGTCTGAGAGCTGCGGCGGATCGAAACGGCGGTAGAAAAAGGATCGCGAGCAGCAACGATTGCTCTCAAATTCAGATCCGAAGGAGGCCTGAAGAACCACTTGCCATCGGCTGCTCGACTTCCACCCCATTTCCGACAATTGTCACGAACGAACGGGTATCCCGGGGAAATGAGAAAGATAATGAAGGAGCGTGACGTAAAATAAAATGTAAACACGGGGGTGAAAGACGAGGGAGAGGCACGCGATACGGGGTACAACCGTCGGCCGAAGGGCGAAGGGGGAGGGGGGAGGAGGGGGTGGTAAAGAGGCTCGGAAGGAAATACGGGAGACGGAGCGAGGGAGGAAGAGAGATAGAGGCAGGGAGGAAGACGTGGAAAAAACGCGAACGGGCGAGAAAGATGGAAAAACGCATCGACCAATAGTGCCCGCAGGCAGCCAGGCAACCCAAGAGCCGACCACTTATCTGTAGGAGCAACATCAGAGGAGCTCTTGGCTGCTTGGTTGGTTGGTTGGCAGGAGGCAAAGAAGTGGCTGGCATGAGAAGGACGCCGAACCAAAGTGAAGTGCGCGAGAGATACGAAAAAAAGGGGCAAAGAGAGTGGGTGGGAGGACGGGGGAGGCAAATGATACCTCCTTAGGCAATTTTAATTTTGCAGAAATCACTGTTGGGCTAATAAGAATAAAGAGATCTCCGCGAAGCGCCCGTTCTTCCCTTCTCTCGTTCTCCCTCTCTTTCTCTCGCTCTCGCTCTCTCGCGCCCACGCGGCCTCTTCCCTGGTCTCTCTCATCTCGTCTCTCTCTCCCGTGGCCAGTCGAGTGAGATACACCGTCAGCCACCAGCGACATTATACGACCGTGTCGACGACCCGTGTACTGAACTTGCGTCTACCTTCCGTCTTCCTCCCGGTGTGTTCACCTCTCCCACCACCCCCTGTCATCGTTCCTCGCCCGTTTTTCCTTTTAATCCCTTTCTGAAGACGGGGACACACCGCGACCGCGGAAAAATATTAATCAGGAAGCCCCTGCCCGCCTTTGCTTCGGCCCGACTCCAGCGACTTTCTGCTCTACCTCTACGTCTCGACTGTGTCCCGGTGTGATCTGCCTTGTTGCCCGTCCCTAATCAGGCACAGTGTTAGAGCATCCGACGAAAAGTTGGAATATGATAATTTTGTTACAGAAGCTGCTCGGACGATTTGCTCGTGATTCCTAGCAGAATTTTCCGAAACAATCCCGTTAGGACGATACATATCCCCATAAAAAAACTTCAAAAAGGTAGAAAAAATTACGGCAAGTACATGAAATCAAATAAATCACGAAAGAATAGAAGATAATAATGATGAGAATATAAAAAAAAGATGTGGAATTAAAATGAGCTGCAAGTACATAAAGGTGTTTTCCAACTGCGCTTAAGATCTAGACATTTGCCTAGATGTCCGCGACCTGGAAGTCAAATACTTGGCGTGGCCAGGCAAGGTATTCTCAGATCATCAATACGCATATCTTCCCTCTTACAGGCTTTCAAATAATTTGCCAATTTAAAACTCTGACAATATGAGTACAATTTCATTATATTGCGTTTTAAAATAATTCTAAGATCATTCATCGACACCGATACCTTTATATGAATACACTTGCATTATTTTGCGTTTTTAAATAATTCTTATTCATCGACATCTTGACCTTGCCTGGCCACACGTTTATAACTTGGTTATACCTTGACGGTAAGTTGTCAAAATTTGGAGTAGATTGCATAAGGAAGATAGCGATTGACGAACGAAACATGTGTTAGTTTCTGTTGGCTGAAGGTGTGCGTGTAACGCGTATACGTATTATGTTGACGAAAAAATTTCTTGGAGAAGACGAAGAAAAATCTTAAAATTTCCGACTGATCCATGAGACGATATTATGATATCTCTGTTATGCGCGGACCGATTTTATTGAAATTGGTCTTATTCGAAAGCTAATATGCGGTTTACATAAGAAAAATGCCTTTAAATTTAGGAAATATTGCAGGCGTGATGAGATATTAATGAAATAAGTTTCAGGTTCGGTTGGAATAGCCCGGCGACGAGTAAATGATAGCGGTAGCGACAGTCGACATATACAGGGTGTCTTTTCTGTACTTTCTTCCCTGTACTTGGCGTCGAGACGCTACCGCGTCTCTAGATACGGAACCGACGACAGTCTCCTCCACAGTTTCGATTTCTTCCCCGAATCTGTCTAATATTTATACCTCCTTCTTCCTTCACTTTGCACATAAAATCTGAATATGTATCTCTAACTCAGTTTTAATACTATCCCTGTATAACTGCTTAAGACAATTTTGTGTTTGTCCTCCCTAAAAATTTGTGAGAGATTCGCAGTCGTCCCCCGCAACCTTGTTCCTAACCAATTCAGCCCTGCTCGAAAATCTCTCCTCTCCTCCGCCCACGCAAAACCCGTGACCGTGCAAATAGATAGGAACAAGGGAAAACGTTTTATCAACAACAAGTGACTCGCGTCGCCGCAGCCAGAAGCAGTCACCCGTATCGTTCCCCGCGTTCTTAACGGTCGCGTTTTCCACGGCAGAGAGAGACTGTCCAGCCCAAAATTTAGAATCGGGCTCACCGTTCCGTGCCAAACGCCCTGCGTCGACTTTCCCCCGGGGAGTCGGGGGAGTGGGCGAGGGTGTACGACGAGAGCTGTCAGGAGCACGTACGCGCGCATAAAACGGTGATTCCCGTTCCGGATCAAACCATCCTGCCAGGACGCAACGCGTGCACGCGGGGGGTAGCCAGGAGAGCCACACTCGTCGGGGTCTAAAGACGACAGAGGGGCATGTGCCGGCGAGGGTGGGGGTTGGCGGATGAACGAGGAAGGGTTAAAGTGTTGGAACGAGGTGAAGGCTCGAATCGAAAGGAGGATGAGGAAGATCCGGGAAGAAGGGCGGCGAGAAGAGACACCGTGAGCCGTACGATGGAAGTGCGGGGGGTAACCGAGGCCTGTGGTGGTGGATAGAGAAGAGAGAGGGGCGGGAGACATATTTATTTGACATGCGACGCGACTGCACCCGAGTTTCATTAATTGAAGATCGCGGGAATGAGCACGGCAGACAGCACCGAAGCAGACACAGGCCCCGTGAGCACGCGGGCGCTCGCGCGCGCGCGCGCGCGCATTCCCCTGCCTTTCTCTCTCTCTTCTTTGTAGCCTTTCCCTCCGCCTTCCTGCCAGACCACCCACCCACCACCTGTCTCTCCTCCTCCTCCTCCGCCTCCTCCACCAGCTCCTTGCTCTCTGTGTGTACATGCATGTACTCGCGGAAACGGCAAATGAGGATTCGCCATTTCTCTGACATTCTAGCATTCAAGTTCGCCCCGATCTAGGCCACACAGAAGGCTCTACTCCGACGCAACCCCCTAGTCCCGGGGCTCGTGTGTGCTCGCCAGCCTAGCTACGGGTTCCGTGTTCGAGCCTTCTTTTCCATAGGGTTCGTCCTCTCCGGATGAATTTAACGGGTGACGGCTGATGCGAGATCGTTACGAGTGGCGGGGCTGCTGGCTGCGCACGGTGTGCTCGCTCTTTTTTTTTCCGCCGGTGGCCCCTTTTATCCCTTTCGACTGCCGTCGTCGCCGACCAGAATTTCTCTCCCTTTCGCGCGTCTGCTCGCCCGGCTGCCGACCGTGTCACGGATACAGCAACGTTTTCCCCGCGACGCATCCTCGTTCACGGTGAACGGCGAACGGACGAGCGTGAAATTCGTCGCTTTCGTTCGTTCCGTCGAACGAGCAATGGGCCTTTGATTAAACCCCGAGACCTCGGTTGCTCCGGCGATGAGCCGGCACGGGTGGGTGGGATGGGGGTGGGCTGGGCTCGGAGGTGTGGTAGGGACGTATTAGAGGATGAAAGGTGGCGGTGGAGGTGGCGTGGCGATATCGGAGATGGCGGAAATTTCATTTACCCCTCGTAGAGTTATCTAAGAGCAATACCGGGTGGCCTTAATGAAACATTCAGTCGCGAGAATAGCTCAGCAATCTCGAAGGGTCGCGGCCGCCGGGGCTGAGGCGGGGAGGGGGCTAGCTGCCCCGCTCTCTCTGTCGTCCGATCCGGAGACGAGGGAGCGAGATAGGAGAGGAATGGGTCTGATTCCTGGCAATGCAATTGCAGGTTTAAAGTGGCGTTCCCCCGTTTATTTCGACGGTCTACCTTCCTCGCCCCGCCTTCCCCGTTGGATTCTCATTTCGGTCCCTGCCCGAAATAGAACGGAGACTCCAGCCGTCGCTGGCGCGATAAATCCTTGATGAAGGTCAATTCAATAAAAGTGGATGCCTCCGTTGCCCGATCGTTCCCGTTGGACGTCTTCTCGCCTAGTCCAACCGATGTGCCTCGAGCTCCACTGTCAGAAACTTCGATGCCGTTTTAATTAATCTCCCGCGCGGCCTGAAACGTAGGTGTTCCGTGGTTTTAGGAGATCCGCAAAGAGTGCAGTTTGATATTCTGTCGGACGCAATAAGGGATGAAGGGTACGGAGGGACATACTTTACTCGAGACGATTGCCGTCGAGCATCTAGTTACAGCTAGTGTCAACTCATGATCACTCAACTTATGAAAGCAACGTTCGTCCCTTTTATAATCGTTCCTCGCGCCACCTTCCGCGCTCAAAGTACGAATTGTTCAATTACGACCTGCCAGGTTTGCACGGCGCGTCACTGGTACCGCGTCGATTCCGTCAAAGACGCCACCGCTCCTGAGGAGCCAGTCCATTGTCTGCTACGCTCGTTTCTTTTATTGCACAGGGACTCAAACGGTGGCTGCCAGTGAAAACAGAAGCCCAAGAATAACGAGCCGCGCAATTATTCCATAATGTAGTTCGCATAGCTGAACTCCGAAGAAAATTAGAGGGACGCCCTGGTAGGAGAGGTAGAGGGAAAGCTAGAGAGAGGGAGAGAGAGAAGGAACGAACGAGAGTTGGACGTACGTGAGCGACGAAACGGAGACGAAGACAAGAGAATCGGTAACACAGAAGCGAGACAAAGTTGGTGTCGCAATAGAGACGATGCCCGGGCACAACTTTCCCGTTTTATCTCTCAATTCGCATTCTCGGTGCCGACGAACGTTTAAACTACAAGCTGGTGGGTAGCGAGCCTACCTAACGGCGGACGCCTGTGATTAAAACCTCCCTGCCTAGCTTCAGTGCGAACCCGTCGTTCGCCACCTTACCTCCCCGTTGGAACGCTGCCCTCCACGTTCAACCTTTAAACCGGGGCCTCGATATAATTATTGCTCGACATACGTTACACCGCCCCTGTCGGAATTACTACGAACCGAGGATCATCCCTTTAACTGGCGAACGCCTATGCGGAGGCGAGAGGAGCTCCCGCCACGTCTGCCCTATGGGCTGGAATTGAAGAGCGGAGGTCACGCTGACGGAATTCGTTCGCAACTTTGGGCGTCTTCAATTATATGGCAGGCGATTTAGCGTTCCGTCACGCTGCCGGGACGCAGTCTTCAGGGTGATTTGCTTCTCTCCTTCGAGATTTCCTGAGTCGACAAAACTGCAATCGAGGTGGTAGCTGCCTAATGATGGCTGAACTTGTTACGCGACTTACACAGGAAGATCCCGAACCCGAAAATTCAAAAAATTCTGAAACTTTGTGGATATGTAGAGAATTTTCTCCTGATTACAACGCAATTTTTTTTTGCTGCCCAAAATCACACAAAGGGGGTGAAATTAACCCTTGAAGGTTCGGCTATTTTTCGATTTTATTTTCTAACTCGCAATCTGTAAAAGATAGAAAAGAAATTTCTAGACAAAAGTTACTTCTTTTAATTAGATCTATCAAATGGTAAATATTTTATCCATTGTTTAAACAATTAGAAAAATGTTATAAACAAAAATATTAATGTTTTAGAAAATTCGTTGTTTCACTTGAAATCTGAACTGGATGTTTAAATAATTATGAAACAGCATAATCCATATTTTTTCCATACAATTTCAACTTTTGTTGTATCGCGGGAATATGCTCCTCGACAATCGAATAACTTTTGGATCCCATTGTAACGTACCTTAAGGGGGGACACCACTATGCTGGCCGGAAAAGTAGCCATTTTTAAGAATTTTTTTCGGGAATAATTTACAGTTTTCATACAAAAATTGTATTACCTATCTTTAGTACGCTGGCTGAAGAGACTATATTTAAAAAAATAAAATAAAAACATCCATACCTTTTAATATATTAATTAATCTTCTAGACCCCCCCCCGCGCGCTTGTCGAATGTGTAACTATGGAACAGCAGGTCCGAAATCAAATTTCATTTTTTTTATGAACTATGTGAGTGTAGTTTCCGTTATACTTACCGATTTCTGTACCAAATTATTTTTGTAAAAACGGTGCGCTTTAAGAGAAATATTTCGAAAATCTGCGAATAAGATGGATAGTTTTCCGAACACATTTAAAAAAATTTGTTTCCAATCAAAGAATCCGTACGTATAACGGAAACTACACTCATGTAGTTTATAAAAAATGAAATTTGATTTCAGACCTGCTGTTCCATAGTTACACATTCGACCAGCTCGCGTTGGGGGTCTAGAAGATTAATTAGTAAATTAAGATTTATGGATGTTTTTCTATTTCTTTTTTGTACAATCTCTTAAGACAGCGTACTAAAAATAGGTAATACAAATTTTCTATGAAAACTGTAAATTATTCCTGAAAAAAATTCTTAAATGTGGCTTACTTTTCGGACCGTCGCAGTGGTGCTCCCCCTGAAGCTGCACGACGAGCAACGTTCTTCTAACATTTATTAGGAAATAATGCGCGACACGTAGTAAGAAAGTATGATAATTTATGTATATACCTATTTTTGTTTACCATCAAAGTGTTATTTCGTGTCTACTGTTCTATGGAGCATTGGTAATGAGAATAACTTTTATCAGTAACGTGTTTCGATGTATTCGCCCACGCATGGTATAGAAATGGATATACCTATTGTTGACTAATATTCTGTAGGCCACGAAGCCTTTAGGTGGTTAAAAATTCACCTTCTGAATATATACCGCGACTTTGTACATTGATAGACACGCTAGTTAAAAGGGAACTACTTACGTCCGAAGTGAGCCTAAGTTCTGCAAGGCACTCTTCCGATTACCGCAACTGATTGCTAAAGCTTCTAATGATCTTTTTTCCCGGAGGAGGCATCTGCTTTCTGATCGCCCCCCTCCCCCCCCCCTGGAACCGTCATCGCGATCGTTTTCGATGCAAATTAACTCGTTTGCCCGCAAATCTTGCGCCAGCCCAGCTTTCATTTTCATCCCCGTGTTGCCTTGCTTTCTTTGCCGCCTCGAGTCAAAACAGCAAAGTAAGACGAGGAGCCACGTTGCCCGTCTATCGCGCCCTTCTATTACTTCTCCTTCTTACGCGCACCTCAAAGAACGAACGACGAGCGCAAGAACGCGGTTAAATAGTGAAAAGGTATAGAATAATCGCGAATAGCAAATTACGCGTATGAAAAGCTCTCAACAGCTCAATGTTCGTTTGCGGTGTATCACGTGCGCAGAATTAACGAAATTAGATTTCCACGTGGCCACCTTTGACGGGTCCCCGATTAAATCGGATGCCGCCCTGTAATTTCAATATTTCGCTTCGCGTCACGCGCCGCGGCGTTTCGCACGGGAAATTAAAATTGTTGTAAATGAAAGCTTGGGCGCAGTTTGAACGCGAGTCTCTCTATTTGTGCATATTTCGTATTTCCAGCGAATTTTCGAGGAAATTCGATTACTAGATGGAACTTCCGCTCTTTAAACGCACGACACGCGGCGGGTTTATATTTATTCGCATCAATTATGGAGAACCGTTTCAGTTGGCTTTGCAATTTCTTTTTAATCCACTTCCGCCGCTGGGATCTCAATCGGGTTAGGCACAGGTATTATGTAAACATGGCGTATCAAGGGTGCACAATCTTCCGCCCATGGCGTTGCATTCGCCGCGATGACGAATTTCTAAATGCCCCCGTCGTAAGTTTTTTTTTTTATCATTTAATTAAATATCGTTGATAAAACGTCTCGTAATCTCGGCGAGTTTACACTCCCCACTCTGTTTAACGCCGCCTCGATGCTCCAATCGCGTTGCTGGCCTGAAGGTGCAGACGACCAGCCATTACATCGAATTAAATTGTACCTCCCTTCCAAATGAATTTTTCTGCCGATTTCGAATAGAACGAAATCGATTTACTCAGAGTAGAGATGTAGGTAATGGGCGATTAGAATGTTGTAATATTAAGAAGAACCAAACAAATGAATCTTTAGTTCGGGGGAGGGGGGGGGGACGCTCAACGAGATTTAATATTCGATATGTAATATGTAACAAGATGTTTCTTAAGAAATTAATTCCGTCGGATGTCACTGAAATGATAATAACTAATTGGTATCGAAAGAGTGACCAAAATGGGAGAGAAATTGGTAGGCATAAAAATTGGATGGCCCGAGGATTAACTTCGGAAGTGTAGAGTACACCTATTTATGTGGGTGGTAGATTTCTTCAGCAATATTCTGCTGTTATGGTGGGTCCCCAATTTTTACAAGCGAAAAATTGCGACTGAACTTGACCAGAGTTCAAGTGTTGACTTTAAGAAACTTCTATTTTTTTTTTTCGCAATCAGATGATTGTGATAGGTATTACACATCCCGCCAACAGGAGTTACATCGTCGAAGAGGTGGACAAGATTCCACAATAATTAATAAATAATAAGAAGGATCAGCAAAAAAAAATATTTTCTGCAAGTTTAAAGATGCCTTCTTATATCACAAAAAAGTGTAATCCAATATGACCAACAGTCTTTTTTTTTCAATTCTTAAATATCAGTTACTTTTGGGGCTGGTAGACGAGAATCCCCCCTTAAGACGCTGCTCCGATCTAGAGCCCGTAAAAATAGTTGATGCTTATGAATTAATTAAAGGAAGACAACTATATATAATTTAATGGGACTTTTTGCATTGGACTGTTAACACTGTTTCGAGAAAACCGCGATTAAAGTTTCAAAAAATCCTTTTAAACACGTATTCCTAAAAGGTTGAACATTCGAAAAATGAAAGAAATAAAATCGATTTTCAGATCGAAACCTCCCCTTAACAACGTATTTGAAGGAGCAAAAAATTGGCGCTGGTCACCTGGATAGTGTCTATTCTACGTTTCCTCTTGACTGTACGAAGTCCTGTTTAAATTACGTACATCTTAAACCAAGAATCTCCACCTGCACTATCCATCCGAACGTGTGCTTTGCAAGCAAAACAACAATGCCGGCTAAATTCGTTCAGCCTGCGCTATACACCCCCCTCGCTCTTACACGCGTAGCACTGATCAGCAGTTAAACCAAGGGCGTGCACGGGCCTCCTCCGCGCAGATTGACTCTCTGTCTCGGTACGTCCCTCAGGAACAATCCGACAAGCACTCTCCCTCGTTAAACGATAGCTCCCGACGAATGCGTAGGTAGCGTCATCAAAGACTCCACGTTCTTACGAGTAAGCATAATTATAGTTCCTGCACGTCGGGCGGGCATGGCTACAATTCGTCCCCCGTTTCCTTCTCGATGCACCGCGTGCACGCGACACACGTAAAGTCCCGTTTAAAGCACGGCAAGTACCTTCGAAAGTAACCAGGGGGGGGGGTTAGGGTGGAGGGGATGGTTTGCCGACGGGGGGGGGGGGAGGCGTAGGGGAAGCTAGGAATTTAGCAACGAAGTTGTTGTTCGGGCGCGCGCTCCGCGAAGACTATGCGCGCGGATGAATGGATGAATGGCTGGTTGGATGCAGGCACGAGGAAATCAACCCTCAGAACGGGCATATAGAACGGTACAATTGACGACTCTTTGAAAGAATGTCCATACGCGAGCCTGGATTCGCACCCCCTTCCGACACCATTTCCATCTGCCAGCCGACGGGAAGACAAAACACTGAATCTTCATTCTACACGCTAGCCTGCACCCTCTCCTACGCGTTCTCTCACCCTTTCGCTCGCGCTTCCCGCTCCCCCGCCCGCCCCTGCATGCTCGCCCCCTCTCTGTCTGTCCTCTTCAGTGGCTGGCAAACTCTCTGTCCCTTTGCTTTCCCTAAAGCAGCTCGCAATTCGCGATCGCAATTTTCAATTTCCGCCGACTTTTCAATTAGACTAAGAGGTGCCGTTTCTCGCAGCCACCGCGCCTATACCCGGCTTCTTCACGGCTAAGAGTATCCCATCATCACCGCCCCTTAAAAAAAAAATGAAAGGAGAAGAAAAAACGGGAGAAAAAGAAGCCTGTGTGTGCCCCTTCTCGCGTACCGACGCGGCGCATCGAGGATTGCCGAGCGAGATGCCTTTCTTCCCGTTTCCCGTGCCGAGATGGAAGCTTCTCTTGTTGGATTTGATTCGTTGCGAGAAGTCCCGCGACCCTGTTCCGAAAAACGGAGAGCTGCGGGTCGTGTCGTTGGGATTCGCCTCTCGATTAGGAATGATAAACGAACGTTTGCCTAGGGAGACAGGGGTGTGTGGCGCGCATGAGTTCTTGTGGAACTTCATAAGTGGCCGAGAAATCGAGAAATATTACTTAATGCTTTACTGTTTGCGTAGACACAATATAGTTCGCGATATCCTTGATGGGAATTACTGTGACTGGCTCCCTGGCGCTGTCAAATGCCACTGCCTAGAGACTTTCTTCAAGTAAGATCTTGGTTCTGTAACCAGTTTGTATTTTTAAAATGGGCGGTATTCCATAATTACTTGCTTCGCGGTTAAATTGAATTTCGTTATCAGTTAGAAAGGAAATGTGATAATATTTAAACGCTGTTTTCTATGATCCTCTGCTATACTTAGCTATGTAGGGGAAACCTGTCCAAAACCGTATACTGGGGCAAAACCGTATACCATACTTATTTCTGAAAAACAATTGAACGATGCTCACGCGCGTTTGGTAATTGTTCCCCGCCATATTGAACTGTTAGTCAACAGATCTCCGTGGCGAAATACATACGCTCCAGCGAATTATTAAATCTTAATGTATAAAGCAGAAAGCTTCTATATGTTTGTGTGTTTGTCTGTCGCCTAAAAACTTTCGAACGATAAGCTCTGGGATCGCGAAATGTGCACCAGCTGATTATGTCTGACTAATCCAGATGAATGTGACTATTTTAATAAAAAAACTAAAGTAAAATTTCTTTTTATAAAATCGGAATCTAAATTTCAAGGATGAAATTTGTAGTTAAGAATATTGCCAACTTTAACAGCTTATTATTTGACATTGGTTTAATATTTTACCGTTCTGTTTTTTTGGTTAGAAAGTTACATACCTCGCCTGTTTAAAGAAATCATTGTAAGCGCTACAAAATATTAAAAACCTTTTTTTAATATTTTTTTAAAAATTTTTTCTACAAATTTCATCCTTGACGACCTGATATTTCTACGTGCTGTGATCTTATTTTCGACTGTACTTCAAGTGGACTATATAGTGTTCTGGTACCTAATGAAAAGGTAAGTTACATGCAGATATCTATTAACAGTATCTATTTCTATTATATTTCGATGGTGGTGGACGATTGTTGTCATTTTCATATTTAGCTGTAACCAAAAGTGTGGATTCTTATGCCTTGGGGTAAAACCGTACACCGAACGCCAGTTCGTAAACTAGTGTTCCATTTTTGTTTAAAGGTGTCAGCAAGATGCCACGCAATTATAAAAGAAACACTATCAGACAAGCAGTTAAACCTAGAGAAAATAAAGATGAAACTAATTTTTGTGTACGTTGTCGCGAAGAATATGGTCTGAGCCGCTTGGGTCAAAATTGGGTCCAATGTACAAGGCGTGGTGGATGGGCACACGAAGGTCGCACCCGCTGGGGATCCGAAGAACTCGACGATTTTCACTGCTACCGTTGTTAATTTAGACTAACGGTTAATATACTATACGGTTTTGCCCCATAAGGTGGGCAAACCCGGAAAAAGAAGAGGTTTTGTTTTATTGTTCAATTAAGTACCCTATTTAAACATTTCAATTATATTTTTGTTCTTTTGAGTTGTTTATGAAACCCTTTAATAAATACCGTTGTTATTACCCAATTTGGTTTATTATTTAAAAAGTTATGGACCTAGAACCTTAAGTATACGGTTTTGAACAGGTTTCCCCTTCACTTAATACAATTGTGTTGCTTATACGTGCATGATAAATAGAGGAATTACAGACACATGGTACAATGTGCGGCATCTCTATCTTCGCCCATCGATATTCCTTTAAATGCCTATCTATGCGGTTTTCAACACATAGGTACCTATGTAAGTACCTATTTCGCGATATATACCTCCCACTACAGCAGGGATGATTTACTTCGTATCAAAATTCAGTCAATCTAAAAACAAGTAGTTCTACTGTCTGCATAACAGAAGGAAACATTTGAAGGAAACAGAAGAAATACATTTAAAAGTAGAATACAGACACCTCCATGTGCCCTCATTTCTGCTCTCTACCATAACCAAATGTGGGACTAGAGTTCGTTGGGCGATACGAGAATACTGTTCTCGAAACGCCATCTTTGGGAATTTGTGAGCAAATGTATTATTTTGTAAAATACACCTAGCAAAGGAAAGAATAAACCTACACCATGAACCTAAATCATCACCGAATTCCTACACTTCGAACTCTCGAGGCTTACGACAAAGAAGGGAGTTAGGAAACTCTTGCGAATCCAGGATCATCACCGATGCAAAGAGAAATCCGCGGTCGCGACTTAAAGCAAGCAACGTTGAAATTTCTACCGTCAAAGCAAGGAAACGTCCGCACGCCAGGATGTTCGGGTGGGTGGTCTCCCGAACCCATTCTTTCACCGAATTCGGCAATAATGTTCGGCGTCTTTCACGAGAATCGACGTGACTCGACGTCTGGCCACCGGAAGCCGTGCAAAAACCGCTCGAGGAGAGGCAAAACGCCAGCAAACGGCTCGTCGAGTTGGTGATTCCTCCGCGGAGAGATAGGACAGGGAAGTAATAGATAGGTTTGTAATCCATCGAGAGCTCCAGGCGTTTGGGAATGAGATATTTTGGAAGGGGCTGGCGATATCGGCAGTCGGCGAATGAAATGGCGCGTCTCTCGATTCTCGACGTGCCCCGGGGGGGCCTGCTGCCGAATCGAGCCGCAATCCACCCTCTGCAACCCCCTCGCCGGCTCGCCGCCCTCCCCCCCTGGCTGGATTTGTCTTCGCGGAGTCTGCCGTTGCGACGCGACATCTGCGGCGTTCCTGAAAATCCCCGTTTCTCGATACAACCAGGAATTCTGTTTCGATGTTCGCCGGGGGAAGTCTCGGAAAGTCGGATACCTCATGGCCGGTGAGACTCCAAGTCCATCGACGAAGATTTAAGATGTCGTTTTGAACGCAGATTCCTTTGGGAGCGGGGCGAATCGACACTGAAGCCTCTAGAATTTAGCGAGCCAGAGCGAACGGAGCCAAAGTTTCATTACTGGTCGGAATTCTCCCGATTCTAATGCCTGTAAAAATGACAACAATGACAGTCGTTCAGCACCGCGTTCCATCGTCGCGACGCCCACGGCAAGAATCCGACTGAATGGAGTCCTCCGCTCTCTTCATCGTGACAACCCTGCCTCCTGCAATCTTGATAACTGTCCATGCTCATAGAAACCGATGCTTCCAGGCCTCGCCTGGGACGATCGTGATCGAACGTAGCAGGTGGGCCATGACTTCCGTCCGCACTGGCCGCTGTGTTAATAATCATCGAAATGCGCAACTGGGACGCACGAGTTCGCTCAATGATCACGGTAAACAAGACGTTTTATTACCGTGTCAATGAAATTTACGTGGCATCTTCTCAGCGGGGATCTGCCATCGACCGTGGACTTTTCGTTTGGCCAAGTTAATTAAAAGTAACTGGCTTCGGAAAGCATTGAAGAGTATAGCATTCCACCTACCGCGAAGTCTACACCGTTGCTGGAATCCTTTAACTAGGTTGCTCCGCGCTTACATTTAATCTCATAAATCATCGAGAAATCTAGCCTGCGTAGACTGGACCGTCGTCGTCTGCTAGTGGCTAGAATAGGGGATACAATGAGCAAGGTTGCGCGGGGTACCAATTTGAAACTTTCTTTCGAGCAGCGGCTGTGCATTGCACGAGCATGCACGCGCCATTCCCGGTAACCATTAGAGCCTGAAGCGATATTACCGGCGCAATATTCAAATCCAAGCCCGCCGAGTAATGTCTGCATCTCTCGGTATAGATTGCTCGCCCGCGGCCTGGCTTCCGCGAATCACAATAATTCCGATATTGCCTTCCCGTTCCCCTGCTGATCATTTCGCTAAGTACCCGCGTGACGGGCTCAACCTCATGGATGTGCAAGCAATATCTATTGTCGGATATAAAGAAAAAAAAACAGAACAAAACAAGAAAAGGCAAAAATGGAGGAGAGACACGCGTATTCCACGTTACGGTGGCTCTTTTTTCAATTCGTCTGCCTCGTACACGCTCCTTCGCTGTTCGTCACGCGAATGTTTTATAGTTTATAGGGTGAACCACCCACGCACCACCGTGCTTCCCCACCCCCCGCCCAGAATTTATCCGCACCCGTGCGTTATTTTAACGCGCGTTCCTCCGATTTTCCGACGTATTTTCAGAAAAACCTACTCGCGGCGTTCAGCTGCTCTTTTTTCTTCTGTTCAAGCCTGATTGCAACGATCCCGTGATTAGGGACGCGGGGGGTTTTAAAACGACGCTTGGGGAACCTCGAAGTCTGCGGCATTTGTTGGGACAATGTGCAGCCGCGATTTCAGACTGTTTAGGCAGATCAGTGGATGCGGAGTACTTTCATATATTCCTGTAAAATTAAGAATATTGGGCACCAAGTCGAAAACAACATAAGTGAAACGGTGAACTCAAAGCGAAAACATCCGAAACACAATTACGCTTTTGAAAGCGACCAAAATGTGTGCCAAATTGTAAAAGTTAGAAACGAGCTAAAATTGTTTGTATTTGCGTAATATGTAGGCACCCTGCAGTACATCGATTAAATTGTAAAGTAGCTCGTGACCTCAGCAATTAATGCGACTGAAACCCTTAAATAAAAGAAATAATAATAAAAATGTTGCGTTACCAACCGACAGTCAAACCTAGACCAACATTGTAATTTAAGCACTGAAATTAAATTTTACAAACCACCGAGTTACATCCATTTTATTGAAGCTAAAATTTTCGTTAAAATTATCTACCTTACAATGCTAATGAAAACAGCTACTTAGGTTGAGAGTGATAGTTATTCGTATGTTTTTGTCATTTGTAAACATCGTACTGTAGTATTGGCATGGATGAACAATTGTTTAATAAATCGTGTAGATACTGTAAACAAAATAATGGAAGGTTTTTAACGTTGTCTGGATATCCTCATTCGGAGACGCGCAAAGGGGTCCAGGATGAGAAGAAAAGGGGCATTTTCAACGTCTACTTGTTCGATAAACCACCTCGATATCCGATGTCGGCCGAGTAAAAAGGAGCAGCGAAACCGAGTTTTTAATTTGGCGCGTGTCACGTGACAGGTTGGACGAGGAGGAAGAGGATTCCCGAGGACGGGACGAGCGGGCAGCCAGATGAATCTCTTTCTCGCATTGTCTGCGTTTCAATGGATACGCCCCGGCTCTCTATTCCTTCCCGGTTTTCGGCCGTTATTTTCGGTGACAAATATTATCGTGTCGAACAATGTGATCGCCCTCGCCGGCTGCTCCGTCGACGCTCGGTAATCTTCGACATTGTTCCCCGGAAACGCGCCCGCGGCCATATTGGAATTGCTAATGTTCCAGCCCGCTGCAACCTGATGAGACCGCGGGACGTACGGTTTTATACGTTGGCGAGGGATCGCGAACAGACTCCGAAATCGATCTCTGATCATCCTGACAGGAATCTCTGCATCTGACTTTCAATGTTCAGCAAATTCTCCGGGGCAATTTATTACACTGAAGTGAACCTACCTTTCTTCTAGGCGTCTTCTATACAATTTTCTAGATTTTAGGACAACAATACTGCCAGGGATCTTAATCTTTGCCTTTATTTTATAAGTGTATTAAAACTATCCAACTTCACGAGACATGACAGAAACTCTGCTTTTATGGAAGATGTTGCGGCTGTTTAAAGGTTCCAATAATATCGTCACATTACGACTACATACTTTCTATAGGCTTTGTATACGTTTGTAGGATCGGTAAAAAATGAATGCTTAGCTGTGAAGGCCTTTCGTCCTAAGAATTTTGAAGAAAATCAATTCTAAAGACCTCATTGAACCTAGACAGAGGAAGTAGAATTCCACGAGGAAGCCACAAGAGGCAAAGGGGGTGGTTAGAGGCGACCTTAATCCCGGCCACCTTATTTTTAGGGCGACGAAGTCGGGGCTCGATGGAGTCGGGGTCTGATTGAGATGGAATCGGCGAATAAAAGAGTTGTAAATAAGAGATAAAAGAAACCCGGATAAGAGAGAGTCTGGAGTGACTGGCCGTGTCTAGTCCGCGACAAAGTGTAGTTTTATTGGCACGTAAGGTGGGGATGGTGGCCCAATAATCCCCATTTATAGCTTATAAATGATTTCAACCCCCGTGGAGGTGCATTAAGCCGCGTTTACGTGTGAGACACCGTTGGCGTACACGCGTTGCGTGAAAACCAGGACATCGTTCGGGCAGGGACTGCAAATGCTCCACGTTTTAAGGAACTATAAAGCAGGGAGTCTGACTTTTTGTGGCTAACACTCCGGCCACGCCGGTGTCTGGTAAGTGTCTTCCCCTCCCTGGGAGAAGATGGTGAAAGTGGGTTCGCTTTTGACCTGAGAAAGGGGATGTATATAGTTTGACGGGATGTGAAGTCTTGTGGGAGAATCAGATGACGAATCAGAGCTATGTGTGTGTGCGTGTGTGTATCGGTAGGAAAATACATAGCTAATGGAAGCTCTGAGCACGTGAAACTTACAAGGGTGAGCGAACTGAAACAGAAATCTGGAGGAAAATAACTAAAATTCAGAAAGCTGGATTACGAAGTGATTGCTTCACCACTAAGGGGAAGTAGAAAATTTGAAGGGGACATTCCGGTTAGATGGTTTGAAGAAAACGATTTTTTCCAAAACATTTTTCGAACGTACATATCCTCAAGAATGTTACTGTTCAATTTTCATGGAAAAATTCTATTTCTTTTAGCTTCTGCAGCGGCATTTTGTAGGGACCGCAGAGGCGCTACCTCTATGGATGAAAACTATGAACGACTTTTCTCAAAACGTCATTTTTTCACATCGCGAAGATAAAATCTCAAAATCTATCGAACCGATTGCTTTATAAATTTTACTGCTTATTCTGCACACCCATGACTCCCGCAGGGACTACAACCAAGTATTTCCATTCAGTCTGACCTACTTTTAAAATCGAAAATAGCAAAAGACAAAATCCGAAATACATTTTTTTTGCATTTTGCCCGCCATTTTGCTAACTTTGAAGATAAATCACTAATTATAGTCCGAGCGATAGCGACAGTCATACTGATCAAGAATCCGTTTGGATTTTAGGATTCGGATAAGTCTAACAGCTGAAATCACCTCCACGAGCGAGGTATGGATTTTTAAACATGTCATCAAGACCGTTTTCAAAAGCATTTTAAAAGCAATAATTTTATTCCTTTTATATTTGTTATCTACTCTAAAAATGTAGCTTAATAAATAGAAAAAAAGTTTTTTCCATTTCTATAATTATTCTCGTCGCAATAAATTCCTGAAAATCATAGAATTTATCGACGCGCTAAACGGAACGGCCCCCTAAATGAGTCCCTCTTTCTGCATTAGTGGAGACATAAGTAGGATTAAAAGAATGGTTGGAGCGTGAACAGTAGTCGACCAAGTTGGACCAGTACCTACTTTATATCATAAACTGACAGAGATCTGCAGAATGACCAGTAATATCAACATGATATGTAGGCTCAAATTTTCCGTTTACGAGCACTGATAATAGAAAATTTCAAGAATTAATTTCACGCTCAACTTTCTATAAGACCAAATCGAACGCAGCCACGCCGATCCGCTGCTCCCTTCCAGAGGTTTTCGCAACAGAAATGAAGAATTCCCAACAAAGCTAGACACTTCTTTCGTGAGATCGAATTTAGTATCGACGTTGGCGCAGCTCCTTGTGCCCGTCGTAAAAACGTTACGACTGCGTTGAAATGCGTGAGAATGCCGAGAACCGGAAGTAATCATCCGAAAAGACGGTTGTAGGGTAGGCAATAATACCCGTATCCCGTGTGTTCCGTGTAATCAATGGACGAAGACGTTGTGCAACGCAATAAAAGCGCGCAGGCTGATAATTACACAAAGAATGCGTTCAGCGGGGTTGTGTTGATTTTAGGAGTGGCGAACCATTAGACAGACATGGTCTCAGATAAGGAGTTCCCCGTGAAACCTTATCTTGCTGTAGAAATAACCAATTACCTCCGCTACTTCACCCGGCATCACGAAGCATCTTTCCCCGATGAATACGTATCCCACCGCGCCTCCGATCACTCTTCACCCCTGACCATCGATTAACAAATCGCACTTGGTCGCGACCCTTCAAAAAGGGGGACAAGGGAACAAGGGAAAACGAGCGACAAAAACCGAGACAGACCCAGACAATTTCCATTTCGCGAGCACAACGGTTTCGCTTCCAAAACTTGACGTTGCGTTCACGTGGAGTTGGAAGAGGGGGCGGTAGGGGGTGGCCAGAGGTGGATGGGTCGGAGAGGGGGCGGCAGGACATCGTCGTCGACGCGTGCAGCACGTAGGATGATAGCCAAAAGCGGCGGTTGGCAGGACAGGGGAACGTGTCACGCGATCCGTGAGTAATTCGCACGAGTCGTGGCCCGAGCCTGCCTGGCTGCTTAACAGAGTGTTATAATCTATTTACGTTAACATTACCAACGTTTAACGTGGTTGCTCCGCATCCCCGGGGTCAGAGAAAGGGGTTGGTTAACGGGAAGGCGGCTGGAGGGGGCGTAGGGGGCAAGGGATCCCCCTTCTCACTCTCACTCTCACTCCCTCTCTTTCCCTCTCTCTCTCTGACGTTCACTTTAGCTGTTTCTGCAGTAGACAGCGCTCAAGAATTGTCGCGGCCACGTTAGGGGTTCTGGAAACGAGCGTTAATTCGCGCGGTCTCTCGCGTTAATCGCGACTTTCCGCTTGCCCTCCGCGAGCCACTCTTTGTCCCATTTGAGTGCGTAAGATCTAGCAGATCGATAGGACAGATCTCCAATTTTCAGCGCTGTTCTTTATTTACTTAAAGACGGAGATCTCCGGCGGACGACCCAGAGTCCCAGCGAGAAGAACTGAGGAATAGAACGGTGAGCGTAGGATGCAGGACATCTCGATGACCACCGATCAGGGAACGGCGCTTGGTATCAACCCTCGCTGATCTCGCCTCTGCCTACTCCCGCAAATTCTGCGACGGCAAACCCAATGACAGGAATTGCAGAGTGGAACAGACTCTCGAATCGCGCGATTCGAGGCGCATTAGTGGCGCACAATGACGCGCAAGTTCAAGTAAAACAGGGCATTGTGCGCGAACGGAGGCGGCAGTTGGCCCGTGAACGGATTACGGACGTTACAAGGCTCAGAAGCGAGGGAACACGTGCGTTCCGTTTGAACGAGCCTGTAGGGCAAAGAGGCCTCCGAGCGTGTACATCCACGCTCGGCGTATGCACGACAATACGGGCTAAATGCCCGGCTCCGGGAGCAAACCGGCCAACTAAACTCCGCGGAACGTCCTGGAAACTTTAGATGCGATTATCTGGAGGGTTATGTCGTAACAATTACGTGGCTGCCACTCCGCGGAATCAGCCGACTGCTAACGTGTTTGCCGCGCGCTCGCCTATTGTCCCTCTGTCATAAATAATTTTCGGGGACGCGGGCTAATGGACGACAGAAGCCAGGAGGGCTGGGAGAAGTTGAGACTGTCCCTTTGCCAACGCCTTCCATCTCTTTCCAGGACGGAAGGCTTCGATTCGAGACGATCGGTTGCCGCTCCAACTTCCTCCAAGGATCTGCCGTTCAACTTCAAGATGGAGCGATGTAGTGCACCAGAGTTAGTATGTGCTGACAAGAGAAATGCACAAAGTTTGGATCACCGATTTGGCTTAAATTTTGCATATAGTTCGCGCATGCCGTACACGACAATATGTCAAATGCATAGGTTGCACTACTTAAAGTTTCGCGAGAAAACCGTGTTCAAATGTTTGTCTATTCCAGACACTGTGCACGGCTCTGAAACAATTTAGAATAATTAAGCATAAGTGCAGCATGCATGCATATTTAGAAAAGGGATTTTACAGTAAACAGTTCTCACGTATGGGTGAACCCTGCAGCCAGATTCTGGTAAAGAGAAAAGTTTCAACTGGATTTTCTTCCCAAATTTTTACTACTTCGCCCTATGGGCTTAAGGGGATTAGGCAGTCAGATCGCCCAAAAATCAAGTATTTTTTGCGAATTAATTACAAGGAGATGAATACAAATTGTGAATAGTACTTTTGGGTAATGTTTGTTAATACTATAAACAGTAAAAAAAAAATATTTTAATAATATATACATATATATGACAGCGCTACAGTTACTTAGTTATAAAGCGACAATATATACTTACCTACCCCTTACTAAAATTTAAAAAAAACGCCTAAAACTCAGCCCTTTGTCCCACTTTGTGGCGTTGCCAGATGTAGAATGTGTAGTTCAACTACTGGGCTTTGCAGTGTTGTAGTAAAAGAAGAATAAGAAATTTAAAAAAATTAATTTCTAAGCTTGTACTTCTTAATATTTGCCTTTTTAATCAGGAGTGCCAATGATTAGTGCAGTGCCAGCATTAGTGCAGTTTAGCCTATGTAACACTGACAAAATTGAGTGATTTAGACATCAATGGGGGTGCTAAAGCTGTCAGGATCAACTTTCTTGCCAGTAATTGTCACGATTAGATATGACACTACTTAGAGGTGATTTTTTGTGTGGGAAACTATAGACAAACAGTAGATTTCCTTCACGATTACTATCACAGATGTGTTATTAGTTTGTCAAGCATTAAACTGAATTGACTTTCAATTTCCACTAACAAGGGAACATCCCGAATCCGGAAATTCAAAAAATTCTGAAACTTTGTGAATATGTAGAGAACTTCTCCCTGATAACACCGCAAATTTTGTTTGCTGCCCAAATTCACTCTAAGGGGGTGTAATTGACCGCTGAAAATCCGGTTATATACCGATTTTGTGTTATAACTCGTGAACTGTAACATATTTTTTTTCACCAAATGATAGATCTAACTTTTTTTCTATCTCTTACACTTCGCGAGTTATAACACAAAATCGGAAAATAGCCGAATTTTCAAGGGTCAATTTCACCCACTTCGAGTGAATTTGGGCAGCAAACAAAAATTCCGTTGTAATCAGGAGGAAATCCTCCACATATTCACAAGGTTTCAGAATTTTTTGTATTTTCGACTTCGGGATCTACCCTTGTAAGTAAAAATGTTAAAGTGTGTCAAGAGCCTATACCTCGAATCACCAAATTGAAAAGCCCTTTCAATTTACCGTAACACGGGAGATTCATAATTAAAGGGTCTCCAACAATCTAACCACCGCCGAGTACGTCTCTAAACCCCCACAGAATCAATCTCTTCGCCGATATAGCAGTGAAGGCTCTATCAACGGCGTATCGAGGCCTCAATTTCCGTCGGCTCTCCCCTACCCCATGAAGCTGCAGGCCGCCACAAAAGGCTTGAATGCTCGTGGCGCGAGGCGAAGGAACCGGACGAGCTGGCGCGCCGATAAAAATCCCTGTCCGCCGATTGTAAAATTTTACGATCGCGGGGAATAAAGATGGTATCGTGTCGGTCCGAGAGCAGCGTCTCCCGTGTCGTTATCGGTACCCCACGAAGGGGAAACTTTAATATTTGCCCGTCTACGGATTTCTGTCGCGGGGCGGGGGAGCAAAGGGGGTGGGGAGGAGGAAGGAAGCAACGGGCCACTTCAATGCGTTCGAGGACGATAAGCGAGCAGAAGATAGAGAGATGGAGAGAGAAGGTCGCTGGCGAGCACATCGGACAAATAAAATCTGAACAACCTGCTGCTTCGTTGTTTACCGAGGGATACCTGCGGCATTAACGGCAGGTGGAAGGGGTCGTATATGTGTGACGATAACGGAACGGCTCCCCAGGTGGTGTCACCGATTCTTTTCGAGGATACGCCGCTATGAGATCACGGGGCTACAGACGCCAGCGTTTCAACGACCATAATTGCGTTGCCTAATGCATTGACGGGGTGGCTAATCGTATAATGTCTTCAATGAATTATTATTTGTGGGCGCTGCTACCGATCGATTCAATTAATTTACGGGTGAGTTAATTAATTAACTCCTTAAGGCTAAACTGATAAATTGGATCTTGCTTATTAAAGTCTTATGTGTTTGCCCGAAAAGCCGACAGGGGTAACGTTCTCAGGCGCCTCCCCAGGCCGAAGTTTTTCCATCTTCCCATCGTTCCGCAGAAATTTGTCGCGCGCAAAGAAATATAGGGGACAATACCTCTTCCGGCCAGCGTTTCTCGAGGAGGAGAGGAGAAAAAAGCGATGGAGAGAGGAATGAAATCGGATGTGACTGCGTTCTCTTCGTATATTACACGGGGCTCACCCCTTTTGCGCCCAGAGCGATATGAGCAGCACGTGTGCGATGCGGTCGTCGTACGTGGTGGCTCGCGGTGAACGCGCACGAGGCGAAAGAGGGCCGTGTGTCGCAGCACGGCTGAGAATTACTCGACGAACCTGGCCCACACTCCCCCTCCTCCCCCGCGAATTATACGATTCACCTGGTTCCTATTTTACGACGTTTATATTACACCGCGCTGCCACCTTGGCTCGCTGGCTCCGGCTCGCGGTCCGACTTTTCCCCGCTTTCCTTTTATCGCAGCCCACGACGAACGCTTCAAAAGTCGGGGATCCGCCGCCCGCTAGTGATAATTTTCGTTTCATAAGGCCTGCCGGAAATAAAACTGTGAAAAAATCACCTCGCGCGCTCTTCCAACAATCAGATTGCTATTTTTCCACCTGTGATATGGGGAATAGCCGCGACACCAATGGCTACTAAGGCTTCCTTTGCGAAGTCTATCCCGAGAGAGCATTAGAAAAATGTTATGTGAAAAATGTTCCACAGCCATTTCTCGTAAGCCAAATAATCGCCTCGAGTGTGCGAGCTTCTGGATCCTTTAGAAAATAATTTATGCCCCGAACACCCTTGAAACAGACGGTAGCCGAGTGCCAGTAGCGAGTAGAAGACCCTTCGACGCGTGTTTATGTATATATGTACGTATGTATACACAGGGGCGGACACCAGGACCTATGACACTGTTTAGTCTAGTTCAGGGTCGCCAGCAAACAGACCATGATCCCTATTTTTGTACGGGGACCTGTCGCAGCAGATGCTAAGCGTATCGACTCAGCATCTCGGCAATGACTCACGATTCGTCGCTGTTTACTTCACAGAGACCGTTCGATGTTTGAGGACTTCTGGAAACACTTGGTGAAGGACTTGGGCCCACCAGGAGGGTCCTGTGAATTTTAAAATACGTCGTAAAGGCTACTCTTCATAAAGTCGGTGGGAACAAGTACTGCTTTGAGGACGAGGCGACTCGAAAGCTAAATAGTAGACCATATCGCGTGTTCATGTTTAGTGGCGGTTGGCTTGATTAGGCCGTAAATGCAACAGTGGCCACCATACAGCCAAAATAATAAAGGACTAAGGGATATATAAATGTAAATTCAATTTTCGTCATTACTAACAAGGCAACATCCCGAACCCAGAAATTAAAAAAATTCAGGAACTTTGGGAATATGTAGGGAATTTCCTCTTAATTACAACGCAATTATTATTAATTTTATTTGCTGCCCAAATTCATTCTAAGGGGTGTAATTGACCCTCGAAAATCCGGTTATTTTCCGATTTTGTGTTATAACTCGCGAAGTGTAAAAGAATTTCTTACCAAATGATAGATTTAATTTAAAAGAAGTAACTTTTGTCTTGAAACTTTTCTTCTATCTCTTGCACTTCGCGAGTTATAACACAAAATCGGAAAGTAGACGAAGTTTTAGGGGTTAATTCACCCTCTTTGAGTGAATTTGGGCAGCAAACGGAAACTGCGTTGTAATCAGGAGGAAATCCCCTACATATTTACGAAGTTTCAGAATTTTTTTAATTTTCGACTTCGGGATCTTCCCTTGTAAGGTGAATGTCCTAATTTCTGCTCATTTAAGAGGTTACTCGTCAGAATGAAGGTGTAAAAAATTTGTTTGCGATCAAAATTTGCAGAGTAATTGATTGATTCTTTAATAATAAACCAACCAGTCGAAAACTATTTAAGAAACATATTTCAAGATGTTTAACTACTAGTAATTTGTAACTAGCTCGTACTTATCGGTTTTATCGATACCCCTAAATGTAAATGTAATCTTGAAAACGAAACTCTCAATCACGTCCTATGGCAATGTAATTTATATAATCTCCAAAGAACGAAACTAATATTCAACCTGCGTAAAATAAATCTTCATTTGCTGTTCGATGCCGCATCGTTAATTGCTAGTCCTGACATTATAGCTTGCCACTGTATTCTAACTTTTCTAAATAACTGTATTTTGCGTATTTAGGACGCTAAAGGGATACTCGGCAACTCGAAAATATAAAAATATTTAAGATTTTGCAGAATTGTCGTTCAAGCGATGCTAATAACGTAAACACCTTTTGTTTCGGCAGAAAAGGCTCCTAGGGGTGAAAACACCCCCTCAAAGAAATTCTGAGCTTTCATATTATCGTGAATATCTGCGAAGCCGTAAATGATATCAGACAAAGTTTAATTCTGCTTTAAAGTATTTGATCTTGCACAATATGGTGACAAAAAAATTTCGAAAAATATTAATTTCTTCAAAATTTATACCCACCACCCTTCCTTCGAAAATTCTTTATCACCATGATGCAGGATATCACGTAAACTGCATTTCTGCAGCGTGCTAAAATTTTTGGAGTTTGCGAGTTGCCGAACTTGATACTTGTAAGTAACATTGCTGTGCCCTAGGTCTCAAATAGATTTTCTGTTTGGTGGGGAAAGGAGAATCATAGACACAGTTCGGAGGGATTCTGCTGCAGTGATGGAGGGAGAAACACCTACAGGAGAGGTGGTAATGCGCGCATGAACTGCGCCTGCGCGATTGATTACCACCGCTCCTGCGAGGTGTTTCCCCCTCCACCAGTGCAGCCGAATCCCTCCGAACTCTGATCATAGCCCTTAATTATAGGATGAGTAATTTCTATCGTGTATAAATACGAACCTTGAAACAGAAAATATGGTGACGAGTAAGTTGTTTTGTATAAAATTGCTACAAATTGCCTGGTAGATACCTAATGACTAACAAAATGTTGCTAGAATGCTGGTCATCCAATACTGTACGAAGGATCCCAAGGGGTTAATAATAAAAAGATCCCACAGGTTGCTTAAATAGGCCACCAACATTCGAAGAAACGTTAGGAATCGCTGTTGCCTCTGAAAAGTAAGGAGAAGGACGGTCGTTCCGCGGCGAAATAATAAATTCGCCGTTTGGGTACGCGTGTACTCGGCCACACTAATGCGTGAGGCCGTATAGATTGTTGTTAATGGGAGTTATAAGGACGCATTAGCCCGAGATAAATAGTAATGGGGTTTATTGGCGGAAAATCAGAAAATATGACGACCCAGGGTCGTCGTCTCTCCCTCCTTTCTTGCTCCCCGGCTGCGGGCACACGCCGCTCGCTTTTTCTTGGGGTCTGCCTCGGCCTGAGACCATAAGCGCGGATATATGGACCCTGGCTTTATTATATTTGCTGACCATAAGGAGGCTTCATCGGCTATTTCCGTGATATACTGCTTTTCGAGGGTTTCCGCGATCATTCTCTCCGTCCCGTTGTTCTCGCGTCTGAGACGGCCGACTCGAGAGCTTCCCGAGGCCCGAAGCGATTAATTGAGAGAGAAAGACTAAGAGTCCTCGGGAAACTTAGGCCCTTCAACCCATTTTTCACAGAAATTCCACGTATTCCCGATTTCCATCTCGGACTATTTTCAGACTATTTCAAACGGTTATCGACCGAATACCTTGCCAATCCTTTGATAACGGTGCCGGAGAAACCAAAACTAGACAATTTGGAGTCACGATTATAAAGAAGAAAAAAAAAAGACACCCGTTCAGTGCACTCGCCGCGCGCCGCGAGCTGCCGTCGAAGCATTTCGCTTTTCAATACCCAGTGAATATTCGCGTGTGGCGAAACGGCGCTGCGTGGAGCAGGGCGGGGGGCAGAGGGGGAGCTCGTTCGATGATTAAAACGTCGTTCCATATCGGTAGTCGCGGTGTTATTCAGCACGGTTCGACCGAAAAAAAAGGGAGGTCCACAGGGGATGTCGGCTGTGGCTGCCACCGGGGGGGATGGGGGCAGGGGACAATTAACGAGTAGTGAGTACACAATACCTTTTCCCAAACGGCACGACGTGAACTGCACACTTGTTGCTTATCTGCAGCCTCGGCGTAGACATGTCTGTAACGCGTTAGGATAACATGTTTAACATGGTAGATAGCTACTTATCAGCCGCGGTCTTGTTTGCCACGGGCGCCGTAAAAGTGCGCTGTAAAGTCCAGACGGAATGTCACGGCGCCCTATAAATTACCCCGTCGTTTGTTGAAAACACTCGGCTCGCGTTATCGAAGCGACGAACCTTCGAAGCTGATTTCGTATTTGCATGACGGGCAAGGGAGGCTCGCTGGTACAGGCAGCGAGAAAAATCCAAACCCCGGTATCCGGTCATCCTTTACTCCAAGTGGGATTCAGACGATCCTCCGCGGATATCGTCTGTTTAGTCGATCCACGCCAGGATTAAACTCTATCGACGGTCTTAACTTGCCACTGTTTTCCTTCCCGTAATTCATTTAATTGCGCTGCCTACCCTCTGCCTCCGGCATCGGAGGAGTCGACCCAACAACGAGTGGCCATTTTAACCCCTTTTCCTCGCGAGACATAAATAATGATCGTCGCTAATTTGGCCCCGGGGCGCAGCCCTTGGCGAACGTAAACCGCGCAATTATAATGCGGCCGCATTAGAATTTATATCTCCGCCAGCAGACACTCTCCTTCTGTTACCTTTTTCTAAAGCTTACGTCCTTAATCCAGTTGAAATATTTTTCCCGCGGTCGTATTGGACCCCCCTACCACCGCGGATTTTCGTCAGGACTTAAGCCATTTAATTAAGTCGGACCCGGCGACGTTGGTCGCTGGTCTGTCGCGAGGAAGGTACACCGTGTATTTACTAAGGGCAACATATACATTTCTCCAGGAGATGCTTGTGTCAAGTAGTAGAAGAGAAGAGGTTCTATTTCCGCTTAAACATCCACGGGGTTCCGTTTGAGTTTAGGAAGAAGGAACGATTTCCGGCGAATGCGAAACTGATGGTTTCTGATGTCGCCGGACAGCTTCGATTTTCTCTGCCTTCGATACTTCAGACCTCTCGAGGTTCGATCTATGGCAGAGATTGCAAGCTTCCTTCGCCTCGCTTCCCCACACCCTCTAATTGCACGCGTAGGTTTGTCAGGGCGAATTAAGCGATTAAGTAGTTGATTATCTGTAGGTGATAATCTTGATTCGAACAGATCCTAATAATCGGTGCTCCCCTCCCGTAGGCTTTGATTGCACGGACATTCCATGGTTTCTCCACCGCAATTCGGGAAATGAGAGATCGGATGACGCATTTGCGAGGGATTCGCGATATTTCTAGTGTGTAATGCGCAGCAATACACGTGGCGTTAAATCAAATCCAATTTCGGCTGTTGCGCGTCGCACACCGCGGCACGGAGCAGCACCTGACAAACTCATTGGTCTGATAAATTGAATCATTCGCTGTTCAATCGCTTCACGTGTACGCGTGTGCGCGATCATCGAAAGTCTGTCGCGTGTTCGTTTCCCCCAGCAGTCATCGCAATTGCTGCAATCACGTAGATGGCTCGAAATTAGGGCTGGGACTATTTGTCGAATTTTTCGGTATTCGAATATACGAATACTTCAGTCACTCAATTATTTGGCGAATATAATTCGAATATCCAAGTATTCGAATGCTATTCGAATATCCAAGTATTCGAATGCCATTCGAATATCCAAGTATTCGAATACTACTCGAATATCCAAGTATTCGAATACTACTCCAATATCCAAGTATTCGAATACTACTCGAATATCCAAGTATTCGAATTATATTCGCCAAATAATTGAGTAACTGAAGTATTCGAATAACCAAGTATTCGAATATTATTCAAATATCCAAGTATTCGAATATTATTCGAATATCCAAGTATTCGAATACTATTCGAATATTTAAGTATTCGAGTACTAATGTATTCGAATATTTAAGTATTCGAGTACTGATGTATTCGAATAGTATGGTGTGAATTATAAATCAAGTTCTTTAGGTTCATTTGTCAGGGTGAAATCTTGTAAGCTAATTTTGACCCATTCACACCATGTTATTCGAATACATCAGTATTTGACACGGCAAGTATTTGACTTCCAGGCCGCGGACATCTAGGCAAATGTCTAGATGTTACATTTTATCTTCACATTATTAAAATGTCCGCGATAATGGAATGCATGAACACAGCATTTGAGCTGTGTATATGTAGTTGTGTCATCTTAAGCGCAGTTGGAAAGCACCTTTATGTACTTGCAGCTCATTTTGATTTCACATCTTTTTTTATATTCTAATTATTATTATCTTCTATTATTTTGTGATTTATTTGATTTCATGTACTTGGCCTAATTTTTTTACTTTTTCGAAGTTTTTTTATGGAGATCGCACTTCTTTTTACAAAGATAATTTGCGTAGGGAATGATTTCAGATAATTTTTAATATTATAAGTTACAAATTATCGCGGGACAGAATTAATTATAAATCCAGTCACAGCATCATTTTACGCTTCGATTATATATATATATATTTTCCTGCAAAAATAACGCGAAAAAATCAGGATTTCAACTTCAAATAGCCGCCATTTTGTTTTAACTTAATATTTCGGAAAATTCTCTCCGTCAACCTGAGGATACATTAATATACTAACGAAATCTTTTTTGTTTTTTGATTTTAGATAATCTGGTTCCGAATGGCAATGCTTACCGCAAAACCAAATTTTTAAAAATGCTTCCTGGATGTCGCTTGTTAATTTATTATAAACGTAAATATTTTTCTACGAAAAAATTACCAAATGTTCTTTAAATGTTGCTCTTTTAAGCGTAAAAAGTTCTGTAAAAATATACGCTTCCGCTTCTTCAAAAAAATTCACAAATATTCGCCTCTTTTCGACCGCCTGACTAGGCATAACCCCTTAAGAGTCATCTTGACAGTCGATCGATGCGGTCGCCTTCTTCTCGATGTCTTCCTGCCACTGTCGCGAGCACCAGCAGGCCTTGGATTCCATTCATAGGATGCTCGCGACAATAATGTACATTTCAAAATGCACAAGGAGCGACTCCGGCCGAGAACCAGACTGATTAACAGGTTAAAAACTAATTACCCTATATCTTCGATTTACAGAACCACCTCATTTACGGTACGTGCCACCAATAACGGTGACCCGCAAATGAATCTTCCTTTCTAACGCTCCACGCAATTCCCAGTCGAGATCGACGAGTTCGTAGCCCCAAACGTATCTGGGGATGATACCGGAACAGATCGAAGGCTAAACGGAGGATCGCCATGGAGAGGGCGCACGCGGGCGCAGGATACCGGAGGCGTCGGCCGTGTGACACGATCACACGGTGTGTGACGTGTGAAATGGAGCACGGCCCCTCCATAATTATATGCATCGAAATGTCTCCTACCCCTCCCGATGGACGGCACGGCACGATCGACGCGAGACCGGCACGAACGCGCGAAACGTGGAGAGTGCATCGATGCAGCGGCGCCTCCGGTGTACCGCGTGCATCTGCACCGCGGCGTTGGTCGCCCTTCCTCCCACCCCGCAGCGCCATACGTCCCCAGTACCCCAACTCCGCCACGGATGACTGGCCCATCGTTTCGACTGGCGGAACAATCGGGATCGTCGCGTTGCATTCCCGTGGACACGATTTACCATGACCGCTGGGGGAAGTCTAATCGATACAGGGCTTGGACGTTCTATTTAATCTTGGCCAAGTATTCCAGTTTATCCGCGTTCGCCTCTACCTCCGCGATTTTTCGGCCTGGAAATGAGAAGCACCGTTCACCACGTCCTCGGATTGCTTTCCCCAAGAACGATCGTTGCACCGGCGAAAATTTCAGAGCGAACGGTGACCGCGGCGTGAACGCGCGGGGAGATAACGGCTAGACGAGTATCGAGCAAGCGTTGCACGTAATGACGAGCACGAATGCACGTAACACGGAGGCGCGCGATGCAGCCCAGGGCCCGGATATCGCGGCACATGTGCATCGGCGATGTTTCGAGGCGGAACGATTTCGGCGCGTCGAATTGCGCGCTGCACCGGCTGCACGTGCAATACGCGCCTATTGCACAAATCACACGCATTATTGACTACCATTGTATCTATCCGGGCGACGCGTCGACGAGCATTGTCCGCGCGTTGCACGCCTCGTGTCCGTTTCCTACGGCCAGCCGGCGAAATAAACCCGCGAAATTCCGCCCACGGAACGAACCCGGTCGGGAAGATGCCAGGAAAGTAGCGTATCTGACGTGCCTATTCCACGCCACCGTAATCGTCCGGCTTGTCATTCGGTCATTAACTTCGCCGCACCGAAGCAACGTTATTAGGTGCCAAGTTGATCTGCTATGACTGCTTTTAGGTTTTTTAAAGTGATAACTGTGATTTGTCGAGATTTGTAGGCACACTGCGTTCCACGTTAGAGCATACTCGTTTCGCGCAGGGATACAACGTTGATTGGTAGTAAATCGGAAGGGAAAGCGCTGCGACCAATCGCGTGTGCCCAGATCCGTGGGAGGAGGGGCGTTGGTACGCTCTTATATGGAACGCAGTGTAGTCTTCAGCATTTTAATTGTTTTGCAGAAGATGCATGCCACGAATGTCGCCGGTAGTTTGGCGCACTATCACATTCGAAAGGTCCCTGGTAATTTTTCTTCTTTATGCTTTATTCCAATCTGAGTATCAGTACACATTCTCCCGCGATATTTGAACAAACTTATTCGAAGGTCAGCCGGCGGAGCTGCGCATTCTTCGAGTCCAACTAACAACGAAATACCTGAGTAACTACCTACTTAATTTTATTTCAATTGTCTTCTGGAATGTGGGCCAGAAACGTGTAGACAGAGACATGTAATATAATTTTTCATTTCAGTACAGCAGATACTATTAAATACTTCACTGCAACGGAACAGGTACAGGTATGTATGTATGCAGAGGAAACGCAGTATATTTGGAATACCAGCTTGTTTAAGATGAATACAAAATTACGGCAGCGGGTGAAAACAAATAAAACTGCATAATATCATAAGGAAACTAATAAACCTTTCAATCTCTCAGTAATAATAAAAAACAAAAAGTAGGGTCATTTCGGGGGAGACGCTCCACTTTTTTTCAATTGCTTATAAAGTCTTAAATAAATTCAACTGCAAATTTAGGTAAATGTAGTTTAATTGTTTATTCCAATCTCTATTGTAAAATAACATATTAAATATATAAAAACTTTATTTTAATATTAAAATACGCTTTTTAAAAAAACTTCGAAAAAGTGCATCTAACCCCAGAACTGAGGGAGAGATGCACTTCAGATTCGGGGGCGATGGTTATAATACTTATTGGTACCCTCTTCTCCCTATTTTTATTTTTTTTTCTCTTCTACACATATTCTTCTACAGATGGGAGGAACACATAGTAGGTACATGTTTCGTGGAGCCATTTTAAGCACTCCGGGCAGCGAATCCAATTTACTCACCGTTCACACAAATTTTTCGCATGAAATCCAACACAACGAAAAGTTTGTTGAATTTTAAGGAACTTAAACCGCACGATCGATGTGATTCGTTTAATAAGGTTATGTTTGTAGATAAGAACGCGCGCCTTAAGCGTTGGAACAATGCTGCCATTTATGTGGTGTGGCCGGAACTGGAAGTGGTGCATCTCTCCGCTAGGTGCGTCTCTCCCGGAATGACCACAACTGAAACTTTGGCCCAAACGAAATATGCCAGCAAGTATCCATTTCATTAAGGTACCAATTTAAGTAGCTGACCAAAGCTTTGCCAAAACTTTATCAACTACCTAAATTAACTATTACAGAAAATAATGTGTAAATTACACAATTACATTTTAATCGTAATTTGTAAACGAACCAATCAAGTTCCGCTTTTGCATACATAAAGTTTATTGTATCCTCTCGTCGATGCACCTTTAAAAATTGACCAAAGCTTTGTCAAAACTTGATCAACTACCTAAATTAACGATTACAGAAAATAATGCGTAATCATTACACAATTACATTTTAATCGTAATCTGTGATTTGTAATTAGATCACATTTCGCCCAACTCTGCTTTTACGACATCACTGTGTCTCTACAAGCCACAATATTCGTACGTCACCAGCAAACATTATAATGGCCGATCGCCGGTTTCCAATTGATAATACGAACTAGAAACACTTTCAAAATGATTCCCAGCTCCTGAGCGTTGCAACATGCAGCGTGACAGTTTCCGTTCCCCCCTCAAAAATACGTTGAGGCTATCAGCCGATTCAGACGATCGTAAAGACGGCAGGAGGCCCGATACGAGTAAATAAACTTCCCTCCCTTGTAGGAGGCTCTTCTACGAAGGAAAACACGACCGTGTGGCTGTCTTTCTGTGACTTGCAAGTCGATGGATCGAGTGCCCTTCGAGTGGTCCCGTCTGCCACCGGGTAGGATCGAACGGAAGCCACTTCTGGATGGGATTTAGGCAAGGGAAAGTCGACCAGACGTTTGTTGCTGCGGACAGACACAGACAGGTCTGGCGCCAGTCGCGGGAATCAAAGGATCGAGTCGAGATTCGGGGGCCACTGGGGACGTAGGCCACTTTCGCTGCCCGTGGGATGGCCACCCCGAATCTTGTACTACACGTGTTAACTTCCTTCGAGAGTCCCTTCGCGAGACCCTTAAATGGAATTAGAATCAGACGTTTCCGAATACGCCACCTTCAATTATTATTTCTGATCTGGACCCTGGACCTGATGCTGCTGGCAAGAAAACGTTCGCAACCCGAAAATGCTGACTTTTAACGAAACACTTCCTGCGAATGTGGAGTAGGTATTTCGCCTGCGGAAATTCACTCTGAAGGGCTGAAATCAGCCCTTAAAGTTATCGCGTTTTTTCGTTTCTTTAATCTAACTTTGTAACGTAGCGAAATAGAACAAAACTTTAAATATAGGAATTATTCAGGTTTTTATGATCTATTATACTACCAAAAGAAAATTAAAGTTATATTAAGGGGGTAATCTCGTGTAACGACGCTTTTTCGTCGCGTTATTACGGAGTTTTTTTTACAAAGAACCCATAAGTTTTATTGTTATTCAGTTCCTTGCTATATATTTATCGATATTTAAACTATCTTTAGAAATTTCGTCAGTAGAGAAAAATGAGAATCGAACGCAGTTGACAGCTTTAAAGCCGGGAATCCACCGGGAAGCTAAGCTAAGCTAAGCTATGCTCTGCGATGCTAAGTTTTAAGTTAGCTTTCGGTGGAAACCGTTCCATAAGAATGTATCGAAGCTAATTTTTTTTAAAAACGTGTCATGGCATAGCATAGCAACGCATAGCATAGCTTAGCTTCCCCGTGGATTCCCGGCTTAAGAAAAAAATGGGTTCACGGTGTCAATGATTGGCCTGGTTCTGGCGAACTGAAAGAAAAAATGTAAAGGTATTCTGCATTTGTATGCGTTTGGCTATAGCTCGTACCAGAATGATACAAAATTATTGAAAATTAAGCAAATGGCGGTTGTTTGAAAATTAAGTTTCGAAAACGCTATTTTAATTTTTCTAAACCGCCGTTACTGAATAATAATAATAATAATTATGGGTTCTTTGTAAAAAAATCCGAAATAACTCGATGAAAACGCCGCCTTACACGAGAATACCCCCTTAATGAAACGAAGAAACGCCATAACATTAAGGGCTGACTTCACTCCTTCAAAATGAATTTCCGCAGAAAAAGAAATTGCACTGTGCACACTTCAATACGCTTTACATTCAAGAGCTTAGATTAAGTTTCACTAAAATCAGAATTCTCGCGTTGGAAACGTTTCCGTGCGAGCCACATACGTATTGGTACAGCCGTTCTCCGAGAGTATGGCAGAGATTAAATAATATATACTAATTCCGCAGTTTTTCTCTGGCCAATCTTTCTCATTATATAGGATGAAACTTGAACAGAATCGGGTGGAGGCTAACCCCGCCGGTGAAGGTACATATAACGATTTTGGGAAACTCAGTAAGTACACTGTCGTTTGATCGTTGATCAATTAATTAATTACTTTGTCCGATGTGTACACTAATTCTCTCTCTCTCTCTGCCGCTTGATACGAAGTGGTTTGAAGTGGAACGTTATCAGCAAAGTCCAAAGAAACGGGCAGAGAGCTTGGGAGCCAGGATAAATCGGAGTCAAGAGCTGCCCTAACCTGACTCAAGCGAGACAGGAGCCTCCGAGTCGTCTTAAGAAAACTGCCAGCCCTTCGTAGTTCGTGGACGTTTCGAGTGGTCCGACTCGATCTGGCGTGTTTACACGAGATCGTGTATACTCGATACAACCCCTCGCTGAACCAGATGGCTGTTTGTTTAAAGTCCCCCCGGACTCTTCTGGCAGAATAGAACGTCGATCCATCGCCGTTTGAGCGTCTTCGAATACCTAAATAAATGAAATTACACCGTTTACCACTTACAGTTCGGAAAGGAGTAGATCTTTCAAATTTCTGACAACGATCTCAAACGATTTTTGAGTCGCGAGTTAGGAGTTTCTCATGCTTTCGACACGTTAATTTCGGATATTATACCGAAAGGGACCGGTGGCCAATCGAGATGAGGTTTGGGGGAGGGGGTGTAGTCGCTAAATCTAAAATTGTAGCTTCGGGTATTTATTAGTTTCCGAAATATTAATAAAATATTATTATTAATATTTTTTTTTTTGACGTTGGTGCAGGCCCCCTACCCAGGAACCCTCCTGTCCTGTCAGTTTTTATTTTTGAAATTTTGTAACCACACTCTCATTTTTAGCATCGTCAAACTCACATCGGTTCGCTACCATGCTTTACGCGCCCCCCGCACTAATCTAGCCCCAACCAATGCTAATACCCGGGACAAGTTGAAAAGTGGAATGCGTTGTGTCGGTATAAGTCAACGGAAATATTGTTAAGAGGGGGGGACCGTGGTAAAGTGATGAAAAAAAATCGGTAAGGTGTAGGGGAGACCGGGGCTAGTTGATACGTTTTTTCAGTTTTCAATGTTTCTCATTTCTATTTGAATTAATTACTTGATAACACATATGCTAAAATATACTTTGGCCCTTCCTCTTTAATATACAGTAAGCGAAAACTTGAAAAAAAAAATGCATACAAAATAAATAAAAAAATGTTATTTGAACGATCAATTTGGATGTAATCAAAACTATTTACTTTTTCCCTATATAAACGAAAACAGTTTTAAAAAAACGATTAATTCGTCTGTATCAACTTGCCCCCTGTATCAACTAGCCGCGGTCTCCGCTACCCCTTTATGCACAACTACCCCTGTATCTTTTGAACGCACTAATTGCCGAAGCTAAAATTTTATATTTGGAGTCTTTCCACACCCCTCGCAATACCTACCGAGTTTCATCTCGTTCGGCCACCGGTCCCTTTCGGAAGTACAGCCCGGATCTCCCGTTTCTAAGTTTTCCATCTCGTCAGGCGGATGTGGTCCTTCTGTTTCGGCGCACGCTTCCGTTTCTGTGACAATGATACATTAGCATTACCAAATGCTTGAAAACACTTACGTCCTACCGGGGTGAGAAAATTGCTCACGATTATGTGATCCACGAAGCGCATTAACGAGAGACCGGTTATGTATTCGGAAGGCAGCCATTCCGAATAGCAAAGCTGAATCGAGCTTTTAATCACGCGTACGTTAAAGGAATCGCGACGATTGAAGTAACCGCCAAGTCATTACAAACTCACGGTAACTTTCGACTGTGAAAGGGACTTTGTGACGGCACAATGTCAGCTGCGCTCCTTCAACTGCCGCACATAAATACAAAAGAGCTCCGTTAATATTAAAATGCATTCGTGTATGAGTATAATGCGTACAGTCGGTTTCTTCTGGTTTCGCCCACCGACGCTTCGCCATTTACAAACTTTGTACGCATTTAATAATAAATCCACGCGACAACAGGGTTAAACGTATTCCCATCGGCGTTTCTTTCCAGTTTCTCGCCGTGGAACGGAGGTTTAGGTAAAAGTGTATTGAAGGCAGAAGAAGAAACACTGCGGATCGTGTTGCAGGCGTTGACGTTCATTGCTGCGCGAGAATAGCGATGGGAAGCAAACGGGAATAACCCAGGGGGAAATTATTGATAATCTCATCAATATCCGCGTTATTGTCAGGCACAGGGCGCCAATAATTAACGCGCAATTGTGCGGGAGTATCGATGCAACGCGGGCGATCTGCGACACATGTCGCTCTATTAATAACACCGTGCCCGGTGCTATCGATACCTCGCTAATTCATCGGAAATGTGGCTTTGCAGGTCCGCTGCGTTTGCATTTTGAGAAGTCGAAGGATGGCATTAATCGCTGGGCGATAATTTCGTTGCGCGGTAAGGAAATAGAAATATGTACAGTCACTCAGAAAATTGAGCGTACACCTAGGTTGGTAACGAAAATTGCCGGGAAAATGAATACAAACACACTTATTCAAAAACGAAAACACAGTATATATTTTATTTGTATATTTTACCAAATAATACTAAAAAAAAATTGTAAATAAAATGGGCTATTGGTGTATATTAAAAAAAAAATGGTAAAAGTACACGTATTTCAGTGACATAAAATTGAGCGTGCACCTTGTTAAAATACTATTTACAAACTTATACTATATCGTTTTATTTATTAATACTTCGTCGCATATCCCCTGCCATCAATTAAGTGTTTTATTAAAGAAGGAGGAATTTTTTCCCATTCTTCTCTCAACTTTCGTTTGAAATCTATATTCGTAAAATTGTTATTTGCCATCCTGGATTTTATTTCTCCCCAGACATTCTCGATGGGATTGAGATCAGGTGACTGGGAAGGTGTTTTTAGCATCTTTGGGATGTTATACAGCAACCATAATTGAACTATATATGTTGAATGTTTTGGGTCATTATCTTGTTGAAATTAATACAGCCGCGGCATTTTTAATTTTTCTGCTGAATCTTTTAGATTCTTTTTTAAGATATTTAAGTACTTAATTTTGTACATTATGCCATCTATGTATACATCCCCATAACATAAGGGATCCTCCTCCGTGTTTAACCGTTGGACATGTATTTCTATGGTAGTGCTCAGTATTTGGCTGTCGCAATACGATTTGCTTCCTTCCGTCCCGTCCAAAAAATTGATTCTAGTCTCGTCAGAGAATGTAACATTTTCCCAAAAACTTTCGTAAAAATTTACAAACGTTTTTGCAAATTCTATGCGTTTCTGCCTATTTGCTTTGGAGATATACAGTTTCTTTCGTGCGACTCGGCAATGGCCGATAATGATATCCCTCTTTTCTTAATGTTCTACGAACTGTTTCAACCGAGATGTCTTTATTTATACGCGAGGAAACATCTAACGTTAACTTCCGCACACTTGTACTCGGATTTGTTTTAATTTGTCGACAAATGAATCGTTCGTCAGTGTTCGACAATATTTTCTTTCTTCCTTGGCCAGGTGTATTTCGGACTGTTCCATCCCACCGAAATTTGTTCATAATTTTTTGTACGGTAGAATGTGTTCTGCCGACTATTTTCCTTACTTCACGAAAGGATTTATCTTGCGAATATAATTTTGCAATAAGATTTCGTATTGAAATGTCAGTCTGCTTTCATTTCAACTACTTAGTGACGTTATTTTCGTAAAACAGTATTCATTAAGTCCACAAATTAAATGCTTATAAACATAATAGTGTATAATTCCTTCCGAGATTGTATGAAACTTCTTTTTAAGTATATACATATTTATAATGGTAGTATTTCGAGCCTTTAGGTGTGTTCCTACAACTGCAATACATACGTAGAGTTTCTTATAACAGAAAACGCAAAACATTACTTTACACCAGCATGTTTCGAAATGCTCTGCTCTTGATAGTTGAGTGCTAAAGAGAACTGTCCTTATTTCTCAATTAAGAACGAAGTTATAACTTAATTCGCTATGAAAGTAAACAGATGGAGCCTTGAACTGTTATTAACTGAAATTATAAAAAATTTGGACTTATACCACTATGATTCTCAGCCCCCCACATATTTCTGAAACTCCGTCTTCCCAATTATTACCATTTACTCCTCTTAAACGTCATACCCCTGCTTACATCCACGGTCCCCGTACACGCGCAAAAGGTGAGACCGTTCAAATGAAGTGAAAGATTCCAAGAGCCTAGGAAGTCCGTTTCAACCTTCCCGTTGCCATCTTTATCTGCCGACTGCCTCCGGACCCTTAAGCGCCATCTACCATTGTGCGCTACGTTTTAATAACAGTCTTGCACGGAATTGGTTGGCATTTAAGGAAAAAAGAAAAGGGACCGAGGGAAATCATCATGTATGGGACAAGCAGTTGACGAGGGTGGTCGCGATACAGCATCAAAACATTGCCTTATTACGGCCGCGCTGAATGTGTCAACGCCGCTGGCTTATAAGGGAAATTTTAATGAACAGGCAGGCATACGGGGATGCCTCGACTCTTCGAAGCGCTAAATACGTCATTAGTCAGCAGGAGCGCCCGGCCTCTTTATCTGTGTTTATTAATTCAGCCATGGGATTGAACGTATCATTTATGTACCTGGTCGGTGAATCGCAAACGCAAACGGTTACCAGTAATACGCCCCGGTTCGGAGGCACACGTGGCTTTTTGCAAGCCGGGTGCCCTCGCCTTCAGCGGTAGACACGCAGCCTTCAACGTTTCGGGAATACCTCCATTCAGGCCATTAAACGCCGCCTGGGAAGCGTGTCGCTTTATAAAGGAGCGTCTAATTGGAAACGGATTAATTCGTCGCAATCGCGGCTCCCTTCTACCGATTAGGGATCGTCTGTCCCGGTTCAACGTCGACGACTCGACGCTCCCCGCTCCCAAGGTATACATACAGCAGGCCAGGCGACAGCGAGAGAAGAGGCTGGGGCAGAGATTTAACTCCGGAAAAGTGTCGACACGACGGGGACACCGTTTTCCGAAATATGCCCGGAGAGGAGGCTTAAGGATCCACGATGAACCGCGAGGACAGGTGACGCGCAACCGTAGTCCAGCCGCGCGCGGATAAATCAAAAGTATGAAACGCTGCGGGCAGAGTTTCGGGGCATATTTATGGCGTTGGCAATTCAATGATACACATTCCCGGTCGCGCGTAATAGTCAATATTTCCATCAGAAGCATACCTACAACTCACGCCCACGCGGACGAATTGGCGCGGCCGCGGCGGTGCTTTATGAGAGTTCAGGGCGCATTTGACAGCGCGATGGCCCCCGGCTAGTTGTTGCTATTTATTCGCGCATTACATTACTCTGTTACCGAGTCGAGTGTCACCAGCTAATTTGCATTATAAGTGCCGCTGATGTTATCATCGCTTCGCTTGTGCGTTATGGCGTCGCTGACGGATCATCAGCGCGCGCTGGCCCACATGTTTCCGGCAACGAATGCGTGTACGTCGAAAAGTGTTGGTCCGTGAAGGAGCCGCGTTACCACTATCCTAACTCTGCCGTCAGTCGCCGTTGATTGTCCGTTCATAATCGAGAATTGGCTGCGAGTTTCCACTGAATAGTCGCTAATCAATTTCGGCGCGTGAAATAAACCAATGGGGTACACCTTTCCGTTTGCCAACGCGTAGTTTCCCCAGACATCATTCGCAATTCTACAATTTTCTCTGATCGGCACGCAGTTGAACAGCCACAAGAAAGATGGGAATATTCGGTCAAAGGTAAAGTTGCATTGTTTCCTGCGGCGTAACAACGTTCCTTTATGCTGTACCTAGCGCTGAAACATTACGGGGAAGATTTACAACTACGTTCAACCAGTTCGCTGCGTCATTTTTCAATTACAAACGCTTCAAGTGTACGTAAAAACGAGAAAGGATGTATTATCTCGTTTTAACTGAAATTAACGCTACGCATACTGTAGCGTTATATATTTAGTTACTGATTTTGTACGGCCGTAGTTACTACATAATACATTTCCGCATCGAACTAACTCCCCCTGTCTAATGCCGAGAAACTTCCAATTGACGAGTCGATTCGTCTTCCCCGGTTAACGAGAAAATCTGTTTGGGTGTATCCTAATGCGCTGATTGAACCACCATCCGCAGCTACGGATACAGTGGAATGTGAAGTTATCTACACAGGCAAATGCTCGTCAGAGATTTACAAAATAAAGTAAGTGCTTCTGATGCTTCCGATTTAAAAAATTATATGGAAGTCGGAGAGTCGCTCGGAGACACGAGGAACACCAAACAGGGCTAGAAGAGACTTGTCTTCGTCGTTGAGTTTCCGAGTGTAGCTAGAAAGACACTGTCACACTATTGTGTACGGAGGTGTGACAGCGAAGTAGGTAACAGAATTCAAGCGAATATGTACGTGAAAATTAATTCAGTCCACGTGATATTATAAATCACGGTCCATTGGGCTGTTGCGCCCGATAGACGCAGGCTCAGGTAATATTCGTCACTCTCAATCGGCTGCGAAGCGCAGAACGAGGACGGTAATCTGGGAATATTCGAAAAAACTCTAGCACGAGGCGGACAAGTCGCCGGGACGGCACCCCAGTGATAATTAGCACTAAATAATTTTCGCGTAGAAGAGCCATCCAACGGTCCAGCGGCAGATGTAAATCCCCCCCTCCTGGCCCCTGCCCGCCCCCCACCCAGACCTATGAATTCCCCACGAGTGTCCGACCTTTCCCGGGGATACGTGTGTGCGCGCGTGTTGAGCGGCTGAAGTGGAGATTGAAGTGAAATATGAAAATCCAGGAGCAGCGGAACGCTGGCTGACGCCGGCGTTTTCGTATTGAGCGCGTCGCGTTTAACGAGCCGCATAAGACAGAAAAATATAGGTAATGAACGTGAATACGGGACCCGGGACTTTCTTTTTAGACCAGCGTTCGTGGCATTCACGAAAATCGCTCCTCGTTCTCTCGACCACCCCCCACACACACCCCGCCGTTCCCCCGTCGTCCATCTCGGGGGCTGGGAAAAAACGGGATCGGACCCCGACATCATGCTGCTGCTCGTATATTTCTTTCTTTTCAATGTTATTCCGACAGAAATTCGCTGCTCGCCTATATTTTTAATTAAAGTCATTTCGCCGGGTTACACGTATATGCGGAATTTATTAACAGGGGAAGCATATGTTCGTCCGCCTGCACCGAAACAGGCCGTCGAATATCAGCAAGACCCCTGGCCACTCGCAGTTTCGCTTCCGCTTTTCAAAATTCCCGTAGCCCCCGTGCCGCGTATTCGAGGAAATATCTAGGGACACGCGCGGGGTGGAAGGAGGCAGGAGGCATATTCCGTCGGAGCGAACGGACTGTTTATTATCGATTATGAATGACGATTATAAATGACAATTTTAAACTCTGTTGGAGGTGGGAGACGAAGGGGTATTGGTAAATGGGGGTGTAATAATTTGCAGATTCGCTGCTGGGGTGCGATTTCAATGTTGAAAGGGCTACAAAACCCTCCGTATCACTTCATTACTATACCGTAGCGGGCAGTCATGGGCAGCCGCTCACCGTAGGCATCTAGGTGCACCTATATATACTTAACTATGGGTTCGGTGTTCCTCCTTCCTCATGGTAATGTCCAGAAATCTCAGAACAATACATATTGGGATTGGCTAAACTGCGTTACGAAAATCAGAATCCGAAAAAGTAGGTCGCTGGCTGCGGTTGCACATGGGAAGTGTGTAAATAATTAATTTAAAATTTACATTTTACCTTGTTCGTGGTCAAATTTTTGCCTACAAAGTTTTTTGCTATAATCAATTTACTTAGTATCTACTTTCAGTGACAGTAAAAATTCTGTACAGCACATTTTCCCCCGAAGCCTCTATTTTATAATTATTATTTATTTCTAAAACAATATTATTCCCTTCGGACATTAAAGGTTCATGCCTCCCAGATCTAATAAATTAATTTAAAAAATGCTTACACAATTAAATTATCGTGCATAGTGTGGTCTACAAGTATTGAAGTAAATAATTTTTTTCAAAGATCAAAATAATTGTATATAAAAGTAAATTGTAAAAATATAAAAATAAATAATATCAATACTTTCTATTAAATAATTCTTAAACTAATTAATTCTCAGTTATAAAAAATATCAATTCGATTGATTAAACATTACTATTTAAGAAAGGTTACATCAAAATCATCATATACTTGTGCAAAGTTGTACTCTTGTTTCCAGTTAAGCCCCGTATTTACCTGTGCATTTGCCCCGAATGTGCATTCGGCGCGCACCGAATTTTTGCTCGGTCGGATCTCAGTGCGCGTACGGTGCGCGTTCGGCGCGCATTCGGCGCGCAGTCGGCGAGCTTTCGGCGTTGCATTCGGCGAGCTTTCAGCGTCCGAAGAATACCATGAAATGGACGCCGCAAATTTCACTCAATCCCGAACGTGCGCCGAATCGCGCCGAACGCGCGCTCAGCTCCGAACGAGCAAAAAATCGGTGCGCGCCGAAGGCACATTCTGGACAAATGCACAGTGTGTTTATATTTCTAACTTAATCCAGCTTTACAAGAACATTTTACATGTAAGATTTTCCCATGAGTAGAAATGCATCTATTACTTTATAAATTCGCCGTTTGCAAATAAAATGCAATGAAATAAACACAATCATTCCTGACACTTTTCCTGCCGCAAAATATCATACATACGATCTGCATTTAAAACTCTCACCTTCAACAAAATCGCGGCATGAAGGTGTTGAATTTGTAAAATCACACATTATCATTACTTTAATAAAAAAAAATAAGTACCTACTTTTTCAGCTTAAAAAGGCACTCATTGACACCTTGTATCGCAGACTACAACCGACCTACTCTTTTCGGTCATCCTTGCTTGATGACACGACCGCTAATGCCAATACGGAAAGCTTGCTAATTTCGTTTAGAGAAGATATTTAATTTTCGGTGCGTTTAAACCGAACAAGTTCACCTAGAGAAAACGAACAGCAAAAGTTGACTCGACACTGCAGCTAATAGTGCGCATTCAGCGCGTTCGTACCATTTCGAGGCACTCCCACACATACATACGTAGCGCGCACATCCCGTAATTGTCACGAGGTACGATTAATTCCGATCCCGACCAGACCTTTTAGCAATCTGTCTGAGAAATTATGCACACGCGTGTACGAAACTCATCAAGGAAGGCCAGCTCGCGTGCTCGCGGGACGAACGTCTTCGAAAATAATTTGGGTCAGTGTCCCCTCAGCTTCGAAGCCGGCGATCGTCCCTGCGTGGTGTAATCAGCCTATGTCGCGCAAATGACACCCCCCACCCCGCCCCGATCGTCACGCCGCGGACGCGGCACAATTATTATGTACACCGGGCGGCGCGCACAATGCTCGGATCCATTTCAGAGTGGCAATTCGCGCGATACATTATCCAGTCAGCGCGATTGTCGGCCATACGGATCGCAGTTTCGTTTCCCAGTCCCCGGGCAATAACGCCACGGCATTTCAGCCCCTCGTTCCTGTAAGAGGGGGTGGTGTCACCGACAATATTTTCCTTCGACGAGAGAGACCGTACCCGATATTTCGCCACCTCCCTTTTTTTTTTTTGTTACCGTTCGTCATCGCACCACTGACGAAATAACTCATTTCGAGAACGCGCGGTAGCGCGAAGCTGTCGATAGCAGGCCACGTCCGCGCGTCGACAACGTGTAAACAACGACCGTGTCAACTTTATATTATACGTCGAAAGAGGGAGGGACAGGGTGAGGGGGGAGAGAGAGAGAGAGAGGGAGAAGGATATAGAGGGAACGGGGTTGCAACTGTATTCGCTCGATTTTCGCCGATCCGGGGGTCCCTGTCTCGCTTCGACCAGTTTCCCTTTTCGCGGTTCTAGCCGTGTCACCCCCGTTCATTCCCGTGGATCCTTTTTCGGTATGCGAGCACGCGTGTACGTGAAACTGCCGATGATACGACAGGGGGCCACTCGACTCTCGGCCCGTACACCTGGCAAGTGACACGAAACAAATCTACCGATACTGCTGGCTGTAGTTCGTCATTGGAGCCCCATCGGAGGGTGGCGTCGACGGTGGAACCGAACGTCATTGCAGCGAATCCTCTGCGTTCAGACTTTCGAATTTATTTCCGTACCTACACATTTGTTGGAACAGTCGCAGCGGACCCCGACGCTTCTGCCAACTCAGATTGTCGTTCGGTTTAAACGGAACTGTCTGTACCTATGTACAACAGGTGACAAAACGATTATGCCGCGAGGAATTAATGGAATTATGTCATTTTTATGTCCCCGTAAGAATATCGTTCTGTGCGCCGTGAGGTGCACAGTTTTCTCGACGTAAGGACGATGCAAGTTCCTTGTCTAATTGAATAAGCCACCGAGCCCCACGCCAACGGGCCAGATGCAGCTGCGTCGATGACTCTGGAGCTGCTTTTTGCCTCATTAAGACTGTCGTACGAGGAATAATAGATTTTCACGGAACTCTGCCGAGCCGAGCCGAGGCTCTTGTGATTTATCGCCACAGGCCAGCCACAATTTCGAACTTTTTCGCTTTGTTCGTCGTCGCGTGACGTCAAGCAACACATGAGGATCTGCGGATCTAGAATATTTCTCACCGCCCAAAGTGTTTGCATATCACGGAGCCTGTAGCGTTCCAGCGATGTCGATTCAACTTTCGTTATACGCTCATTATTATAGTCTTACTAGCATTACTCGGCTTCGCTCGAAATTTAGATTCTGACTTTATAACAACAAATTTTTTTAAGCTTCTTTTTGAAAATAGTCACATTCATCTGGATTAGTCAAGCATAATCAGCTGATGCATATTTCGCGTTCCCAGAGTTTATCGTTCGAAACTTTTTAGGCGACAGACAAACACACAAGCATATAAGCTTTCTGTTTTATATATTAAGACTAGCATCCCCCGTCTCGGCTTCGCCCAAAATATTAGCGTGACTGATTCATAATCTGTAATCTGCAATCTGTAAACTCGAGAGCTCTCGGCCACTTATTCCCGCCGCGGTGCTGTTTTGCAAGCGAGAAGCGCTCGCCCGGTCGCCGCCTGGCGGTCGCGTCCCGATCTACTATTATTTAAAAATCAGTATTTAAAAATAATAAAAACGTCAGAACCTCCCTCTCGCCAAGACGAACAAAGTGATGTAACACACTTGTGCGTACAGTTCGTATTTACTGAGAAACCGCATTTCAAAGTATGCAACTTCAATGTTTATATAATAGTGTAGGTTATAGAACAGGGTTTCCCTATTTTTAAACAGTTCTTAGAATCCTATATAAATGTACCGTCGATGCAAGTGTAATCGAGTCACTTGGCTCATCGAATCTCCATCGCTTTTTCTTACCCTTCAAAACGTGGGTCCCCAATATTCTTCCCCTTTGATGAATTTTAAAGGTTGACTCCTTCGGAACGAGTCCAAAGGCAAAAACACTGAGACGGTCTCGCGTGAGACAGGCGAAAAAGGGCACAAGATGGATCGCATTATCGATGCACATCCGTGCGAACCCCGCCCAAAAGTCTGCGAATCCGGGTGACTAATTATCGCGTTCGTGTTTCATCTGTCTCTGCCGATCGCGGCAGATCCTCAGCTCCCTTCGGCTGGCAAGCCGCGCGGCGCGCGGCTACCTCGGTCTCGCGAGCCACTCGCATCAATTTAAGTTTTTCTCGCAACCGCATGCGAAAAAACCGGTGCATGATCTTACGATTGTGTGCGCCCACAAAAGCGCCGACAAGCCGCTGAAAACGCTCAGATTCTCTCACCCCGCGTAACCTCTCCCCTTCTTTCTCTCATCGTCGCGATTCTCCCTCTTTCTTCGGCCAGTTCGACCTCTCCCGTTTCTTTCTTTCGTCCAGAACGTTTGATGGTCGCGTTCGCGCCGGTCATCCAGCGCAAGAAGCGCATTATGAACCGCAAATGTGGAGGCCAGATGCTGAATCCTTCTGCCATGATCTTTGGAAAGCAGTTGCAGACAGATAAAGCTTCGAATAAAGCTCATTATACATGTTGTACGGATTAGATTTCGTTTGTGAGATTCGGTAGGTACTTTACAACAGGATCTAGGTGCACGTATACCTAATCTGTTCATACGGTATGGGTAGCGATCGCTATTCATGTAACAGAAGTGCTGGTATCAGAAGTTAATTCCAACTGTCCGAGATTAGTAGGGAGGGTGGGTCTAAAAGCCCGGCGGGAAAAAAGTCCCCAATTCAAAATCTCTATTCCTTAAACAATGTATTGAGTTTAGTAGTATATTATGTAAAAAGCGAGTAGAAACGGAGGTGACCGAAGAGTCGCCAGTCACTTTTGGTGGTTCGTGCGAATTACTCGACGCCTTCCTTAATTTATGTATCGAGAACCAAAAGAAACATGTCGTCTTTAAGGTGAATGTCCCAATTTCTGCTCATTTAAGAGGTTACTCGTCGGAAAGAAGGTGTAAACAATTTGTTTGCGATCAAAATTTGCAGAGTAATTGATTAATTCTTTAATAATAAATCAAGCAATTGAAAAACTATTTAAGAAATATATTTCAAGATGTTTAACTATTAGTAATTTGTAATTAAAGATATAATGCTCTAAATGTCCGTATTTCTGCTCATGAAAAATAGCGATGTATGTATTGCCCCAAGCCCGTGCAACACTCGCTTAAATGTTTAAATAATTTAGAATAAGAAAAATACGAAATGAGCAGAAATGGGGACATTCACCTTAGCTCTAGATTGTTATTACTACATTTCACATGCGTTTATATGAAAAACGGGACTTTTAGCCCCACCATACCCTATGTGCGTTAGTAATACTATCTTAGTATGCGGCAGATTGAATAATAACATCAGTCATATTATGAGTCTTATTTAGGACTTAACAAGAAGTTGTACTTTCAATGTTTCAAACGACAATCACGTTTGAGATCTGGTTTTATATTATAAATATATCTAGCGTCATGATTTTATCTAATCTTTTAGTTATTAACTTTGTATAATATAGCATCAGTTCCTCAGTTTCTCTTATCATTTTCAAAGTTTCTTGAATTTCTGAATTCTTTTGGGCCTAAATAATTTTGAAATTTTACATGTAATTACTACAATCATGAAAAAACCTGTTTTATTGTGAAAATACACAATCTGTAAAAAAGCAACGACTTCTTACATGTTTATTACCTTTTCAGCGGTGGTCCATATTCCCACACCAATTTCTGAAACCATGTTTCTGAGAAAATTTTGTGGAAATGGCTTAGCTTGAAAATAGTTGAATTTTCACGCTAAGTAGCTATTGATACATAATTTCAGATCTGTGAGCTACCATTTCCACTTTTTGTTTATGCAATATTTACATTTTTTAACCGACTTCAAAGAGGAGAAGTTTATAGATTCGACCGTATATATTTTTGTTTACGTTTGTCCCCGCATAACTCCTCAGCATATGCACCGATATATATATATATATATATATATATATACATATATATTATTTTAAAAAGTTAAAAATAAATAATTTAAAACAAATTAAAACCGATTTCAAAAAATAAAAATGCACTAAAAAGTACAAAATAATTTTTTTCCCTTATTTAATCTACGATTTTCAATTTTTTTCGACGTTTATTGTCATTTACACTGTGTAAATCTGACGCCGACTTAACAAAATTGAGAGTCGTAGATTAAATAAGGGAGAAAATTATTGTTTACTTTTTATTGCATTTTTATTTTTTTGAAGTCGGTTGTATAATATGTGTTTTCCTCGAAACAAAAAGAGTGATCCATACTTACACCTTCTCCCCTACCTTCTCCGACATTTAGGAAAAGGATAAAGATGACCTTGAAATATTCTGAATTCTAAAGCGATAGGAAAATCCTTATTCAAGGTCCGAAGAAGAAAATCCTTACCTCGTTTTCTCACGTTTTTTTTCCGAAAAGACTGTTGCTTCTCCATTCGTAAATCAGGATTAATAGAAGTCATAGAATCGCGGGCAGTACGGAAGAGCGGGATCAGAAGCGAGACACGTTCGTAGAAGCAAATTAGAGGGTGTTTCGAATCGTGGCCGGGCGAGGGCTGTTCGACGCGGAGAAGAGGGGGTGGAGAAAACGTGAACCCGGGGGATGAACAAATGAAATGAAATGTCGCTGCTCTCGACGAGCGAACGAACAGGGAAGGGAGAAAGAGAGATTGTTTGTCGTTAGTCGTTACACCCTTCCGTGCGTCCTTCCCGTACCACTCCTATTCCCGGTTAGACTGCTTATTTGCCTAATTGTGTGGCACACCCGATAAATTTCGACAAATCGTCGCTTTACTTTACGAATTTTCTTTCCTTCCCATACGATTCTCATTCCCTATCGATCGAACACTTTGCGGGGGATGACCCACTAAGGGATGGCAACCCGAGGGTACGCTGTAAAACTTCTTGCGAACAGAAATTCGTTTGTACAGGATGCAACAAAAATCATGCCACGGTTCACACAGGTGACCCTACACCTTCAGATCGGCGAAGGTCTGTTAAAAAAAATCGAAATTCAAGATCCACTTTTTTATTCTAATGTGTTTTCTTTTCACCTTCAATTACTTCCTTATACTTCTACTTTATGTGTAATTTTAAAAATTAATTTAACTTCATTTATTACGTATTATTTATATATGTATATGTAATGTGATTTATGTAATATGTTTGTAATGTTCATAATGTAATTCACCATTAATAAATTTTAACATTACATCAAATTTACAGTTCTTTTCATTACTTCTGCTTTAATTAATATTTTAATTCATTCATTTCTAACTTAAAAAATTTTAAATATTGCCTCTTTTATCGAAATTTCGAGGGCCTGAAACAAATGTCTCTCTGTTTATCAATTAAGCAAACTACTTAAACTCGCAATTTAAATAGTGTCTCAAATCCTCATAAACCTCCGACGTGTGTCGGTTCGTATGGCGGTGGGAGCCAATAGAGGTTCGCTTCAACCGCGAAAAAGACGATTCGCGGTTCCTCTGGTGGCTCGTTAGGGGGAAGGATCAATGGGTTTGCTGCTCGTAATTCCACGGGATTCCATAACAAACGGGAGCGCATCGTTTGGTATCGAACAGAAAGGGGGGTGGGGGGTGGGCTGGGGAACCCGGCGAAGTGGATAGAACGGGGCGAAGGGAGGGGCGGGGGAAGTCGTCTTGTTAAAAGTAGCCCGCCTCGTTGCCTCCAATATCCGACAACCGCTGCTCTTCTCTCAGGGTAGCTCGAGAATCGAGCATCTCAATAGGCACTCGAACCGCCTGCCGTCTTGTTACACGCGCACGTGTACGAATTTCGAGCATGGTTTCCATTTGGACCTGTAGCCTCTCGCGAGATCGAGATCCGATTCCTTTCAAAACAGCGGGTCCGCTCGGTCAGAACGCCAAGGAGACGTGGACAAACCGTCAATTTTCCCGTCCTAAAGTAACAGCAACATCGTATCTATACTTCTTTTCTTCGGATCAAGTGACCCAATACCGTTCTGAAAGGAGGGCGAAGAAACTCTCTCCCCCCGCGATGCGATAGGTTGTCCCTAAGGAGATTCTCGCGGTGGATTTAGACTAGTCCACCCATAAAACGGACACTCCTCTCCGAGGAACAACTTTGCCGGAAGAAATGGCCGGATCGAAGGGAAAAGGCCCATCTTCGCCGACGAGTTTTGGGATTACGGGTATCGAGTTAACGAGGCCACGGACTTCTAATGGCCCCGGGGCTGCTTATTTCGCATATCAGCCGCTAGCCAGGCCGCGTAACGTTCCTGGAACGTAGGGGGATGCCAGCCAACACCTCAAGGCAAAAGCGGACGCGTATAAAAAACGTGAAATATCACGGGGCATTTTCTTATCGCGAGCCCGGGCCATATGTAAAAACGAATAAAACTGGTTGGTAAGTTGCGTCGAGGGAGCGTGCCGGGGGTAGCTTCCGGCCAGTAAGACCGAATCTCTGATTCCTCTGTTTCTGGTGAATAAATTTCGGAATAAATCGTGACTGCGCGAAGACGGTCACAGAACAGACCATCGTCCCGATGCATTTTAAGTTGTATATCATAGAAGTACGAGATACGCGTCACCATTTGTTTCAGAATTCAACTTGCCCGTCATTATTTCACATGTTCTGTTGCAATCGCATTCATTTCTAAAGATTATCGATGGTAACTGCTTATCTTTTTATCTCCTTTTAAATATGCATCCTACTTTGTTCTTGGCGTTTTGTTTTGTTGTATCTCTTAATTTTGTTACTGTTTATTGTAGTTGCTATATTTCATTCGTGATGCTTCTCCTTTTCAGCCTTTACTATTAACTTTCTATTGTGCCATAGATTAGGTTTATAACGGATACAACTTTAATTCTAGGTTCCACGTTATATCGAGCATACTGTATTCAAATGTGGTGGAACTACGGCGGTGTATGTTTTTTAATGCGAGGGATAAGTTTGAGTGGAAAGACTACTTTGGATATTGAACGAGTCTTTTCGAATTAATCTCACGAGTTTTCCACTGAGGGCACCGAAGGCGCGTGTGCCGCGCGGCAAAGGCGCTGGAGTCGTCGTCGAGAATCGGCCCATTTGCAACGTCACCCGAACAATTTCTACCCGGCGCGACGTAGTTCCATCTTCGAGGTTCAGGGGTCGGCCCGTGATATTAGAACAAACGATTTCATCTTCTTCGCCTCCTCGCCACCGTACGAATCCAGTCTCCCCCCGTGTCTTTCCACTATAAAGTGCGCGAAAGAAGAAATAGGTAGGGACGCATCAAAGAGGGCGAGTAGTATTTTGCAGTTGTTGACGCTTCTATTGTTTCTATAGATTACAAGCTACTCTATTTTGTTATAAAGCGCAATAAAATCAGGGTGTTATTTCAATTGAAGTTAACTTCTGGAACGCTTATGGTAAATATTGCATATTACACAGCATTTAACTAGATCATTTTTCTATTTTAAATTAATTAAAATTAAACCTATTTTATGAGAAAAAAAAACAACAGATGATACCATAAATCTGTATAAGATGTAAGGATGAAGAGAATTCAAAAGGGAATGCAAGTTTGTCCATAATTAATTAATAAGGGAAAATAGACTTTGGAACAATTCATTTCGAGAAATGAATCAATCCGGAGAATAAATTAATAAAACCGCATAAAACTACGATAAAATTACATATTCTGTTAGTAAAATCTGAGCAAGAAAGATGCAGATAATACATGTTCTATTTTATATTTACATATTCAGAAAAATGAAATTATAAGATGTGAACGAGATCGTGCGTACAATGAATGAACTTTAATATCATAAAGCTATCATTATGTTGTTTAATGACTTGATAACAATGATAACTAAAAAGAGTTTCATCAAATGTACACCTGACCTCCAAAGCACGGATATTCAGAATCCCGCTGCTTAATTTTTAGGAACATTTTTATGTTAAAAATAGTAGAAGCATTGTAGAACTCGCTATCGACGCATCTTGTTACAGCGTCGCCGCCGAAGTTGCAACACGGTGGGGGTAATTTAGAGAAAACTATTCAACCAATCGACTTGCCCTTACACATACAATTAGATAATTCCAAATTGTTCTCGATGAACCTCAAAACCCCAAAAAGCCGAAAATTGACGAAATTATAGAGCTTAGGAAAAGAAGTACGATTTTGCAGGAAATTTTTAAATCTATTTATGCAACATTGAAGTATTGAAATTAATTTTTTTTATAATACTAGAGGTCCATCGACATTAGTTTGAAATTATCTAGTTGTATGTGTAAAGACAAGTCGATTGGTCGAATAGTTTCCTCTCAATTACCCCCACCGTTTTGCAACTTCGGCAGCGACTCTGCAGCAAGATGCGCCGATATAGTCACTTCTACAATGCATATTTTTAACATAAAAAATTATTTTCGTATCTTCAAAAGTTAAATATAAAGCCATAAAAAGAGTTCACAATGATTTGCTCCATAATTTCTCTAGAAAAAATTCCCCAAAATCGACCTGGTTTAGCGCAGCTTAAAGTATAGTCTCCCCCTTAAGAAGTCAAAATATCCGTCAAGTAAAGTGAAAGAATTCGAATAACAGGTGTGCACTAAACTACTCGTATCCTGAAAAGGAAAGTCATCTACGAAGAAAACGTGTCCCAAAAATTCAAATTTAATCCTCTAAAAACATCATGTTTCTACCTAAACGACGATGTCCGCAGACATCCTTATCCTCCCCCGGTTCGACTTAACTTGCCGTGTCGAATTCGATAATTTCGTCGTTCATCGGTGAGTGCGCCACCGTTGTCACCGCGTTTTCATCGGCGCGAATGATACCAGCGAATCGACCGGATTAAATGCAGCCTGGCTCATCAGCAAGGATGCCGGATAAATCGTGATTGCGTAATATCGCGCGAGCAGCGAGCAGCGAGTAGAATTGCGTAAAAGCAAATATGCAATAGACCAGCAGAACGTCCCGTATTGTACGATTGTCTCCTTTCTCCTCGCCCCGTTTCGCGGGAAATGCCTGCCTTGCATTTCCCGGCATTGTAACCACCCCGTCGGGTTCGCGGTATTGCCAGCCTCGACGTTTGAATTGCATTACCTATTATTGCTTATTGTTCGCCGCTCGCTTCGTGCGCTGCGCCTCTCCTTCCCGTTACACACAGCTTCTCTGGCTTTTTGGTCAACCCTTCCCCACCCCCTCCTTCGCCCGTTCCCTTCTTTTCGCGCTACCATCGAGCTAGCTTATGCTTGGAAGTTATCCGAGCGCAGGTAGCGCAGGAAGACCCGATGGGTGGTAAAGTTATGAACAAATTTCTACAGTGGGGAAGCTAACAACGAATTGCCGTACCCATATTTGAACTGGCGAACGACTTACAATTAGAAGTAGTGAACGTCCGTTAAGATTTGCCGTTCCTAACGAGGCAAGATCTCCTGTCACCTAAGCCAGGCAAATCTTTCGAGAAATACGTACATACGATCCGTGTGTCTTGAAGTTGTTCAACCACTGGCATCTTTCCCATTGCTGGCACATTGGTTCCGTGTTTTTCATCCTCCTTCGTCCGGTCCTTCTACCCCTTCTGGCTCCACCTCACAGAATTTATACACTTGGAAGTCACTAGATTCACGTAGATTCAGGATTCTGAAATATTTCTGCGATATAGAGTCCATAAAACGGCGGAGAACTTGTAGAACTGATTCTTTGTCAAAGAATCTCATAGCGTCGAACATGCGCCATGCTTTTCTAGTTGACGAGACAGGAGCCCCGAGGAGAAGCTTGAAACGGAACCGTCATTGATCTAATTTGCCAGGCAAATGGCTCGAGACGTATAATCCACGCGTCCCGAACTCTGGGAAATTTCTTACCCTTGCTGCCCCTGGTGTCGTTAGAACTCCTTATATGTTAGCTTCTCTTTCTGCCAGCCTTCACCCTCTCCCCCCACTCTCCTCCACGGCCGTTCGTTCGCGTCAAAATCTCGGGGAGAGCCGGGGCATTGTCGCGTTGAAATGGCGCGTAACTACGACGATAGTTCGGCAGGATCGGCGAAATTAATGAAAACTCGCACGGGAGTTGGGAAGAAGGGGTGAAGAAAGGGATGAAATCCTCTGCCCGAGGATCGGTTATTTCGGACGAAGAAAGGGGAAGGGAGGGAGGATCGACTAATCGTGACAAATACTGATCCGGGATTGCCGAATTATAAACTAATGTCTTGAGGAAACTTTGCTCTGAATGGCTTTCTCCCCTTCTTCCCCAATTACAACTCCCCCCGACTGTGCTCTATGAGTTCTGCGCGCCTTTAGTTATTGAAAACCCCCGCACGAGAGAAAGGGTATTACATTGCGCGGTGTTAACCGTTAAGAATATCGATTAACTAGGATTCTCCATCAACATGCACTCATCCCTCGATTTACGTTGAGTATTCGTTCCCAAATAGTGCGAACGAAGTCTGCTAGTACAAAAAGATATGCAAACATGGGGGATTATTCATCGTGTAAAGCGAGTGTGAGTGGTAATACCAATTGTAAATTTGTCGGTTACTTATTCAGTTTTATGAAACTTAAATGGGCAGATATTGACAAGAGGCGACCCAGCCTGAATGACGTTGACCTTGACATATGTTGTCAAGGTCAACATTCTGAACAACTTTTCCCTATACATGTAACCGTCGCTCGGCTTTAGTTTTCGAGATAGAGTGAGTCCTCGTTATGAGCTCGACAAACGGGGCTAGCGGCGGGCTCGTAGCGCGTTGTGAACACTATTGAATGAGAAAACACAAGAACGAGCGAGAGGAAACGAAAGAGCCTCTCTCTCTCTCGTTCCCGGATTCCCCCACTCTCGTTCGAAGGATTCCAAGAAATGGTGGAGATAGTCGCCGGGCTTTAAACGCGTAGTAGAAACGGGCTCATAACGAGGATCTACTGTATCCTCAGAAAACTGTGATCGATAGTTGGTTTCGGTTAAATGGGCTCACAACTTTTGGGAGAATAAAATAAAAAATGTGTAAACCTTGGAAAAGTTGGTGCCACCTCCCCCTTATGGGAAGCCAGACCATCCGAGCCCCACCAACTACCGATCACAGTTTTCTGCGAATATCTCGGAAACTAAAACCGAGCACCGATAGCATAATGTATGGGAAAAAGTTGTTCAGAATTATAACCCCGACAACATATGTATGTCAAGGTCTACGTAATTGGGGCTGGGTCCCCTTTTGTCAATATTTACCCTTAAATGAATTGGAAAACTGCAAATGAACTTTGCACTTCCACTGTTGAAATATTTATACGTTGGTATTCGAAAGATTCGATATCTAAAAGGGGTGCTTAAAACGAATGGATTACGATATTATTTTCTATAATTTGGATTGTCAGTAATTTGTTTTCGGCGCACGGAACGAGAAACTGATTGGGCACAGAGTAATCGTTGTGCCATGCAATGTCGAAGTTTCAACGAATAAGGGAGAAAAGGCTCTAGTTTCTTTGTAACCAGCGAGTGACGCGAAAGGGGTGGCTGATGGCGTAGTTAGAGGGCGGACAGTAGCAATGTAGCCCCGGAGGGGAGAGAAAGGAAATTGGATGATATTTCCCGCGACGATCAAACCTTATTGCCAATTGAAAGAGGAAAGTTCGCGGTACATTTGCTGGAGAAATCAGCGGAAGGTGGGGTGAAAACCGGAGAACGGCTCTCGCGATCCGCTGTCGACAAAAATTTGAAGTTACTCACGGTCTGTCCGCACAAAACGACTAAGAAAAGATGGCTCTTAAAGACACTTGCGGGTAAGTGTATCAACAAATACACACTACTAAATTCGCATGGCTTTCCCCATAATTATACTAACATTTAAATTGATAAACTGTCTCTTAAAGGTTGAAATTTAAATTTAAACTGACCACCAGAGTTCATACTTAAAAACATTCAAAACATACCACTACATATTTCACAGTCACGCCGAAGCTGCTTGATTCGACCTCCATGGTGGTTTCAAAACTACAATTCCCACTACTCACAGCTAATATTCCCCTCGATTCGATCGATCAGCTATAAAGATCAGGTCACTAATTTCTCCCCACGTTAAGGGGCATGGAAATAACGTATTCGCGCGTTCCCTTTCATTTATCTGATCTCTCCCATTACGAGGTATCCCAGTAATACCATCTGAGCGATCGCGGTAGCGAGGACTTATACTTCCTATTTTCGATGTCCCCCGTCATAATTTCATATATATATATATATATATATATATATAGATCAGAATCCGCAAACGGTCGGGATTCAGAGCAGGCGCGCCCGCGAAAAGATCGCATATGGGGAGGCAGCCGGGTATAATGAGAGAGCCAGAAAGCGTCAGCGGGCGTCTAATGTCGGAAATTATAGCATATTGCCAATAAAACCCCCGACCGTGGCTCGCCCTTGTACGAGGAACCAACTAAACAGGTTTCTCCTGCTCTTCGGGGGCGGCGGGCTTATTGTAACGAACGTCGGAACCACGTTTTGCCATTACACAAGATCTCGTGTCTCTCGGGGGAGCGGCCGATACGGCCGATAGCACCGCGTACCCGATAACTCGGTTACTGTTTGATGTCCTGTGTCTTTCCGTTGGACGAAATCAACCGTCCGAGGTGTCTGTTGCTCTTTTTTCTTTGTTTATTCATTTAACCCTGAAAAGTATGGAGTATGAAACTGTCTTTGAAACGCGTGAAAACAACGGCTCAATGCCTTCGAACATAGCTAAGTTAGCCATAAAAAATGACGAAGCGTGTAAAGGTGAACGTACAAAAGCTCGCTGAGAAGCTTAAATAGGAAGAAGCGCCGAGTGGTTATTTACAGACTAGATGACCATTGCGCTGAGTGGAGGTGTTGATGCTTCTTTGCAAATAGCAACCACCTGCGATCTCAGCTTGGAGATTGAAGGAATATTCTGCATATGGTTAATATAAGAGCTCCGTTCTCGCGTCGATTCGTCGGACTTTCATCCATCCTGTCATTCTTCCCTGCTTTCGAGTTTCCTTGAAACCGATACCGCAGGCACAGCGCACTTCAGAACAGTCGGAAACGTCGCTCGAGGACTGACGCGCATCTAAGCTCGGGTCGTTTAGCCTCGAACTGCTCTCTGTCTGAATCATTCAAAACTGTAGGGTATAGGACACGAGAGAAGAGTTAATATTATTCAAACGATCGAAAGAGAGAATGGCGTTATAATATTTATAGGCAGACGTACCGGACAGGACTCCTCGGTTTTGCACACACCACTGTCAAACCGTTGACTCTTGTCAGAAGACTGCGTGTCAGATAGCTGCTGGGCGACCGAGTAATCGGGGATTAGCAAAGGAGCCTCTTCATTCACATTTCTGCAAACTCCGGACGTCCAAACGCAAGCTGCACCCCTCGCCACTTTGAATTTCCCGCGCTTTCTATAGGGCAGTCCCACACGCTTATTCGACACGTTCAACAAGAAGAACCTTTCGAATTTCACCAACTGCTCCTTCCTTTTGTCGATTTCAATCTGCAGCTGGGTCACCAGGCGCTCGTACTTCTTTACCATTGTGTCCCTGTGCTTTTTGAATAAATCTATTTCTCTTACTTTGTCGAGCAATTGAAGCTTCAAACGATCGATTTCATCGTGTTTGTCCTTGTTCTCCTCGCGAGTCTCGTTCAGAAACGCCGCAAAAGCGGCTATACGTGATTGTAGGATTGAGATTTCTTCCTTTGAAGACTTTTCCAAGTGTCTACGTACCTCTTCAGAGCAGACCAATGTGTCGTTTATATTGCACATAATTCGATTAGATTCAACGATTTCTTCGCTCAAACTCTTCACCGTTTCGCTGTTCAAGGCGTTCGCCGTTGTCGCGCCGTCGATTTCCTTTTCCAAAGACATCAGCTGGCACTCTCGCCTTTCAATTTCCGCCGACAGGCGCTCCACCTTCGTTTCCAGCATCGACTGCGTCCGCAAGTGTTCTTGCAATCGTTCGTAATAGTCGCTCCTCTCCTCCTGACACTTTTCGAGGACTGTTTCAAGCTTGTTGATCTTCTCGTGCAGCTGGTGCACCCTCAGAAGATCGTTTCGCGCCTTCCCCATTCTGCCATCCATCTCGTTCAGCTCCAGATTCTTTACTAGCAGCTCATCTTCCAATCTTTGGATCCTGGAGACAAGTTCAACTTTACATTCGATAGGCGGCGCCTTCGGATTCACTTCACGGAGCATAGGCAACTGCTTTTCAAAGTAGACTGAGTCCTCTAAAGCGTGTCTAACGCACCTAGAGCATCGATTTTCCTCCTCGGTAGCTGATCCTTCAACTAACTTATCTATCCTTTCTTCATAATCCTCCGAGCTTGCCCCTGTCTTTTTTATCGGTCCAACGCTAGTCTCTGCCGAACCAGTCGTTTCATCCTCACGAGGCATTAAACTGTCTTTGCACTCTTCTGCTTCCGCGATCCTCTCCAAAGCGTAGATGCCACCTTTCGAATCGTCCATTTGCCGAAACAATTCCGCCACACATCGAGTTTGGTGCGCGTGTTGCTCCTTCGGAGTCGTGTCACAATCGGCCTTCAATTGTTCCATTTGTTCATATATCGTGACGTCATTGTGCTCTACTGATACAGATGTTTGTGTGCTCTTCTCGTTCGTCTCCCGAATAATCAGACTGTCGATCGTGCTAACCAATCTGCGACTAGTTCTACAGCCGGAACCGATACCAGAATCCTCTTTCATGCTACCATCGCTGGATGTAAGGGCACTACGATCGAGACTTTCCATATTTTCGAAACAGTTATTCGCCTCGACGTCTGACACGTTCGAAGGTAATTTGAACGATGACTTTTTGTCATCGAAACTGGAGCAACGCACCGTTTTAGGGTCCACGTGAACCTGCGTTATCGGTTCAGCGATACCAACCCCGTCGCTGCAGAATAAGTCATTGCCGCGCGCTGAGGTGTCCTGTCGAATCGAGCGAGGGGAATCCGTCTTGCCATTGATTTCAGACTCTCGTATTGTTGCCAGCTCCGTCACCAGCAATTGCATCTGAAGCTGCAAATAGTCAGTCGGACATTTGTGAGTCGTCATTTCAAACAGTTCTTTCTCTAGCTTTCTGGCTCTGATTATATTTTTTTCTCGCGTCACCCTCTTTTCTTCCAATTCTGACTCTATCCTTGTTAAATTATCAGATACCCTGACATAGTCCCCCCTCGAATCATTTAAATCTCTCTCCAGCGTTTCGATGTTCCTCATTTGCCCATCGACCATGCGTTTTAGTTCCTCAACCAGTTGAATAGGGTCATTCTTCTCATCCTGGACGTTCGAAAATAACTCAGGGAAACGCGTTTTAATCGTATTACGGAAGTCTGTCAGCTCCTTTTTGGCCAAAGCCAATTCGAAACGGCACTTATTCCTGTCCGTGCTGAGCAGCTCGTTCTCTGTTTTCAGCCCACGGACCATCTCCCTTAGAACCACCACTTTCGAAGTGACCAACGAGTTCTCCGTTTCGAGGTTATAATAGATGGATCTGGCCTCGTCTGCGCAATCGCCGCCGTCAGACCTCTTCCTCTTCTTCCTGTAAATGATGCTGTCGATGCGCTCTTTGTAAAAAGCTTCCACCTGGCCCACTGACCACTTCAACAGATCCCGTCCCTCGTCTTCGGTCTCCTGTGTGCGTTTCTTCCAAGAGACCTCCAACTCGTTGATAGCGCTCATATACTGGTTAGCTAACTCCTGCCGAATCTCCAGTTCACGGTTCAGGCGATGGCGTTCCAGAGTCTCTATGGTTTGCATTAACCTCACGTTCCTTTCTCGTAAACCCTTGTAATTGAAAAATGTGTCGTCCTCTATGGATGACATTGCCTGCCCTTCGCACATCAGCATGGCATTCTTCTGGGCTTCCAACTCTTTAATAAGTTTCTCATTCTGCAATTTGAGGTTCTGATACTCTTCAAGATCAACGGTGATAGTCTGCACGACAGATGTCATCGTGGAGGCACTTGGACTCCGGTGTGGCGATGCTTCAGCAACGACTCCTCGTTGCAGTTTCTTCGGTCTCGATTCAACCCCTCTCGTTAGCGTTGACACATTCAGGACTCCAGGTATCTCTGCAAGCAAGTCGCCGCCACTGCAAACCGTCACGATAAAGGTGACTTTCTCGCGACCAGTCAGAACTCTTTGAAGCATCCTCGTCAACTTGGATTCGCGGAAAGGTCCCGAAATCTGTTCACCGTTCGAGTAGCTATCCCTGACGCTTTTTAGACACCTCCCAAGCACCAGCAGGCTGTTCTTGATGCTTCTCGACTCCGCCAACCTGACGCCCTCCTCTTTGTGCTGCTTGAAACGTCCAGAGCCAGCCACGTCGCAGAACGTCAGTGTACTGACCTGCACCTCATCTACAGCGTCCTGCTTCTGACATCTCAGCAGTCTGATAGTAAAGAATGTGTGGGATCTCGAACTGTTGACATTCAAGGCGGTGGAAGCCATTGTCATTCTCGACTGCGCGGAGATGAGCAGCTGACAGGCTTCCAGGGCAGTTGTTACGTGCACGAACTTCAATCCCTTCACGTACGTCGTGCCGTCCCTGCGCGTTGCCATTCTCAGCGGGCGCCTCTCTTCGTCGTGAATCACCAGAAGATCATAAACATTGTCATTGTAGATCTCCGCGACCGACAGGCAAACGGACGCCAGCGCTACGTCGCAACAGGTTTCTCGATCGTCTGGTCCTGGGGTCTGAGGGCAGGAGTTTTCTAATGATAATCTAGCTTGCAGATACTCTTCTTTTCCTACCACTCCCGGGTTCAGTATGCTCGCTTTATTTTGCAATTCTTGGGCCTTCTCGTGCTCATTCAAGGCGACAATCTGATTGTCGTCCATTACTTTGTACCACGGGGTCAGGGTAGAGTTCACCGTGGAGAATACGAACTCAAGGCTGCGGGGAATAACGCCTGGTGACTCTGGATTCCCATACAGAGTGTGTGTCTTCCCTGAATTCGATACTCCATACGCTAGGATCGTGGAGCTTTCGCCGAGAAGAAAATTGAGTACACGTTGCCTTACACTGTGATCGAATATGTCTAGTTGGGAGGCATCTGCATCGAAGATCCTCGTGAATGTGAACTTTTTGCTTGAGTTATCGTTTCTCTTGACGAGGAGGCTGGTTGCCGACAGCACTGTGTAATGTTCTGCATTCATTTCTGGAGAATGTGGTCTTATTCGTAGGTACATGTTGCTGAATGAATTGGGGAGTGTGGACCTAGATGATGAGCTCATCTTATTATTCGGGAAGGGGTGATTGCGGATTTCTAATGGCGTTGAGGAAAGGAGCCGCGGAGGAAAAGTATTTTGAGGCAGAAGGAAACCTGAGGCTAGACAAAAAGTTGGGAGAGAAAATTAATATTTTAGAACATTGTAAATATATATATGTAGAAAGTATAGTGTTTCTCATGTTCACCTTTTTGAGTAAAAAAATTGCGCTGCAACGTTTATGGATTCGTAATGGCAGTGGACTCGAAACGATGAGCTCTGCTTCTACGCATTTTGAAACGATTTTCCAGCTTTCTTTAGGTTACCCAATACGTTACCGATATCGAATGAATGAAAGTGAACGCTGGTGCAATATCATTTGATACTTTGTACTATCATTTGTTTGCGAAATGCTCATTCGTGCAATAATTATTCTAATATTCCTTTGGAAGGATTAATTACTTCGTAGAATTCTCGACTTGAACTTATTTGATGAAAGATACGCATTTTTTCAGTCTTCAAATAGACACGGAAGGCAAAAAATAATATCGATCAATGAAGAATTCAGTGAATTCAGTCAACGAAAAGAAAGAATCAACATCGCAATATAAACTCTCCAATTGATGAATTTAGGATTTAGGAAGATAATCTGAACTGAATTGGACAAATTCATATTTGTCCCTAACCTGAATCTGAAACTCAGAATTTTGCATAGCATTTTCAAATAACCCTCCGTACATTAATCAATGCAAAGCTCACTAAAAATTCAACACTAAATTTCCAAATTATCTTTGGACATTCCTCTCTCATCCCTAAGATAGTGAAAAATAGAATATCCCCAGAGTGAGTGAAGCTCTTTTCCAATGTTTGATAACACTGTACCCGAGAAGCAATGTCTCGTGTTGCGTACCGCGCAACCTCACATTGGTAACAATGCATTTTCCACTATATGAAGGATTTGGGGCCACTGCTAGAAGGTTGTCTGCCCTGATAGATAGCCAAAGAGTTTAAATTCGACCCTTTTCCTAATAGGAATATAAACTGTACATATAAAAGTAGAAAGACGTTATAATTGTGTTTATCTTATGTTTAGTATGATGCGTTAGGTTATCATATTGTTATTAATAATACTTGCACGCGACGTATATTTAATCATAGCTAAGGCGTTAAACACTCGTTCAGCAACAGCTAAACCAGCATATATGTAATCCACTCGATGTACAAACTTTTGTTTATATCGCCGTAGGAACGCGAAATAATAACACCCGAGACCGGCATTCTGTTCTGGAACGCAGTAGAGGCTACGCGTTTCATTTGAGCTCCGTTACACTTCGTTTTATCATCTATAAGTTGTTACAAATAAATAGATAAACAGCTAAACCACAAAGAACACAGTCTTTCTTTACAATTCCCACGGAATTCCTACTACTACGAAGGCGCAACTCCGAGCAGAGCGGTTCTGCGCTCCGCGGGCATCAACCCAGTCCCCAGGACCATCGCCGCACCGCAGGATTATGCAACGCTCTCAATATTGTTCCAAATAATCGACACTCAACCGTGCGTCCAATGCATCAGTCGGCGAGGATGTGCACACAGAGGTCCCAGCCGCCGGTTGTCTCGAAATATCTTCAAAGTCGGCAGCCAGAGCAATTTATACGCGTGTCGTTCGGCCCATTAAACGCAGCCAATCAAAGAGGAAGCTAATAGCCGAGGCCGCGGGGTCCACGAAACCCGAGCGTAATCTCGGCATCGGAATCGTATCGCGAGCACAAGTCGGCCACTGTTGCGTTGGAAGACGTCTCGAACGGGGCCGCGAGTTGTAGGATCGGCGGTGCCTTTCAGCCCACAATCGACCCCTTGTATCGACGGCGGCTACCACTACCGCGCGTCTTTAGAGATTTCGCTTTTGGTTCTCGCCGCTGCTGTATATCGCCTCATCGCACACGCGCGTCTCTCCCCCATTCCTCCTCATCCTGAACCGCGATCTGGCCACCATTGCCGGCCCCTTCGGTCGCGCAGTCACTGGATTTCCCATGGAAGAAGGAGATTTCGCGGTTTTCCAGGTGAATACGAGGCTTCCAGGGATTTAAACGGAGCCCAGAGCGACCAGCTGAGATCCGACTGGTCTAAATCTCAAGTACCTGTAGAGTCTAATGTATTCTTCAGGATTTAAATTCCCTCTGCAATCTTCTACGTAGATGCATAGGTGTAGAACAGCGAAGGAGAGGGCCGATGTAGCGGAAAGCACAGTTAAAGGAAAAGATTGCAGGCCTCCAATAGCTCGAAGGACCTCTGAACACTTCTGCCGTGATAGATACGTCACTTTTGATCTACGGGCGAAACTCGGCGATACTGTCCCGACCCGGGGCTCGTAAAAACCTCAAAGAAGACGAACAGAGAATGGGTGAAGAAAAGACATCCTTCGGCCCCGTGGTACACGGCAGTACAGGGCTCGTATATAAGCTGGTGTATGAAAAATAACAGCCGCTGCCACGCTCCCTTCTATATCGGGCGTTAATGCTCCCGCGGCGGATTGATGTTCCACCTTTATGGGTTATTTATTTAATACTGACAAATTTCGCTCGGCACTCTCGCCATCGGGACCCGTTGACTGCCAGGCCGCTTCTTTTATGGCGCCTTTAATGGCGCTGGAGAACGAAACGGCGGCGAGCGCGTCCGTGATTCGAAGGTCTGCCTTTGGAGGCTACTGTTCGACTCCCGTTCGAACGCTCTTCGCAATATTCGAGCCGTGTAACTATTACAATAATTTCACCGTCTTGGTATGCTGGTGAATTCAATTTTCTTTCAATAACCATCGGTATAATTATTGTGTTAATAATTATTAAGGTTACTGTAGCTGAGGGACCTAGACCAAATAGTTTCTTAGCGTCATTGCAGTGTTTATTAAAATAAGAAGCTTCGAGGAAGAGAGTGAGTTACAGTACTTAAATTCGTTTCTGTTACCTTGAAATGAAATTACGTAGATGTAGCATTGTTCTCATCCTCGTGCAACGTCATAGCAGGAATGGCAACTGTTGTTCGGAATACAATCCTTTCTTCTGGCCTTTACAGAACACGAAAGCTTAAAACAAGGTAACCTTTAAAAATGGCTAGAAATAGTATTATATGTGCTCAGAAGAAGAGGTGTGATACTATTAGTTTTGCTGCAACATGAAATGTCGTCTGAACGACGTTGTACTTGTACACGCCGGAGGTGCTTCTTAATGAACGATCAACTCTCAATTTAACGGCTACTTTGCGCTGTAGTAACAAGCATGCTGACGCGTTATCTCTTCCTCGTTATTAACTGGTTACCGCGTGTTTTAATTGCTCGATGCGATAGACTTAATCACGCCAGTCGCGTGCACATTTTCTTCTACCATGATCCTAAAAAGTCGATTTCCGGTTGACATTGCCTGACTCAAACGCTTGTTTGAAAATTATCTTGCCAAAGTCGGTTCAAATATTTACATAAGACAGAAAGACAACTTCTTATCGTTGAATAAAATGTAAATAAACTCGGAACAGGGAACCGCGGTATTAGAGGTCTTCTATTTTGGTTGTGAAGTGTTCTGGAGACTCTTTCTGAGCCTTCTTGATAGAATAGAGGAAGAGGATGTAGAATTATATACAACAGAACAGAATTTGAAGGAAAGAACGAATTTATAGATGTTTGAAACGCATCGCAGGTTGAATGTATCTACGCAACAAATCACCAATAATGACAAGAAACATGACTCGAATAGATAAAAATTAGATAAGAATTCAAGCTAGGAAATTGTTTAAAAATTGCAAAAATTGCAGAGAAGCATAACACAATGTGCAATCAAGCTACAGATTACAATACGTCAACCAATTCCTTATGGTGAGCAAACGACAGATGAAGCAAGTACTTACCTATGTACCTACATCTATAATCTTGACGCAAGAAGAATCTTGATGATTATGGGAATCTGATTCTTACGTCATCATGAATATTTTTCCCTTAGTTCCTCTATTTAAGTACCTATCAATTGCATTCCTTCTTCATTCTAGTAACACTGAGATCTGGTTAAACGCAGCAACCCAACGTACATCGTAGAGTATAGAAGTAATATTGTTCGCGTTAGAATTACAATAAAAAAGAAAACAATTGGCAACCCACGGCCTTTGAAAAGGGTTACTCTCACATTTTGAACTCTATGGCTACCAACATTCTGTCTTTGAAGCAGTGGAACAAGGTACCATGCTATTAATTTTATGTGAGAGTCATATCTACGATTTTATTCAGTATCTATTAAAAGTCGCAATAAAATCAACCAACCCCCAGGGACGCTCCGCTCTGGTATTAGTCTGATGACACAATATCTCATAGCCTTTTCCAATCTTCAAAAATTGAACCTGAAGTTGGGATACATCCGCGTTAGGTGGGTTCAAGTTTTATCAAAATATAAGTTTTAAATAGCGAATAAAAAAAAAAATGTTATTTGTTATTCGTCGAATGAAGATCATCCGAGTTATCTTTATTGGAGAGTATACAAATAAAGGTAGTTTCTTTATTCGTGGGACCTTTTATATTTGCCATCGAATAAGGTTTTCATCCAGACTTGAGCACAGCTCAGTCCAAGTTTTGAAACTATACGTTACGGGAGGCGTTCGTCTCCCAAGTCAACACTCCTCTACTCACCAATGAGATTCTACCCAGCAGATTTCATTGGCTATACATTCGTTGGCGAAGGATATCCCCCAGATTATCAATCTTAAAGCCCAAAGACTCCGTCGCGAGGCTGAAGTCCGCGTCGTTCTCAAGGAGCTTCGACGTTCCGGCTTCCGGGGATATTAGATTTATCCATTTGTTTACCGAAAGTCTCATAAATATAAGCTCCCTTTGACAGCGTCCCACGGGTCTTATCCAGCACCGTGATCTTGCGTGGGTGGCGGGGAAGATGAGGCCACGACGCGCAGATAGGCGAAAGAGGGAGACGTCCTACTAGAATCGATCCGTGTACCGTTCTGGTTCCTCGTGCCATCAGTATTCCCAATTAACAGGGTCCTTTCGACGGGGGCGGAGGAGGGGGGCGAGGGGGTAGGATCCAAGAGCCGGGTTACATTTATAAATATGATGATCGTAAAAGGAGACATTACCATTCGATGAGACGGAGGCGTCTTTTCGGGTGATTCCCGCCGGAGAAGCTCATTGCGCGGGAAAAGGGACGAAATTGATGGCGTCACCCCCTCCGTTGGGGTGGAAATTTTACGGATCGGACCTGGCGTAATCTACGGGGAATAATTAATGCGCGCCTCGTTGCTGTGAGCTTATCGAACGCTTTGGTACGCCTTGAGCTTTTCAGTCGCAACTTTAGTTGGGACCTTTTGGTGACTGAACTTTTCGCAGGAATACCTAATAGTCGCCATTGTTTAGGACTAGCCGCAGGAAAAGTTTCTGAATCAATCGACTGAAAAGGGAATGGCACACTAGAAGTTGCCTATTTTATTTAACAGAACTTTCGTATTTCGACAGCACAGCTTATTCATCTTCCATAGCAATCACTTCTTAGCAGGTCTACGATCTTAAACTTCAGTTTTCCTAAACTTTTCTACATCGTGGAGTTACAAGCAGCATGTACACAGTACCTATTGGGACCAAAGGATCATAAAAAGGATCTAAGAATTTGCTTGTTAACGAAGATACTCTCTCATTCGCAAAAGGCTCCCATAGTGGTCCAAGTGTGAAAGAGATCGTTTCACACTTCCAAGAAACTCTCAATCAGCCTATCACCGTGATAACCAAAAATCGTTATCAAAGAAATCTTCCTACAGGCAGAGTACTCGCTCGTGCAAGTACGAAATCCAAACAACCAACAAGGAAACAGAGGCTTTAAGCGAGGCGAGACATTATAGGGGTGTCGCGTGGGCTGATTAAAGACGATGGAGCTTGGAGGGAAATTGTTAAAGAGGGACTTGGTGCTGCAAACCTACCCCTAGAAAGAAAATTTCTAGCCGAAAGAGAGAGAGAGTTAGGAATTTTCGTTAAACTCGAGGAAGGGGTAGAGGAGATCTAGTGAACATCGATCTGAACAAAGATTCGATAAAAATGATTGAGAAGAGCAGAGGTGGCTGACAACGAAGGTAAGTTCGCGAGACAACTGCTGGACGCAGATCACGATCCAGCCACAAATCATCGACGAGCAGCCCGGTGAACTGTAATCAGTGTTCATTAGCTGTACGAAAGCGCGATTCCACGGGGTTTCTCCCGTGGGGGGATCTTTTCAATAACTCTTGGTCGCCTGTAATTGGTGGTCGGCGATATCTCTCGTGGCTCCACTCTTCGTCCTTTCCTTGCCCCGGGGCCCTTCACAATGTCGTATATAACAATATACCGGACTGTCTCGTCCTGACCGCTATAGATAGAGAAACATTAAGTGTCCTGGACACACAGAGCGCCAGCGTCCCAACACACAGCGGCGAAAAGGCCACGGGATAGAAAGCTACGTATCGTCGGCGAACAACGGGGCGGGGGTGGTTCGTATTGTTGCCACATTGGCTACCAATGCCTGCCCTTCTTTCGTTCTCTGTCTTATGAGCGCCTTCCACCCAGCAGCTCTCATTCTTCCGATGGCATCTATGGCTAAGTGTTTGGTAGGAGGCTGGAACAGTTGTATACACGAGGAGATGGTTTATGCTAGAGATTAAATGGAACACTCAGCAGGTTGGAAGACACAGATTTCGTCAGGCAGAAATGGTTGCAATGGGGCTGTAAGGACGTGTTAAGTACTTGGAATTAATTGTTCCTCTAGATGGAAAAGCAGTAGTGATCTGTTATTGAACATAAAGCAAGCAGACAATTAGATTTGTCGCTTTCTGTCGAAGACCCGATTTTTAAGTTGGATATGAATTAAGATGACATTTCAGTACGGTTTTCAGTGTTCCTGGTCGAAGGGTGAAGAACTTGAAGGTGTTTGAGAGCCACTGATGGAAAAGCAGAGGATTGAACAGGGTGTAGGACAGACCAGGGGTCTGGATGGACGCGCACTGGGTCATAAACGTTTATATTGCGTTCAGTGCGCCAGTAATACCGATATTGGCAAGTTATTGGCCCTTTCCTCCGTATCAGGCCGCAAGGTAGCCGCCAGCCAAAACGTATCTTCGCTAATCCCGAAAAGTATCGTTGGGTCGAACAGCGCGGAAAGTTTAATTGGAAATATCAGGAAAAGCCGAAGTGGCAACGGGCAGGGGTAGAAGCAGGTGTCCTAAACTGGTGCATTAACCCCTGAACCGCTTCTGGCCAATCGTATCATCCTGTTAAGACAAGATCTCTTTGTATCCAGCTCTGGAGGGTGCTGCGGAACCCAAGATTGTTAGTAGAATCTAATTTGCAGGAATTTTAACGGTTGGTAAACGAATCCACATCAATTCTAAGGTACCCGGACGAGATTTCAAACTGCTTAGATTGGCCTTTTCCGGTGCAAGTTGCAGCACGTATCTGTTGATTTCCGTGGATTCCTGAAGTGCAGGAAGCGCGGGAAACGAATCTCCTTCCCGCCAGCGATACTTTACCAGACCCAATCAACTGATATCGCGAACTTAAGCCTCCCAAGAGCCGCAACTCCTGATACGACGGGTAGTTCGGCCGTGGCCAGGGCGGTCTGATCACGAGTTAGTGGTTCGAGATGGCGAGGAAAGACCGCGTGGAAGTAGGAGAAGCCCAAGCCGACTTTATGTCGGGACGTAAGCCGGTTATAGGCGCTGCCGATGTTATTTGATGGCCAAATGCACTCCGTGAGGCGACCTAAACTTCCCTCCAGCTCGATCTCTATCGTCCAGCCGGCATTTTCCGCTTCCACCTTCATCGTCGGCCGCCAACGGGGAAGGGAGACGCGCGGTGTATCCACTTTTTTAAGAAAGTTCTGATATTGGACGGTTCGTGGGTGGAGCTCCTTGAGTGTCTCAACTGCAAAGCTGGTTGGCCGTTGGGAAGGTTGAAAAATTGCTGGTCGAATTCTCAGAGTAAATAAAAGATTCGCGGGTTCTTCGAAACCAAACTAACACTGTGCCAAGTGCACGAATCACTTAGCGACGTCAACGTAAAATGAACCGAACGCGTGTTAACTATGTTATTCAGCGACTTTCCCGGAAAATCCCGCGGGAGGGAAGTGTGACAAAAAGCGATCACGCGCGAAAACGCGAGGCGCCGCTCGCGGCCGCCCGCGTAAAGTGACGAGAGCTCACGGATATCAAAGGGCCATCAATAGACAATCGCGCAGCCGTCGCGACAAAGGAAAAAGCATCGGACAAAGGATGGCGAGAGAAAAGGGAGATATCCACCTGGCCTCTTCTGCCAGCCCCGACTCGCGCTTCGGCGAGCGTAAAACGCGCCGCGCATTTTCCACCTCCACCTTCCTCCCCCCCTGCCTCTCGTATTAATACCTAACCGCGGCCGCAAAACTTAATGAATTCTTTAGCGAGATCAAAAAGAACTCCTGTAGGCCGATACGCCGAGCGGGAGCGTTTCCCTCTCCTCCTTGCTCCCACTTCCTCGCTCTCTGTCCTCTTTTCCTTCTTTTTTTTTGAAGAGCGAGGAACGAAATTGAACGGCGATATTCCCAGTACGGTTTAACGACGACGCACACCCCCTGCCTCGGGCTACCCTTACACCCTGTGTCCTGTGTTTCCCTTAACGAGGCACGTTCCACCGAACCCTCTTTCCACCTCTGCCCGCTCCACCCACCCCCCGTCCCCCCACCTTTCACTGCTGGTGGCGGCCGCTGCTCGCAGATACGAGGTGCCGGCGCATTATGCTCGGTTTCATCGCGAGCAACGTCTCACGCATTAATGGATTCCTATAGCTGCCAGCCTGGCCCCGTAATGAACACCCAGTCTACCGTGGCCTGTCTTTTCATCCGGGATACGCTGCGCGTTTGGCGACTTACGTTTCATTGCCGGTGATATGTCCCAATAATGAGGTCGATATCCCGCCGTGGCGGGCGGTTAAACGACTATACGTCGGCGACGGCCATGGGTATTTCACAGTTCTGGAAGGTGGAAACGGAACGTGTCGCAGAGTGAGCGGAATATCGGGATTGAAAAGGTCGACGGTCGTTACCGTTATCTGGTGGGATTGTGGTATGGTGGGATGATGTGACGCCATGTAATACTCGAAGGGTGTAGATTCGTGTAAGGCAACCTTTATTGATACGGTGTTTTTTTAGATAGTGTAAGCTGCGGCCCTGAACTAGCTCGAGCCTGGGGTGTTTCCCTACGCCTGGTCAGCGTATGGTCGGTTCGGCGAGTACGCTTGACTCGCCGAATACGCGGCCGAAGACGACGCGATCGTTTATGACAGGGTCGCTAGAAGCGAGGACAAAGTGCGAGTCGGCCAGAGGGTGGAAGGGCATTCTGTGATCAGTCGCCATCGTCGGTCTACTTCGTGTCTGCACAAGTAAATCCTATTTCTTTTAATTAAAGTATTTGTTTAAAGCCTTGTCTACTCAATTTCCCGCTCACCCTCAGCCATCATCCACAATAGGAAGGTCCGTGATGTTAAGAAGGCCACCGCTACTTATGGACAAGGATGCGTCGCCTGCACCATGGACCTCCGGAGCGGGAGGGCAGTTGCCTCCCTGGCTTCCTGAGAAAAAATCGCTTATTCTTCAACACTGATCTTTATTAAGTTTATACTAAAAAAGGGAATATTTTTAAAGGTTTTAAAATGTTAATTAAATTGGCACTATAAAATGGGTTAAAAAAGCAAGAGGGGTGTATTTTTCTTTATCACCATTACAAAGTTGCCCCCTCCCCCCTTGAAAAGATCTCCGGACGCCCCTGGTCTGCACTGACGTTAGCCCAAAAAGTGTTACCTCAACTGTTTCCTCCTCGACTAAGTAAGCTTATCTACTGGTCAATGTAGAAGAATCATGATAATATTATGAGCAAGGCACTTCCGGAGCCGCCAGATGGAACATTTCGAGAAACTTCCTGTGCACAGGGAGGCATTACTTTTAGAAACTCCTAGTGCACACGGAATCACCATTCAGGCATATAAATAAGGCCCCGATGAACCCCGCAATACACTTCGACTCCGACTTTGGGCGGTATCATAATTCTGTTACTCGCGTATCCATCTCGCGCCCTCTCTTTCGAAGTGTAAAACGTATTTCGCATTTAAAATACAGTTTGTTAATTACAATTACTTAAAACGCTCGTGTTTTACCTACAGCTTAGCAGTGTTCACATTTGCGGGCTACGGATTTGATTCGTAGGTGAGCAAGCGTTTCTTTATTCTCCATAGTTACGTTTAGTTCTGGCTGACACTTGTGCTACAAGTGTTTCAACTGGATAAACGTTTTACAGCTGTGGCAGTGCAGAAGTTCCAGCGTTTGGACCATGTCCGCTTGATCATAGATCTTAAGAAAACAAATGGGGAGAAAGAGAGACATACGAACAGGGCGAAGTAAAGGAAACGGGCAGGAGAGGTAGGAAAGATGAAGGGAAAGAAAAAATCGCCACAATCAAAAACAGTTGCTTTACGCTTTAGACTTGAGGACTAACGCGGATCAGGCGAGCCAAGGCAGACCCGAATGCCTCGGGCTGGACAAATTGAGATTTTTCGTTCTATGCGCCACGCACGAGGCAAGCGGAGGCAAGCTTAAGGCAAACTGAGGAAACTTTTAACACCATAGAGAATACGTTTTATTTGTAATAACGTAAAGTAAAGAATAAATTTTGATGTAATTCATGATATTCGTTGAAACGACTCCGATCGAAGTCGCCGCCGGCAGCGATAGTGTTACCAGTGGAAGGGATGTTTTAAGGGGTCAGTACAATTTTCTTCAAATTATGTGACTCCTCGTTCATGAAAAAAGATGTAGGTTCCTCAAAACAAATGTTTCAATGTGCGATAAAAGACCAGCATTTATGATATTCTCTACAAGCCAGGTACTTGGAGACTTCGAGAATACACACTACCCCATACTTGCCTGCGCATTTGAGAAATGCGAATCTGAGAGGAAATTAATGTACAGAGTGAGTCACTACGAACACCCATCTTAAATAACTCGTTATTTATTGACGTGATGAGAAAATCCTCAAATTCATTGGCCTATACAGTCTGCCTCGGCTTGCCTCATTCGCGTTCGTGCTCAAGTCAACATAATGTTTCTATATTCAGAGAAGAATGCCCCAATAAAACAGAGGATGTTCTACAGAGACATGCACTGTTCAAGCAACAGAGCTGAACCACACAATCCATAAATAAATTCCCCCTCCGTTCGACTTCACTACCAAATCCACCCACTGCTGCACCCACCATTAACACCTATCAGCACCGGTAAGAGAATATTTCAATGAATGGAAGCCAAAATGTAACCCCGTCCTGAGTATGATACACAGGAATGGCTAAGAAAGCCTCCGAGATGCCGGAAAATCTGGAAAGTAAGACAGTGGAGCTCTGCGGATGTCCTGAAGGAAGAACGGTCACCCTTGCAGCGCGCGTGAATTGGCCGCGACTGCATGTCTTAAGGTGATTGGGAGTTATGACTCCTAAACCGTGCTTCTGGTCGTCGGCAGGACTTCGCACACAGCTCGGCTACCGCCTCGTAAAATGTTATGAGAATTAATGTCGCCCCCGGGCTGTCTGTCGACGCGGTGTCTTCGTCGACAGTGTCCACCCTCGTCGTTCGACGACGGCGGCATCGCCGCCGCGCAAACGTCCCCTTTCGGTATAGCCAATTTCGTCGTTGCGGTGACCACAACTTTTGTGGCTAATGGAAAAGTCGATACCCGATTGCTCGACACCGGTGGCATTAAGCCATCCACGGCCCTATCGCTGCGCGGGATCCTTTTAGGCGCCCTTCGACCGCCTGTTCTGGATTTTACGATTGCTCATCTTCCGCTGCCAGCGGAAATCATTCCCCGCTCTTTGCTTTCTCTCTCACTCCAGCTAAGAATCAAACGGATACCACTTCCGACGATCCTTTGGGTTGGCTTACCGAATATTCGGCACGTCGATTACCGAACGGCGGCGGAATCTTCCAATGGGAAGAAACGCAGGTTCAATTGGGGCGCAGTCCACGCGTCCTTAAGGGTAGCTTTCGAATTCTTTCACCTCCCGAGAAAACCGGCCTGATAATTCATAATTCAAGGTACGCGGAAGCGTGGAGCGGCACGCAACGATTCGTGATCGTAGGAAGACGCCACGCATCGGCAATCGTTGGATGAGTGGACAGTTCCGGTCGCCCACCGCTGTTCCAGCGTAGCGCGCGTTAACTGGCTGTGTCGCGGCCGTCAGTTTAGACGATGATTTAGTGGATGCATTGATTGGGTCGATCAGAGGCCATATCATCTCGTTTAAGGCCTTCCATCATCGGTGCCGCTATTTATAGATCGTATGTACGCGATCACGACGATCGAATCAATTTTCGCCCGTACGCTTCTTCCACGCTCGCATCCGTCTAAACAATATTGAACCGATTGGAAGATTGTGCTCAGGAATTTTGATTGGCCCGGTTGGGTTGGTCCTTAGTGCCACACATATTACTGGCACACGAGCGTGTTGATACAAATACTCTATTTGTAAGATTTTATTACATTCAACGATAAGTACTTAATGTCGCCTACAATTTTTTTTTTTTTAAATGTGTCTAATACACAATTCTCAGAGATACAAGGCAGAGCGGCAGTGTAAATATTAAAGGGTTACACCACCTTGGCTAGGTCAAGAAATATCACATCTTTGGGAATTTATTTCCAAGTGACAAAAACACTTTTATCGACAAAAATTTTTCAATGAAAATGGTGGCATATTTGAATAATTTTTTTTTTAAATATCAAAACAATCCGAAAAATTTAAATGCGTTTTTCTCGATACCACGTTTTCCGAAACCGTCTATGCGATAGTTTCAGTAAAACTCTGTGGATTTTTATACAATTTTGCACAGATGTTCTTAAATGTATTTCCTATCGCCCGACCGTCAATTTTTTTGATTGGTTGAAAAATAACAAAGTAGCTACACTTTGAAGCAAAAAGCTCGTTTCGCGTGTAAGAAAATGGACTTTATTTACGCTTAAGTCAGGTAAAAATTACAATATCGACAAAATTGACGGTCGGACGGTAGAGAATACATTTAAGAACATCTGTACAAAATTGTATAAAAATCCCTAGAGTTTTACCCGAATTACAGCGTATACCATTTCGAAAAACGTGGTTTCGAGGGAAACGCATTTAAAGTTTTCGGAATATTGTGATATTTGAAAAAAAAATTGTATATATTATTCAAAGATGTCTCCACCTTCATCGAAACATTTTTATAGATAAAAATGTTTTTGTCACTTAGAAATAAATTCCCAAAGATGCGATATTTCTTGGCCTAGCCAAGGTGGTCTAACCCCTTAAAGACGAAGTAGACTTGCGCGGACAAACGTCGAAATACGTTCTTCTTTTTTGCGAAACGATACACGCATGAAAAAAGAACCGTCGACTGATCAACCCTATGAGGTGAAGGGGGGAGAGAGAAACGACAACCAAACCGCAGAGTTAAATCTCCTTGACTGGCGGGTTGCAGGATCAACGGGTAATTAATTAGTCCATCTCACGAAACCGATGGCGAAACCCTTCGAATCGTCGGCGAGGAGGAAAGTTCAAACGATGGTCGCCGCGACGAAGGGTTGGTCGGCGGGGGAGGGGGTGAAAGGGTCGACGAGGCAATTTAATTAGTAGAAAAACAAAGGAGCCCAGGCCTATCGGTATCGGCGACGCGACGTTTTCCCATCGAACGCTCGTACGTGCAGAGTGAGTATATAAATCGACCACCCCCCTCTCGCGCATCTGGTTGCCACCTCCTACCGTTCCCTCTCTTTCCTTTACTCCTCGTTACGCTCGGGCAGAGCTTCAATATTTTCAAATTAGAGTGGCGATGATTTTTTTCCCCGGCGAAACAAGGTATTGTTCGCCCCCCGGTCCACATTTTAATCAATACAGTGGCCCCGCCGAGCGTGCTCCCCTATCGGTCGCTCTGTCGGCTTCAGCTACCAATAAAAATTAATATCGCGATACGTAATGCTGCCCGCGGAAAATACTCGGATCTACCCTTCGAATACCAGCGGCCAATGTCCCTTTATTCGTCCACCTGTCGATCTCTAATCTACCCCCTCCCCCCCTGCGCGGCGTTCGCGTTTCTGAGACCCCCTATTAATCCCTTCACCTCCTCCAATTGAACGATAGCATTTTAAAAATCTGTACCTGATATTGGATTAACCGCTGTTGATGGATCATTGAAACAAATCGAGATGTTGCGGGAACATTCATCCTGGACCCTAACCAACAACAAAGATAATAGATCGTCGTTAGGTAATAATTAAAACATTTTTCTTTTGGTTTCTTCTCCGAGGTAAGGCTGGTCCAACGAACCGTGACGCACTCCAGGAGGGTTCGGAGATCGTTTTACATCGGACGACTCGATATTCCAAGCTCGTTTCGGTCGGTTCTCCTGGCGCGGAATTATCGAGGGGCGGCGTGGCGCGAATTAAGGCTTCTTGCGGCATAAAAAATCTGTGTAATCAATTATCGAACCTTTTACCCCATATTTCACGGCCAATGAGTCGCCACCCCCTGCCCCTCGAGCCTCTCCCTCCAGTCGACTCTCCCCTCGACACTTTTTAGCCTCCGCGGCTGCTTCTTACACAGATTTCCAGCTTCCCACCCCCCCACAACTTTCTTCTTTTCGCTGCGGCCGAGCCTTTGTTTGGGATATCAAATATTTATTTTCTTAAATAACGCAGAATCCCCGACAGAGGAGCCTCCCTTAATAAATTATCAGCGATTATTGGCTGCGCACGCCTGCCTGCCCCCAAAGCGAACCGGTCTTTCCTTACTTCCTACGAGCTAAGTTGTGTAGAATGCAAGTTTCTGCTTCTTCGATTCGCTGACTGTAATGCTAAACGATTCCTACCTCCCCATTTTTTTTTAGTCGTGAGAGATAGAATAAACGATTTTCTGGGCAATTTGGTATCGCACCCCTCCGTGGAACACGTTTTGCGAATTTTATTATTGTACATTATTATTATTCTTATTTTCAATTTATTAGTTGCTTGTATCTTACTACTTCATTATTTTATTTCTCGTATTATATTTTCTTTACTTTTCATATTCTCATTTTCTTTATTTTGTTGCTAAATCTTCTAACAATAATTTCAAAACGACATTGACAAACATTCGAGTATTTCAAGTTATGCACCATCCTCTGTTTAACCAAAAAAAGTGAAAATTTTGAACAGGGGGTAAGTGTAAAAGACATTATATAGGTGTTAACGATTTAGTAACAACCAAATTGAAACTCCTTCGTACTCAACTAGGGTTTATACAAAAAGTGACTTTTGAAAAAACCGATTTTCGAATTTCAGTATTCCCAAAACCAGTTAAACCGGTTTTCGAATTTTCACCACACCAAAGAAATGAAAATAGTAAATAAATATTTATACTTATTTTGAAAATTGACAGTTCTTTTAAAATATTTATGGAATCACAGAAATATAACAAAATAAAATATACTCTATCTATACAAAACCAAGTAAATAAAAAAAAAAAATCTACAAAAATTGTATATACTGTAATACTGTCATTCATTTAGTATTTTTCTTCAGAAAAATTTACTACTACAATATGCTTGTGTCCGAGGCGATTTCTAGTCAAAATGTTAACGCTTTTAATTAAATAGTTATTTCATTTTTATATATTAAAATTCTAGTGTATTGGTAATACCGAATTTTTAAATTTAAACACCGGTTTTCGAATTTTACTAACGTCTAAAAAGAAACCAGTTTTTAAAAACCGACGAACCCTATACACACCCCCCCCCCCTGTGCTATGTAATTTACTTTACTTATATGACGCAAAAGAACATCGCAGTAGGTATGTACATACACATACACTCTACCTAATAGTCCAGCAAATAGCAGTGCTTGCGTAGAGTACGAGAATAATTTCAATGATATACCCTGCACTTTCTCGAATTCCAGTACCCTGCAAAGTGACGCTATCGACACGTGCTGACCTCTATCGAAGAAAATCCAACAAAATTTTTCGTCGCCATCAGTGGACCACGTTTTCTGCATCAATTATTCACGAGGTACTCGCTGCTCGGCCACTCGAGTGAGCTTCGAAAGCGCGAAAGGGTGACGTTTCAGGGCGCACGGAAACAAGGGTGAGAAAAGGCGTCCTCTTTGACACGGCATTGATATAATATTAATCTGAGCGAACGTGGCTCAAAGGATAACGAGTCCTTGTTCCCAGGAGTACGAATTCACGGTTGCGCACCATGAAAGGGAAGACAAGGCCGTGGAAATAAAATGAATACATTCGCGCGAAGCGGTTAATGATTCCAGAAATATGTTAAATCAAGTTGAGCTCAACGCACTAAAAAAGCACACTAATTAATCCCAAGAGAGAAAAATAAAATTCAGAATTACATGGTAGTAATCAAACGAATAGAATTTCGTCACTATGTCTGTACGTTCTAAAGTTGCAGTGTTACGCAGAAGGGTGTAGAAAATGATGGTGACAACTTTTAGCACTTTCATCGACATAGTCGATCGCGTTGCCATCGAGAGTGGTTGTTTTCACTCGAGTTCTCGCTTCCACCCCCCGCGATTTCGTAGCTCGTTTACCTAACTCGCGCGGTGGCGCTGCACGCGTGCACCCGCCTTCACTGCGGTCCCGTCGTTTGTTTTTATGCTTGCTTCACCGTGGTGAAAAAAACGCTCCGGGAAGTGGCTGCCAGAACGACGGCGTCGAAATCCAGCCCGGTGCGACGGGGTAGCGCGAGCTGAAGGGGTTGGAAGCTTTCCTTCGCGATGTCGCTGCGACAAGCCACTCGCTACTAGCGATTGGTAATATGTAGGGGGAGTCCGGGAGAGTTGAACCACCTTTTACTCGAAGGTTCATAAAATCTAGGGTATGGGATGCATCGATTTTATATTTATATCACAGTAAAGCCTTGTTATCAGACTATAATTTGAGGGTTATATAATTTAAATAAGTCAATAAATGTAAGCACTAAATTAAATTTTATAAAAAATGAGATTTGCCTCATCTCTCCCCGAGCGCTGGGAGATATAATCCACCATGCGGGGAGATTTGACCATACTCTAGTAACTCGGGAACATATGAAAAAAACAACAATCTGCTTTAGTTTATAATAAGCAGCGGCAAACTTTAGACATTACAATAATTATCTTATATACTTTAATTGAGCTTCTACTTTGTATCTCACTCTGAACACGAAGAAACACGTTCTCCTGACTCACAGCTAAAGCGAACAACCGATCGTCCTTTTGTTACATGACATGGTAACGGTAAAGAATTCACAAGCTACGGCTTGACAATCGCCCGCCTACCGCGAAATTTAAAACAGATATTTGAAGCGGCTCAACTCTCCCATATGGTCAAGTCTCCCGGACTCCCCCTATGCACATACCGTGTAACTTTAAACTTCTGATTACGTACTACGTTTCAAAGCAACTTCATTGAAATAGCAATTCGTGGACATTGCGTTGGTCCAGCATTGGAAAAATCGGCTGCAATCAGACTGAATGTTTAATCCATCAGAGGCAACCAGTTTGAAATTAAGCGAACAGTGGAAGGATCGATAAATTCCTCGGTGTTTACTCCTACGCTAAATGCTACTTTCCAAACTTTTCGTTAATATCCGAATGAGTAAATGCCACCGCGCCCCTCTCCCCTCTCCCTGAATTCTTAATGCAACAAGCCCCGCGGAAAATACTCCGAGGCCTTGAAAATATCTTTAAGAAGTTTAAGGTCCTCCCGAGATGGTAGGTACGTAAATATTGTATGTAAAACGGGACATCAAAGGGATTCTTCCACAGTATAATACCTGAAATTTCGCGTGCCGCGGGAGGGATTAGGGAGCAGGAGCAGATCACGGACGCGCCTGACGCGTAAATGTCCACCTTTGTGCGTGTCCATAGGTTCATTAGTACTTCCCATGCCCCCCGTTTTTTCCTCCATTTTTATCTCTGCAGAGCAAGTAAAAGAATTCGCTATCTTCTGACGGCGGAAACGAAAGCATTTGTCAGTAGGGGCGAAAAGGAGGGAGAGACGTGGGTTAATTCGCTGCCGAATTCGCGCGACTCTCGCAAAGACCGTTTACCTTTGACTCAACAGAGTTTTTTCGATCCGCGACACGAAATTCGACAGAATTTTTCGGCGAGGACCTAGCAAACGGCAGAACGCCTAATGAATATTCAAGAATCCTGGCGGACGCGTAATCGTCAAAAGGACGACACCGGTGAAAAGCAGCAAAGGAAGAACGGAGTTCGACGCTCGGCCAGCAAAAGGGACCGCAAAATCCCTGCTGGCATCCGCATCAGGGCGTTCGCGGAAACTTTGTTACATTTTTGGTCGAGTCCACGCGATACTACACGCGGGCTGCCCGAAATAAATGGATCAAAGGGACGCTTTTGAACATAGCAAGAGTCTAGCATAGTGGCGTCGCGGAAAGCTCAAGCAGTCCTTGCCTCGTGCTCTGTTTTCCTTCGACGTTCCTTCCGCACTTCTGCCTGGTGTCAGGAGGGAATATTTGCCGGAATGCTTCGTATTTTTTTAAGACGTTCAACCCGTAAGGATCACGACGTAAAGTCAGTGTAGCATTTCCATGAGAATAGAGATCTTCAAACGATCCGGGTTAATCACTCCAGCGTTGCTACCGTTTAGTTTGATTTAATTGCTAGAAGCATGGCTGCTTAAGTGTAAGTTACTGACCTGCAAACAAATGTAGATTCCAGGGACCACGCGAACCCTGTAAGGCCGAAGAGATGGTGCAAGATTTTCGACAGACAATCGTGAGAACAGTAAACGGTGTTTACTGTGTTGCGGTTAGGACCAGGACAAAACTGGTTTCCATTCTCGTTAAGCTGGTATGGCGGACGAATTCAACACGGCGAACGTTGCTGCCTGTTAAAGCAGCGAAAATGAGGCTCTCGGGGTTGCGGGACAAGATTTTTGCTGAAAAAAGCTTTATCAGAGTCGGGCAACGAGGGAAATCGTGATTGCGCATAGAGAAGCATTTTACTGAGACTGGGAACCAAAAAATATAATCTTTAATGCGAGGGATCGTTCTACGAGGACGTTGAAAATGCTCCATTTTCCTCGAGTGTGTGCAGATAGAGTTTCAGAGACAGGTGACCAAACTTAAGGAGCGTTTTCTGCTCAACTTAAATAGTCACCCTAGTGCGGGTCCTCTCCGAGATATAAACACTCCTTGAGAACGAATAGAATTGTTTGTTGTAAGACTACTTAGAGACATTGTTAGAATTGTCGAAACATGTCTTTGAGGCATGTACGCGGTAATAGTTAGAGTATTGTAATGAAGCGATAAAAAGAATGAAAATAATTTTAAATTGAGCATGTAATTGCTGCTGCTCTGCCAATCAGAAGATCAGTGTAATTATTATTAAGAAATTCTTGAGCAGCGAAGATTGTTTATATCGCAGAACGCAAACATTTTCGAATCCATATTTATCTGATCGTCTGCCGCCCCTAAAGTGCCCAGAATACAGTCCAAGAGCTTGGTCACCTGTTTCGCAAAAAGCCTGAGTAACTGAAATTTTGGTAGGCACAGAAGCGCCAGAGAAGGTATAGCCAGCGCAACCTTAATTGGCCGTTCAGGACCACTCGATGGCTCTACTTCGACTACCCTCCTTCCCTCAAAGGGCTCTCAGGATCCAAAGAACACAGTCACTTCGATAATACGAAATGCTGTAGCAACTGAAGAAAGTAATTAAAACCCTGCGAGCGGGGGGGGCTTTATCTCGCGGCGTGCGTGTGCTCCTTGGGAAAAGGAAAACGGGCTCAGCTTGGAAAGGAGCCGAAAAGCGTGGCAAAGAGTGAAAGGGAGAGACCCAGGGACGAGGAACGAACGTGAGCTGAACCACAGAGGAAACAAAAGGTGCCGCCGGCGAATTAAGAACGATATTTTAACGCTCGACTTAATTGCATTAAACCGGGCTGCGAGAGAGAGAGAGCAGCGGGAAAAGACAGAGAAAACTGGACGAGGGGCTGGGGGTGGGGGGTGGGGGAGGGCTGTCAAGAAAAAATAAGAAAACAGGCAGGAGGGGGTGATGAAAGCGAGAACGGAGGAGGAAAAGAGACGCGGGTCAACCTTCGTGGCTGTTCTACTTCGCGATTGGATGTGCTTCGCGGTAATACGTCGGATTTTCAAAGTGCTCCTTATCGCGGCGGCGCTGCACCCTTTGAGCCGAAACAAAGAGAGTGCTCGCTCCTTTTTTCTCTCTTTTTTCTACTTCTTTTTTTTTTGCGAAGTGGCCAGGGGTGAGAGGCAGAAACGGAAGAAACGGATTACGTTTTAGACCTCGACTGGAAGGCCGAAGGGAGAGGAGCAACCGCGAGAAGCGTACAGGCGGCGTAGAGGGGGGTAGAGAGGGCGAAAAGAGGGAAAGTTCTCGAGAAGCACGCGAGGCGTTTCGCGGGGGTAAAAGAGTTTTCTTGCAGTGTTTCCCCGCGGTTTTTCGCCGAATGCCTCGCGTACGCGCAATAGCCTTTGAAGTTCTTTGTTTGAACGGCGGTTCAATGAAATCTATCCGCCTTGGTTCGAACGCGGAGCAACTTGGGGGGGGGGGGGCTGCAGCGGGTTTTCTCTTCGCCCTTTCTGTTTTCGTTAAAAAGTTGGCGTATTTTCTGTACCGTGTGGTTTTGTGTAGGATGGATGGATATCATTTTATACCTTCTTGCAGTGAGTCTGAACAACACGGAACAAGAACACGTTTATTTACACGCCAGTACGATTACTTTTATTCTCTACTTGGCCGAGTGGAAGAACTTCTGATGATTGTCCAGGGTGAGCGGGCTTTTGAAGAACTTCTGGCACGTCTCGCAGAAGAATCGATACTTATTGTCGTGACACTTGAGGTGCTTGTTCAGGAGATCCTTCCTGGCGAACGTCTTCTCGCAGTAGCTGCACGAGAATTTGTCCGGGTTCACGTGGAACGCGTTGTGCCTGGTCAGGTTATCCAACCTGCTGTACTTCTTGGTGCAGATGTCGCAGGTGAACTTGGCCCTCTCCGAATGGCATCTCTGATGGTACCTCAGGTACCGTTTCTGCGCGAACGTCTTCTTGCACGCGCAGCAGACCACCTGGTTCGACTCATCCTTCTTCACGTACATGTGGTCGGTCAGCTCGTCGCTGTTCGGGAACTCCTGCTTGCAAAATTGGCAAACGTACCTCTTCGGCTGCTTGTGCTTCTGTATGCTCTCCAGGAACGTCGGGTCAGTCATGATCTTGTAAAGAAACGTGTTCTTCAGCCTATCGTCGGCGCATCCGCGAGGATTCGGCGCGTCCTCCTCGTGACAGTCCTTTTTACACAGGTTCACAGCCTCCATTGGGATGGCCCCTTTCGATTCGTCCTTCTGACATTTCGAGCGCTCCCTGCTGGAAGGGCCTGCCGGAGAGCAGCAGTTCGCTGAATTGGTGACTGAAGACAATGTCTGAAAAATATTCAATGAGAAATTTACAACACGTCGAGGGAATTAAAGGCACTACTTAGGCAGTTAAATCGCTGGAGAGTCAAGTATCTTTTGCGAATTAATTACAAGGAGATGAAAGCAAGCACAGGGTTTTCCTTTAATACAATGTTTATTACTATCCCGTATAGTAAATAAAATTTTTGTAGCAAGCTAAATTTTAACCTGGGCCTTTATTCCGTCCTTTTAAACAATATGTCAAAAGTACCCATCGATCCGACATCCGCTAAAAATTTTACAGAGGGTTGAAGGTAAAAAAATCTGTTTTTCGCGAATATCTCATTAGATATAAATATTACGACAAAAATAGTTATTATAAAATTTGTAGCTTAGGAAATTCTGTATAATAAATATTGTATGAACTTTTTCGTAGGAGTAACCATTTGCATGTACCACGAGTTACTAAGTTTCAACCCTCACACTTTTGATATAGTAAGATCCCGAGCCCGGAATTTTTAAAAATTATGAAACTTTGTCAATATATAGTGGATGTCCTCTAGAGTACAACGCAATTTTGTTGCTGCCAAAATTCACTCTAAGGGGATGAAATTGACCCCCGAAAATCCGTCTGTTTTCCGATTTTGCGTTATAACTCGCGGACTATAAGAACTGTGAGAACTGTAGCATACCAAATGATAGTCTTAATTAAAAGAAGTAACTTTTTCCTGAATACTTCTTTCTATTTCCTACAGTACGCGAGTCATAACACAAAAACAAAAAAATTTGGGGGGTCAATAATCGCACCCTCTTAGAGTGAAGTTGGGCAGCAAACAAAATTGTGATGTATTTAGGAGGACGTCCCCTACATATCCAGAAAGTTTCATAATTTTTTGAATTTCCGGGTTCGTGATCTTCCCTTGTCAAAATTTGTCACTCCTACGAGAAAACTCATATAATCATTTTTTCTACAGAATTTCCTAAGCTACCAATTTCATAATAACTATTTTTGTCATAAAACTGATAACTAAAGAGATATTCACGAAAAACTGTTTCTTTTTTACCTTCAACCCCTTCTAAATTTTTTAGCGGATGTCGGATCGATGGGTACTGTTGACATATTGTTTAAAACGACGAAATAAAGGTCCATAGCAAAATGTAGCTTACTGAAAATTATTCCATAGACATCCTAATTTCACTGCATTATTAATTAGCTGCGTTAGAGTATTTACGTTATTGTTGTAGTCGCTGGAAGTGGTTTCCTTATGGTCCTCCTCCAGCAGTGAATAGGAGTTCTCGGAGCAGCTCGATGGGCCAGCCATCGAACGGTGATTCGAAGTGTTTTTCTGCGCCACCTCCTCCTGGAAAGAAGAGACGTTAGCAACCCCAAAGACGAGGGACTCGAGGATTGCAATGTGCTGTGCACATTCTGTGTTCGCACTCGTGACAATTGAAACTGTTATTTCGAGAGTCTTGCAACTTCGTTCTTAACGATAATCCTAACTTTGCATAAATAATAACAATAAATTCATTGACTGTAGCCCTTTGATACAGAGAAAAAAAAACAACAAGTAGGTACCGCGAGCGCAATGCAGAGAGTTACACACAGAGAAGAATAAACAGGCGTCCGTAGCTTAAAGATTAGAAACAAAGATTACAGATAAATCCTACAATAATTTCTCTTAGTAAAAAGATGGAACAAGCAGAATCCTTTTGCACGAATCATACTATCTTCCAGCTTAATGGCGCAAGTCACTGCAACTGACAGCTCCGCAGCGAAATCAATCAACAAGTTCGGCGTGACATTCCGCCTCCTGTCTGTTTACATTTTCGCGGGGATTTTGCGGAACGCATCGTCGCGACGTCCCCGAATACGCGCGTAAATGGCCGTGAATGGCTCACGCGACAGCTCCGAGGCTTAGATACATACATGGCGTACCTTACGTTTCATCGACATGTCTAACGGTTTCGTCGAATAATCCAATGCTTCCTTCTTTTTCTCGTCGTTCATGTCACAGCCCTCCGAACGTTTCGCTATCGAGTTACCCGCGTCGCTTCCGTCGGACCCGTCAAATGCATCCTCCGCATCCTTCGATGCTGCTTGCTCACCGTTGCTCGAGGATTTTTCCAAATTTTCGGCCCCAGTTTCGGATACTGGTTCGACGATCTTATTTCTTGGAGCTACTCGTTGCCTCGGCACTGTTTTCACCCTCATTTTTATTAATTGCTGTGTAACGCTGACCGAAACGTACTTCCATACACTATAATGTTATTGTGATCAATTTCGTTACGCACAGTGCCCATTTTGAAATATATACAACGAAGCTGTGGAACATGTTTTTTTTTTCAAATTCATTTATGGTAGCTGGGGAATTTAAGAAAAAACGGAGAGACTTAAAGTTAGGTACTTGGTTTCACGTGGTAGTATTATGGCGGGGAAATTATTTATTATTGTTAACGGGACACCGTACAGTATATACAAATAGTTACAATCATGTGCGGATAAAGAGTATTGCTTTCAAGATTATTGTTCTTAAGTTTCCCGTCGCTACATTTTCCCCCTCGAAACTGACAAATTTTCGTAGCTGTCATGTTTACGTAAGTTCGAACAGAAAAGAGTTACTCAGGTGTGAAGTTTTAGATGCTCCAACCTGTGCACAAGATTCCCCACTCTTTAAGATTACAACTTTTGAAATTCGAAACAAGAATGACGGGAACTATTACTCTGAAGTATTAAAATACAGTGAGTGAAGTATTACTTTATGCTTCGTTGTCAATATTATGAAATAAGTAAGGAATTCGAAGGATGCACGTGCGAGGTGGTCTGTATGAATGAAGTAGGCTGAATTACATACACTGTCAGAAATAATTAGAATATTACTGCCCAATGGACGATTCGAGGGAACGAATGAGATAATTTTTCTGCGCCATGCACATGAATATTCTCATCGAATCTCCGACACGGTATATTCTGCTATCGAAACACTACATCCACCGCTGAAGGACAAGGCTGATTCTCCAATTTCTTCGAGCAGTGTATCTGCAATCCTTAATTTCGCATTGCCGCAATACTTCTAATTCAAAATTACAGTTCGCGTATAAAATCGTGGATGAAGAAACGGCACTTACCCGCCAGATTGCACGAGGTACGTCCGCCTACACCAGGGGATGAAGGATCCTGGTTCAAGGAAGTAAGAAAACTTCAAAACACCTTGATTTACACCATGAATCGCGAGCCAAACGCGTTATCGGCGTGATGGGCTTGGGTAGACGACACACATTTCGCAACGCGTCGACGGTAACTGAGAAGTAACACTGTTTGGCCGACCTCGGGCTGACTTTGACGATTGCCACAACAAAGGGCGGCTGGCGGAGTCGCCGCGCGGAAATCTAAGTTTGCAAACACCGATGTGCCTGTCGACCCAGCACCGATAGCTGATAGAAGTCAACGCTTATCCACATTGCTGGTCGTAATTCGTCGAATTCCGTGGCATTTCATATCGCGGATAAAAGGCTGAACCGTCAAACGCGAGGATAGGACAGAAATCTTGTCGGGGTTGCCGGTTACCTTACTTCATTCCACGATCAATGTTATGCTTCCTGCGAAAAATTCTAAATTTACTTTTAACAATAACATGAATATCGACAACAAGGTTTTTGTCATATCGCATGGAAAATTGATAGTGCAGCTCAGCTCGACAGTTGTAAATTCCACTCTATAATTTTTTTTTTGCGAGGTTTCAAATTTTTTTACCGTGAACACTGTTTTAGTCTGTTCTGAAATAGTGAAAGTTAGAGTAGGAATAAAGAGTGACCCAGAAACTAGCCTCTTTTTGGTCCCACGATTTTGGAACTGAATTTTGTGGCGAATGATACCTTGTGATGAGACATCAATCACACGAAATTTTCAAGTTGAGGTGACAATTAGTTTCTGAGATGTGGCAGGTCAAAGAAGTGAAAATTCGTTAACGCGTCAGCCTATACCCTTCGATGAACGGACTTTTACGTCAGTCCGAAAATTTAAACAATTATTTCCAGGGTTTTGCTGACAGCTGACAATGAATTTGAACTTAGATTTTCAAACTTCATGAAAAAAAAAATCAAAATCATGAAATATAAATGATTGTGTAGTGGGTGCTTTTTTTAAATATCGTCCACCATATTGAATCGGTCATTGTGAACAGGGCCGGCGCGAGGATAGTTTGCGCCCTTATGCAAGAAAATTTTTACACCTGTTTTCTATTTAATATGTTTTGTCTTTACAAGGTACAATAAAAAATAATTACATTTACATTTTGTTTATGTGGGAGTTGGATTCCTTTATTATTAAGTGTGCGATATAGTTGTTTAGCGCCCCCTTAGGCTAGCGCCCTTATGCGGCGCATAACTTCCATAATGGGTTCCGCCGGCCCTGATTGAGAGTTTTGCAGACAGCTAACAATAAATTTGAACTTAGATTTTCAAAATTCATGAAAAAAAAATCAAAATCATGAAATATAAATGACTGTGTAGTGGGTGTTTTTTTTTAATATCGTTCACCGTATTGAATCGGCCATTGTGAGTTTTGCTGATAGCTAACAATGAATTTGAACTTAGATTTTCAAAATTCACAATGGCCGATTCAATATGGTGGGCGATATATTAAAAAAAGGACCCACTACACAGACATTAATATTTCTTGATTTTTATTTTTTTCGTGAATTTTACAAATCTAAGTTCAAATTCGTTGTTAACAGTCAGCAAAACTCCTCGAAATAATTGTTCAAATTATCGGACTGACATAGAAGTTCGTACATCGAAGCGTATGTGTCGACGCGTTAACGAATTTCCACTTCTTTGACCTCCCATATCTCAGAAACTAATTGTCACCTCAACTTGAAAATTTCGTGTGATTGATGTCTCATCACAAGGTATAATTCGCCACAAAATTCCGTTCCAAAATCGTGGGACCAAAAAGAGGCTAAAAAGGGCCTCATTTTTGGGTCTCTCTTTCCTGTACGAGACCGAGGAATTCAGCTTCTACTCAAAGCACATAAACACCTTAAGGATCGATACCCGTTGCGCGAAACTTTGCTTTACTCCCTTAAAAATATATCTATTTTCAATGACACGAACCCAAACAGATATACGTACATAACCTTAAATAAATTATAAGCATAACCGTTGTAACCAGAATTCACGTGCTAAATAATCTTTCTTCAATCGAGCATTGATTATACACAGATATAAAACTGTAATACCAGGACAGTGACGCATTACAAATGATCGTTTGCCATAACGAATCGGTTCGGTTCGCGGAAAGAAAGTAGCCGCTCGATCGCACAAAGCGATCGCCGCAACGGGGAGCGAAGGAGCGAGTCGTTGAGCGAAAAACGAAGACACGGTAGGGAGAGGACAAACAGACAGACAGACAGACAGACAGAGGGCAGAGGAGGACAGGGCAGAGATGGGGTCAAGCATAAAATTGGCAGAAAAAGCCTGGATGTTTGGTAGGATGTTTCGTGCCCCCTCCCCCCGGCGGTCCCGGTCGTTAATACGGCATAAGGAGGAGGCAGGGTTAAGCGAGGGTGAAGCGAGGATTTTTAATTGTAGTTCAGATCCGGGATATAACCCCCGCCTGGGTGTATTGTCATAGCAGAGCGGCGCTTTTCTTTATTTCCCCAGTGGCTGGATGAGGTTATACATTTTTTTTAACTACGGCAATACCTCCTCCGTCTTTCTTATTAGCAAAGCTAATTGGAAATACAAATGGTTATTCACGGTAAGAAGGAGAGCTCGAAGACCTCGCTGCAAGTCGAATAGGGGGGGTGGGGGGGGGGTTAGGAGGGGACCGGTACATTTCTCTCTCCCGCGTATTAAGCTTGTATTTGCCCCGGATAATTAGGACTTTTTCCACGACCAATTCGGATGAATAATTGATTTCGCTCCGTCGGGGCACACCCTGTCGCTTCTCGGACCTCTTCGAATGACAATCACCCGAAGAAAAATACAGATCTTTCGGATGAAATATTCAAAACAAGTCGGGTGGGAGCGGTAAACGCGGAGGAGGCACCATTTGCTTGATTGGTCGGTAAAAATATCGAATATATTCGTCGTCGCGCCGACGAGTTCCTTGGGCATGCTTGAACCTTTGATAACAGAAAGTAACGTACGGTAGAAGTAGTTTTTGATTGAACAAGGAAGACATGTACATTAGCAAGCTGCAATTAGAGCCAAGCATACAATTATTGGAATAGATAGGGTCTTCGAGATTCGAACTCTTCGTTTCATTCCTATATTTCTTCTGAATCATCCGACTTGATCTAATCCCTGTTTCCGAAACGAATGTTATTAAATGTATTTGAGGCTGCTACGAGCGTCTACGACCTACGTTAAGGGGTCATGCTCAGTCAGGAGGCCGAAAAAAGGGTGGTCTTTGGAAATTTTTTACTCAAAAGCTATAGCACATTTCTCAAAAAATCTGTTTTCCTTTAAAGGAATGCATCTAGTACCATGCATCGTAATTTTTTTATTTAAAAATATTTAGCAATAACTAAGTTATTGTCCATCACTCGAAGGTTCTCTAAAAAAAGGGCTTCTGCTAAAATAAAAAATTCAAAAGAATTTACTTATTATATTATATTATCTAGTACTTGAACGAAGGACTTTTTTATCCGATGCTTAGTTTTTTTTTAATTGACGAAAATCAGATACGATTTATGATAAAATTTTAAACTTTTACTTTAAACATGAGCCATTTTTTTCCAAATCAATATTTCGAAATATCCTTCGTTAAAATACTAGATAATATAATATAATAAGTAAATTCTTTTGATTTTTTTATTTTAAATGATCGACATTCGAGCAGCAGTGGTCACCGCAGCAGCCGTTTTTCTTTTAGAAAATCTTCGAATGATGGACAATAATTTAATTAATAATAAATATTTTTAAACAACAAAATTACAGAATCAGAAAGTGAGAGTTCTTATTTGAAAAAAAAACTATTTGGCTCACAGGAAAACAAGTTTTCTCGGAAGCATGCAACCCGGTTTTACCCTATAGGTGTGGGTACTATCGGGTACCTATTATAAAACGCATAAAATATGATATAATTATAAAACCATTATGACTATTATTTTACAGACCATAAAGAAAGATATTTTAAGAAATATTAATTTGAACATAAATTTATTTTAATTTATCTAGTGCACAAAAATCACAAATAAAGGTCTCGTCGCCCTCCTCAATATTTGTGCAAATCTCACGAGCCCATCCGCGATCTATACGTATAATCAAGATTAGTATTGGATTTTTTAAACATTAGAAATCAGCTTCTATAAGACATTTAAGCTATACATAGAAAGTCTGGCTACCGGATTTTGCCCCATACTCAAATACCCGGTTCTGCCCCAAATGAGGTGATTTACTAAACATTAAATATTTACACTTCAACATGCGATAAAGAGCCGGGTGAAACGTAAAAACACTGTGTAAAGACTACAGAATACAATGCAGTACTTACAGTAATAGATTCTTGAAATCCAAGTGGTATAAAAAAAGCAATTCACCAACGCAACACTGGAACTTTTCAACTCGAGATTTTTGAACTTCTCTGGATGAAAAACTACGACGGTGTTTGCGCTGCGATTGATCTCTTACCGTCGTTAGGTCCACCCGAATGTAACACCATGGGTGCATATCGCAGCTCTTGTCTTAGATAAACAATGATACCCGGTCTGACCGGCGTACCCGGTTTTGTCGCACTTTCTCCTACGCGAGTACCAAGCAGGCATCAATTCGCCCAGATCAATCAGTCAGCGTGGCTAACAGATACCAAGAAGGAGCAAAATTGCTTAAGAAATTTCGCGCAGGCGTTATCAGGCGAAACTGTCGAAGGAATACATAGTCGGTCAAACGGCAATCTCGCGGCAGCCCTCTTTCAGCCTTCCAAGCAGAAACGCCCGCGGGACTCGGCAACTTTTTTTCATCAGCATTTTACGGTTATACCGGCGCATTAATAATGCACATGCTTAATATAAAAAGAAGCCCGTGAGTCTCCGTCTAATAAACTGGAAGAATGCTTTATAACCGGCCGCGGTTTCGGGTCACGGGGTTGCCGGGGGAGAGGGTGGCTGGAGAGTTGGCCGGGACGTCGGCTGAAGGGGGTGGTTTCCTTCTTTATGCCCACGGAACGGCCAATCTCTCCAGGGTCGCGTCGAACGAAAGTGGCCGAACTTCTTGGGAACGCGGGAGAACAGACAAATCACCCTGCGACCTTTTAAAGAAACCCCCTTATTTTGCTTCCAGCCGTGAATCAACCATCAAACACTTCAAGGCGATCTTAAAAGAACGCGATCTAGGTATGTCGCCAGGTATGCGTCATTTGTTGCCCACTTCTGCGACTACTTCACACCTCCAAATCCTTGAATCCCCTCTTCCTCGAACGAACCTACGCACATTTCATCACGAAACTCGTTTCCAGAACGCTCTTCTCCCGGAAATTTAAGAAAATTTTTACCAACCATCCGTTTCATTTTTAATATCCCATTCGAATAATGACTTTTTTTTCCGCGAGCTAGAGAAATATTTTCCTATCATTTTCGCCGGGGAATAAATTATTCACGGCCGAAGACGGCCGCCTCTGGTTATATCGTCAGGGTGACGTGTTCGAATGTAAATCATTTTCAGCCGAGCAATTTTCATATTCATCTTATCCTCGAGAGTCAAATGAATTTTTCGCTCTTCCCCTTCCTACCCACGGTGGAGCTGATTTCCGGAGTTGCGGCGGAGAGGCGAGAGAGAGAGAGAGAGAGAGAGAGAGAGAGAGAGAGCGAGGCTTTTTGAAAAATATGAGTTTAATAAAGAAGAAAGTATGATGTATGGTCGGCTGCCAAGGGAGGGAACCTGCCTGGATCAACCGACTTCGATACCCAGATATTGTATGTGTAATATAAGCAGATGAAGGGAATTGCCGCGATGTACTGGGTGTCACGATACCCTGCGAGATCTTCGACGTCCTTCGCAGTCTTCCTCCAAGGTTATATTCTCAGTCTCTTCTTCGCCCTGCTACATTATTCCCTTCTCAACAGCACTTTGAATTTCACAACAAACGCGACGGGAGTCGGACACTTCGTTTCGTACGATGAAATGGCGAGAAACGAAAACGGAGACGAATTTTCGCGAGAGGGTGCACTTTGGCAGGAAGAAGGGTACGGGGGATTTCCATGGAAATCGATGATGCTAGCGAACGACACGCGGTTCCGAAGGAGAGAGAATCTGTGAATAGATGTCCGTAACTTACCCAGATAAGGGCTGTAAAACGATGTCGTAGCTATCTGCCAATACGGTTCCCTTGCTCGCCCGTGGAGAGAGCGAAGGGAGGGCCTTGCACCCAGGTTGCGGCCAGATATAGGGAGCAATTCCGTAGAAATTGATGCCATTTGAATAGCGCCCGCGATACGACGCGTTTCCGAGATGGTATCGTTTGTATTGGTGTTTACACTGTATCTGATCTTTATCCGCTCCCGCGCCATCTTTTCCGTTCCCTGATTTCTAAGACGTTAGGGCGACGATACAGGCAATTCAGGTCCTGACGCTTCGTACAATACGTTGATCTTCTATGATATTTTATTGATAATAGAACGTTGCTTTCTGCCATTTTCTCAATGCTCAAATTCAATCCATCATCGATGTCTCTGACAGCATATCCATTTTACCAATAGCCTCCCATGGTAGGCGAGTTATCTAAGAGAGAGAGAGACAGCTGGAACAAATAATATCCCACGACGTGAACATAAACAAAGTCAAGCTCAGAGGGTGGAAACAGTTTCTTGTACGCGGTGGAAATGCCAGTGAAGTCATTCTCTACCGAAATCCAACCTGACAGTGTATCACGAGATGAAACGAACCGCTGCCCAAACGTCATCTTGCAAATGTTAAAGAACGCAGCTTCTTCATTGAAAGTTTGCGATCGTGTTTACAATTAGCATCGAATCTTCGGTCTCCAGGAACTGTTATCGCGATTAGAGAAGTCCTGACAGCCTACACGATCGACCACTGACTTGGACGCGCCGCGTTATCTTCACTCGTCTTTGTCGTGTGCCTTGGCAAAAGTTTTGACACAAAACCGAGGTGTGCAGAATGTTCAGTGGCCGTCAATGGTGTTTCTTAGCTTATGCATAAAGTTCTTTCGCCAGTATCCCCGTCAGACTGGTCCCTTCCTCTCTCTCCCTCCCCCCTGGCTTCTCATCTCTCACGATTTCAACCTCCCCCGTTTCATCGAGGCTTCAACCCCTTCTTCGACGACTGGTAGTAGCAGGCAGAGCTCGTGTCTCGCTCGCTCGCAAGTGTTTCCGCCAGGATGTATCGCAAAATCTATACGACGAGGGTGCGAGGAGGCGGTGAGACGAGCGGGAGGAGGCGGCGAAGGGGGTGGGCGGACGGGTGGCGAGGAAGCCAGGGGATGAGACGGAAGAGTGGGCGATGTGGCGCGGAGGCCAGGGCGGTTTTCGAGAAGGGTGAGCCCCGTCACATTTCACTACAGACTAATAACTTCTGAATATTCATTTCGTGTTTCTCCTTGCCTGCTTGCGTACCCGTAAGCAAGGCTAATGCGACGCTCACAACGCCCTCGATTTTCTCGTCTAGACAGTTGACCCTTTTCTCCAGCGATATTTATTTTCCAAGGGCTTCCACGAATAGTAGACCACGTTCTACTGATAACTTTCGGATCTAGACCACTTGATATCTCGCGGCTAATTACTCGAGGCAGTCAGCGGACATTGTATTGGAAACCTTGGAGCGAGAATGGGGGAGACGTCGACTTGTATAGGCGCAGAATGTCTTGAGTGTGGGTTTCGACTTCTTCCCCGTTAATTTCGGTAAAGAGTCATTCGCAATCACTAGTAGACAAGTGTTTAGGGTGCATGCACCATTTTTGGCCACTTTAAGATATTGTACCAGCTTCGGCCACCGCTTAAAACATTTAATACTTAAATGTAACCTTATATTTCTGGTGGTATACTAAACAAAATATTTATGGCGTGAAATTCTCCGCATAATAATGATCTGCAAGCAATTTAAATATGAGATAATGAAGCACATGCCCGAAAACAGTGCAATGGCCACAAACGGTACATCTACCCTATCTGGCCACGCGACGTTCTCGAATGTGACAGATACGAAGAGAGAGCGCTTACCGCAAAGAAAAACTTTTATTTATCCCCCAGCCAAGTCGATCGACCGGTCGATCGAGAATTCCAGTCGGAGGATTTCGTGTGAGACGAGCTTAAGGAGCGCGTAACTCTCCTTCGTCGAAGCTAGAAAAACAGAACGGCTTGAAGGCGAGGGAAAAGCGAGAGACGGTCGCCATGGTAACTATGAATTAAGTAATCAATGAATTATTATTGACATTGATGTTTTCGTACCGCCTCCTTGCCTCGATACTTCGAGACTTTATGAAACACCGTGGCTCGGTGTTGCTGATTAATACGTCGAGGGGGTGGGTTTCATTGGATTAAAGGGGAGGCGGAGATTCGAGCGATTCTTTCGTGCTTAATTACTGGCAACCTGAACGCCGTTTACAGGGCTGAGTTGACCGATCGAATCGATGAAGAGTGGAAACCTTGGAATGAGAATTTCGCGTGAAAAACGTATTTAAGAGTTTCTGTGTGGTTACTCGGGAATGAAAAATCATTTGTTGTTAATTCAGTACTGACACGAAAACTTTCGGCAAGGAATCTATTATTAGTGTCCAGAGAATTTATGTTAATTGGGACGAGAAATTTCGATGTAGATACCGAAGTGCCGAGAATCGTCTGCTATCAATTAATTAGCAGATACCTCCCTCTAATTTCCAATTTCCCTTTTCGCGTAGTTCCCGCCTCTCCTTCTTATCGACAAAGAGTCGTTCCTAATTCGAAATGGAACTCGTAGAAAATACGATAGGATGCTCGAGCTCGTAAGGGTGGAGGAGAATGCTCGCAGGGGTGGCCGTAAGAAAGGCGTGCAGCGGAATGCTTCGGGCCAATAGAAGAGACACCGCGCCCGCTTCAATTCCGCGATCTCTGCGACAAATTAGCACAGACAAATTTCACCCTCGCCACCCTCGACCCCTCTGCCGTTTCTTCCTCCGCCGCGTACTTCGCTGAAATTTCCTTCGCGCCCCGTCGCCCACCTTAACGGAACATCCGGCAGACTCTCTTTCTCGATTCCCTTAATTGGGAAACGTAAGTTCCTACGCAGCCATCGCGATACCGGCAAGGACGTTTAGTACATAAAAAAAGGAACAGAGGTTTTTCGGAATGTGTTTTCTGATGGACAACACATTTCAATGGGGGATCGAAGTTCGTTGGCAGATAGGTGTTTTTTATTGGCAGGGTACTTGTCCGGGTCACTTATAGGTGGAATGTAAGATAAAAGCAATGACAAAAGAGATAACTGTATGAATGTCTGATTTATTTGGTCGCCTTTTAAAGGAGCGACCATTTTTGTATCCATCGTTTTCTATTTCTTTTTCAGCATCGTCTGTTTCTTTTCCGAATAACTCTCTGCTATTTCCTCTTCGTCCTTATAAGGAAAACGACGATTGGATATCTGCAGACTTACATCGAGATATTAAGATAGTCAAAAGGAAACAGCCGTGCACTTCTTCCATTATTTTGTAGCTCTAGCTTTCTATTATGTTTTAGTAGGAAAAAACACTAAACTCACTCCCATTTAGGGTTGCCAACAGCACTATAATATATAGTATTGTACTATTTTTTGTCTAGTGTAATGTAGTTTCTGGAAAAAGATATAGTACGTAAAAATACTATATTTCCAATACATCAATAAAATTCCACAAGTTTACTTATTTTTTTATTCTATGGCCACATAGAAACTTTAATTTGCGAATTTGAACTTTAACAGAGCGAGAAGAGGGAAACGGTGCCAGTTTATCTTTCATAAGAAACGACCTCGTTACATATGTTAACTTGGAGTTTCTGTGCAATCAAACCTTTGACATATTTGTTAAAGACAGTAAATTAATTAATAATGCAAAATGCACAGAAAATATACGTTTAAAAATAAGATGTTTTAATGTAGTTTGATTTTTTAGCACTTTCCTCTGAAAAGTATTATATTTTTCACAATGTATACTATATTTTTCATCACATTTCACCGTAAAGTACTATATTTTCCCGAAAAAATGTTGGCATCCTTACTCCCATCAGCAAACCACCAAGCCACCCTGTGCGTACCAAATCAATTTTCTGCTCTTCTTTAATCCTATCAAGCTATGGTCATCCTAAACTTCCTTTGAACTCAGGTTACGTTCAAATCCGGCGCACTCTTGCCGATAAGATCGAGGGAAAAGCAAGCCGCTCATATGAAAGAGCCCGATGGGCCGACTGGAAATCGTCCGGCGACAACTGACAATCGCGAACTCGCCCTTTACCGCTTCCTATAAAGCCATGGACTACGCAGGCCAGTATGCGCGACCCTCCATTGTCTCCGGCGACCCCCCTCCGGTTAGGAAGCGCGCGATAATAAATATAGAGAAAATGAAAAATTATTAAAAACTTCCTTTTTAGCCTTGGTAATCCTCGTCGCCCCCCCAGAGATGCCGCATTAAAAACCTCCCCCGCCGCGCTCCGGCGACCTCTTTTTCGCCTCCGCTTTTCTCCACCCTTGTCCATCCTGACTCGGGAGATCCTGCGGGGGCTGGGCGTCCGGACACGCGAATTATTTATACGCAGAGAAGTCTCTCTGACGACATTACCACAGTGTTAGCATTAAATCATAATGTACGACTCGCTGCCGCTGGACCGACGTGATTCGTCCCCTCCGGCTACGGAATCTTTCCGCCTGGATTTATGGCGTCTTCCTCGAGGCGCCTGCTAATTCACGAGAAATCAAATGTAACCGATAGAAACGAGAGGACCGGGCTGCAGGAGCGAGAGGATGAAATTAGTGGGTGTTCCGGACAGGGTAAGCTGGTATAATCGTAGACTATAGATGGACAGTTGTAATGCAGTTTAGTTACTTCAATATATCTTCAGGTGTTGATAGGTTAAAGGTTAGTAGAAGGTGGAATGGAAAAAAGAAGATAATTGAGGAGAAGTGCATTTGTACATTTTTCAATAAGGTTATATATAGGGGTGCTGCCTTAGGCCAGGGATACTTGTGATAAAACGGTGGACACTGGTTTTGCATATGATTGAAATGAACGTGACTAATCACACACTTCGTGAACCTAAGCATGGAGGTATAGCATGCCAAAATATTCAACACGTACTTTTTCCAGCATCACGTATTCACATTAAAGGGTTAGGCCACCTTGGACGAAGCAAAGTTATAGTCATTTTCGACAATTTTGTTTAGGGAGATTTATGAAATAAATAACAGGATTTATATTGAACTTTCCATTTATTTTATTATCTCCCTCGAAAAAAATGCCGAACGTGACTATAATTTTGCTTCGTCCAAAGTGACCTAACCCCTTAAGGGTTTATACCTAGTCAGGCGGCCGAAAAAAGGCGAATATTTGTGCATTTTTTTTTAAGAAGCGGAAGCATATATTTTTACAGAACTTTTTACGCTTAAAAGAGCAACATTTAAAGAACATTTGGTAATTTTTTCGTAGAAAAATGTTTACGTTTATAATAAAGTAAAAACTGACATCCAAGAAGCCTTTTTAAAAATTGAGTTTTGCGGTGCGCACTGTCAATCAGAACCAGATTATCTAAAATCAAATAACGAAAAAGATTTCGTTAATATATTAATGTATCATCCGATTAACGAAGGGAATTTCCGAAATATTAATTTAAATTTAGATTTAAATAACCGCCTTTTTGTTTTAAATTAATATTTCGGAAATTCCCTCCGTTAATCAGAAGATACATTAATATACTAACGAAACTTTTTTTGTTTTTTGATTTTAGATACTCTGGTTCCGAATGACCGTGCTCACCGCGAAACCAAATTTCTAAAACGGCTTCTTGGATGTGGGTTGTTACTTTATTATAAACGTAAATATTTTGCTACGAAAAAATTACCAAATGTTCTTTAAATGTTGCTCTTTTAAGCGCAAAAAGTTTTGTAAAAATATATGTTTCCACTTGTTAAAAAAAAATTCACAAATATTCGCCTCTTTTCGGCCGCCTGACATAACCCCTTAAGGGGATGAAACGAGCTTCCAAAGTCCAGGACTGCAGAATAACTTAACCACATAATTAGAAAAGTAATACAGTTAAAAAAAATGTTAAATACAGAATTGGTTTCATATAGGGAATACGATAATGCAAACAAAACCTCGGAGAACTCAAATCCGCCCACTGTAGCTTATTCTCACACATATGTATGCACATACATACACTGCGGTTGATATGTAAGTACAAGGACACCTGCTCTGTATGGAATAATTATGAAAAACGTTGTTAATTTATTGAAGAACTCTAACAGACAACCAGAAAATAAAAGCCGCGAAGAGTATTCAATCTGTATCAAATATCACATTTTGTGCAAATACAGCAGGTCTTCTGATACTTACGAACGGCAGTGTATATTCAGATATTTCATTCTCGCAAATTTCCACAGTAAAGTAACGTTCACTGCGACTGGACTAATAACGCCAATAAAAAATACAACCGCTATAACGACTGTTGTTTCAACGCGCGCGTGGCCTATTCCTCAGACGCGGGGATATTGGCAAGTAGGACGAATCAGATAAATATAAAAATCGTTAGTTGAGTGTACCTAAGAACTTACGAGAACAGAATCGGTTACAAAGGCCATCTTGCGACGAGGACAGAAGATATTTCAGCATATCCATTTTATCGATTAGAAATGATCCCCTCCGACGAAGCATGTCTGGCCACCCAATGTCTTTGCAGCAGACAACTTAGAAACTCAGCATCCAAAAGAATATCTATTTTTCCCGCGCTGGAACGCGAGGGTAGATCAGAATTCATCCTCCCAGGAAGTCGACAGGGGTATGAAAGGCAGCGTCCTTTGCGTCCTCGCCGATTGGATTTACCAATTAATCGCCAACAAGAGGGAGGAGGGGGAGGGGTGAAGCCGGCGGACCGTGGATGAAAGAATAACGACGCGGAAACGAAACGAAATTTAAATATTCTCGCGGTATTGCCGGCATTCCTCTGAGCCCTCGCCGGCTCACCGTGAACAGAGAACACCGCGAATTCCGTGTAATTGCAAAATTGCATTAGCTTTGTGTTCTTCTGTCGTTCGTCCAGACGTAAGAGATACCGTGCTGTGCGTGGTGAGCGCGTTGCATCAGATGATTCATATGGATTTTTCCGTTTCGTCCCGACGCGAACGATAAGTATCATTCTTTCAGGCCGGCGCGGCGTCCCGACCGCCGCGAGATAAATCTTTGCAGATATTTTTTTTTTTGCGAACGGAAGAGTAATCGTTCATCACCAGGCCTTTAATGAACGAAATGTGGCGAGCGCTGTGGTACCCACCTACTCACTGTCTCATCATCGGAACGCGAACCGTACAAACTTCAAATTGTTATAAAAAATAAAGGATATGAGACAAAAGAGCCCCTTAACGCTATCGGCCTTTGTGGAATTACAGAACATCATAGAGAAAAACTTTAGCATTTATATAATAGAAAAACTATTTTTCAATCGAAATTATTAAAGCAACTTAGATTTACCGACAATGTAGCTGTACAGAGTCGACTTAAGGATACACGTTTCCGAAACATGCGTATCCAAATGTCAGAACTTTTCCTGTGTATCTATCAATTTATTTAATGCTACTAGTTACAAGGGATTCTGTGAATGCTAGAGTAGTCGCGGGAGGGTCCTGTAAAGCTTCTACTACCTCTCTATTTCTGATACACGCGCCTGCCACTATTATTTCATTTAAACACTCTACCAACAATTTTATCCTCCCTTACCTTTCGTAACACTCAGACTCCGGTTTGTCCTCGTTAAATATGCACAGCCGAGCGTACGCATCTGCACACGCGTGCATAATCTTCATCTTAGTAATGTCAAAGAAGCCACAATTAGTGCAATATATGTATTTGACAGGAATTGAAAGGAAGCTCCTTTTAGAATCCGAAGTCCAGCCCGAGAACTCCCCGTGATGGTCCGCGAGCGTACGAAGGCGCGCAGTGTACGTCGGGCGGCAGTCCGCTAAACGTTCGTATTAAAAAATTAACATGCACAAAGGCGGTGGGGGAATCGAGAATCGCGACTGGGTGCAAAGAACGAGCCCCCCTGCATCCAGGCTCGAGGCGGCCTCGGTCGATACTTACCCCTCCGACGAAAGAGATAAAACCGGACGGCCTGTGTGTGTGTGTGTGTGTGCGGGCGCGTTCCCGCGTACGTGTGTGTGCGATCACCTGAATTTCAGAATTGCAAATTCTTTAATTCACGGGGACGCGGTGGCGACGTCGACGTCGGCTCGCCAGGAAAATACCTTCGCCTGACCTATACAAACATCGCGGGAGACGAGGGATGTGTATTCAAAAATTTACATAGGTACATTTTGATTAAAGTGTCCTAGAAAGCAAATCTAATACAGCGGCTGGACGGTACCTGCTCGCGTTCTTCCATTTCTCCCTCGCCTCTTTCTTCGTCGCGGCACGCTGCGGTGCTGCGGGGCGAGGATTATTGCGTGTCCTTCGGAAACTTTTCACTGGACGGCCAATCTGATAATCTGACGGGGGTGCGGGAAACGCCCGAGTGTTTTCTGCAACGACCGTCCCGGGATTTGTTGCTGATTATCGAGATTCTGGATGCGATCGATAGGATCCTTCGTGGTTACTACTGAGCTGCGCATCTATCGCACCCGCAGGACGAGACCGTGAATTGCTGAAAGTTGCCTCGCCACGAGGCGCCTATAATTCTCCGCCGCGTCGATGCCACCGATGGTCCCCGTGTCGCCTGAGCATCGCGCCACGGGCGGTCCAGATGAAAGCCTGGCGAGCTACCAATTCCAAGATAAATTCCAAAGGACAATTACGAGATTTTAATTGCACAATACGCGGCACACAGAGGGCGTCGAACAGAGCGGAGGGACGAGAAAGGCAAGGTAAAAAGGAGAAGAGAGGGCAGCGACAGAGGAGCCGGGCGTTGCGCGGCGATGGTGGAAAAGGTGAAAGAAGAGAAAGACAGGGACAAAGGGGTGCGATGGGTGTGGAGGGGGTGGTACAAGAAATGACCGACCGAGCACACACGAGTATAATTATAATAACATTACTTGACAGAGATGGCAGCGAGAGGCGAGCCCTGGCCGGACAGGCTCCGGCGAGCATTGAAATATTATACCTACCAAAGAGAAAATAATTAAAATTCAACCCTTGCGCTTGCTTGGCTCGCGTACGAGCACGGGGAGGGAGAAGGAGAGGGAGATAGGAGCTCGCGTACGTGTCCGTGTGCGCGTGTGCGCGTGTGCATCGACGTACTTACCCCGGCGTAACCCACCCCATCCTTCGCGGGCCGCCCCCGACTCCAAGGATGGGGTTTCCCATATTTTTTCCAGTGCCGTAGGTACCAGGTATTCTAGAAACGTTTGTTCGTTACGGACGTGCTTCTGAGCACCGTTCCCGCGGTAAGTAGAAAAATCTACCGTGCGCCACCCTCGCGTATCCGATTATCAAATCCACCGTTGTACGCGTTCACCTCGCTGTCGTTCAGAATCTTTTTACGCGCGGCCGTTACAGTAAAACTTTCGACGGGATTCCCCGGGATATCGCGCTTAAGGACGACGGTGGTCTCCTTTGTAGGAAATAGCAAATTTCGGTTAATGAACGGTATCGCAAGGTTTGAGGTGGAGAAGACATAAAGCTCCCCGGCGACGCGCCAGCCAGGGAAACTTCTTACTCGTCTAAACGCAATACCGGCACTTCGGTCAAATATGCATTAATAAAGCCGTATTAATCTCGCCGGGGTGGGGGGGGGGGGCGGGGAAAGATAGAGCGATATTATCGAGCGACGTCCCCCGTTGAACGTGTCGGTTCACCTCCGTCGTAACTTTTTCATGAATAATCCCGAGGCTAATTTGAATAAATTATAACAGGCGGCGTTTGACCGGGCCCGAATTCTCCACGGTGCTATTGATAGCCGTGAAAACGTGGAACGGAAGGGAAACGGGGAAGGGGGAGGAAATCTCTCCGCGGTTCTCCCATTAATTCCTTTGTCTTCCGTTTGCGGGCGGAAGTGATTTTCAAGGGCCTCCTTCTTCTCTCCTTCTTTTTTTCGCAGGGCAATCCATTAAAATATCAATTAGAACGTGGCCAGGACTCGCGTCGCTTTTCCCCGCCCCAGGATCGATGACTTCTCGTCCCTCCCTTCTCGCTGACGCCGGGGCGACTCCTGTAACTGCACAATCGTGCCACGATGGAATCGAGTCGGTCCATTGTCAGCAGAGAAACAAAGAGGAAAGGTGGCTCCGCAATACAGAAGCGGGACGTACGGGACCCTCTCGACGCCGCGCCGGATAGCCGAATGTTTTCCTCAGCGGTTCGAGCATCTTGGCGCGGTGGACCAATCTGACTGGGCAGTGTTTTCGAATTCTCTCGATAAATGCTACGTTAAAGAGCCGCAATTTCTTCGTCCACGGACGAGTCTCTTAACGACAGCTGCTGTGGCGTGGAAGATCAAGTCGTATATGATCAACGACCAATCTGAATTTGCCACCCTCTTGTGACGGGTTAAAATCACAAGAGCTCACTGAATTTTTATTGTAATTTTATTGACGCGTAATAGATTTATTGTCAATAGTTACAAATGTACTGTAAATACTATTGAAGAGTACAATTCTTAAGGTTTTGCTGAGTTCTTGAATCGTGTGATTCTGCTTACACGTGATTGAGTTCTCCAATTGTGTGACTCTGATTAAGTGATATTGAATTCTGACATTCTGGTGTGGTCGCTCGCAGGAAAACTAAAATTTCCCTCCCCAAGGAATTCGGCGAAATAGTGGTGGTTCCAGGAGGAGGGTTGAAAACGACTGATTGGCGTACGCGTATCGTGAAGAACAGTGCTGAGGGTGAAAATAGCGGGAGAAAATCTAAGTCCCTTCTACGTGTCGGGGACCGCACAGTGGTTCCAAAGTGCCTTTTTGTGGACAAAATTCCGTATCTCCGTGAATTCTTAACTGTTTTTTACATTTTTCTGCTCGTTTTGTCGAGGATTAAATTTGCTAAAATGTCAAACAGTAGTTTTCCAAAATTTTCTTCAGTTAAATCTGCTTGCTGTCCTAATCCCTCTTAACTTTCCAAATTGGCTGCGCTAATAGCCACACTCAGTAGGCTTTACAATTGAGTTTTAATAAAAGTCCCGAGTTTATGGAAAGCCAAGTGTCCGCCAGATGACGAACGCAGCTTCAGGGAAAAACCCTGACCATCGGCTAGATTATACCATAGTTTCCCTCAACAACAGCTAATAGAATATGCATTTTAACGATATTAGATCGACTTGAGACCGTAAACTGGCATAAGAAGAGGTTCACAGTTAGGAAGAGTGTACCAATTTTGTCGAAATGTCAATAATTCGAGATCTCCACAGCCTAATATAAAATCGCGAACACCCCTTATTTCTCGAAAAGCAAACGCTGTCACGTTGAAGTTTGTTAAGAAGACTTCAGATTCAGGACACGTGGCAATGAGACTAAAGGCTGTGCTGGGCCAGGGAAAAAGCGCTCTATCTAGGAAACGGCATCGTAATTCCAGTGTCTGAACTAGCGTTCTCGAAGTATCGAGTTCCTTCGCAGCCGATAGCATCTACGGAGCCATCGTACCCCGAATGGAAGATTCCCGTGTTGAATGGAGGAATCGAGGGTTGCCACATCAAGCTTGAATGCAGAGAGGAATGAGGGAAAGCGGGGTGGGGGGAGAAATCGTCGTCTGCGAGTGTTATTTGTACCGTATCGAAGAATCCCTCCCCGACTTCAAGCCCACCCCCTCGAGCCGACTCACCATTTCCCCGGCTCGTTTCGTTTCTCCGGCGACAAATAAGCAACAGAACGAACACGGCCCTATCTCGCGCCGTTCACTCGCCTCTGCAAGCTCTCCGGATCCTTGATTCCATGTCCCTTCACTGAAATTTATCTCCTTCGACCCCAACCCCCGGCCGGCATCGTTTTAAATTTGAATCGGATCCTTATCTTCGCCCATCCGCCATATTCTAATTGTAATTGCGACGCAGCAGCTTCGCGTGCCTATAGACAGACGTACAAGCAATCGAGAAGACTGTCTGTTAGGTCCGGGGTAGCGAACTTTCTTCGTAGACTTGGACAGAGGTGATCCAAGTAATGAGTCACTTCATATTCATCCTGTCACCCATGGAGGCAAAAAAAAGTAGAAAACACAAAAATGAAGGAGCGACGCCTTACAGCGATACCGCAAGCCTTCCTAGGGGCCCAGGGGGGATCGGTAGTAGGGGGGGAATTGAAAATGAGCGTAAGAAGTATAAAAAAGAAAGCGAGGCACGAGGCAGATTGCCGTGGAACATTCTTCGGCAAAGGGGCAATTCATTTTCGTATGCTATATCAATTTCTTGCTTCGCCTCCTTTCCCCGTCGCGTCGCTGCCCTCCCCTCGACCCTGCAACCCCTCTCGACCGTCGCCTGCCTCCGCCAACGATGCTCCCATCCTTCGATCTATACTCGTTTCATCCCTTAAAACTGTTAACTCCGGCAGACATCAAGGGGAATGCGAATTAGCCCGGCTGTCTTATCCGCGCCGATAAAAATGACGATGAAAAAGCCGAGCGAGCTCGTTTCGTTCTCCCTGCCTCGTGAAACTTATATCTTAATCGATTCTCTGGCCTCCCTAGCATCCCCAGCATCCCTCAGTTTAAAAATTTCATGTCTAAATACCTGGCCGCGTCTCTTTGAGACGGAGGCAAAGCGATCTGCGAACAACATCCGTCGGAATAAAGGAATTTCATTTCCCTTCCACTGGATTTAATTTTCGTCGCGCGCGCCAGGCTGCGATAGAGGATGCAAGATTGCTGATTGGTTGGATATTCATAAATGTAGGGCTCCGAGTGGCTTCAGCGTGGATTAACCAATGCTGCCCCGGGTCACAGAATTCGGAATAGAAGAACCTTGCTACGTCCGAGGACTCGGACTTGTTGGTTCGAAAATCCTGAAGCTTCGAATGCTCGAGGCCTGGACAGGGGTGGGCCCAAGCCTGATTGCGTCCAAGTACTCAGACGCTTGATGTGTTCAATAAAGAATAGAAGAACCTTGGCTCTGCGGGAGAATGTAGAAGCATGAACATGCTCGACTGCGAAATTCGGGAGTCGCAAGATTCTGTTCTTCAGTCACCTGAACAAAGGGGCGCCAAAGGGTTTCACCCGTAGGAAAGTCGAGCCACGATCGATCATGCATTATAGACTGGAAGCCGACAGCCGGTGATAGATCGTGGTAATTAAATAACTCGTTGCGATCAGGCCAGGCTCGAGATTCGGTCGCAGAGAGGGAGGTACCGGGGTTAGGTTGCAGAAGGGTTCGGCGGCATGTGCACGTCGCTCCTGGACGGGGGTGTAATTGACAAGGCAATTGATAATCGCCATCTAGTCGACAGTATCTCCGGGAATTAGCGCCACGCGAACATGGCAGATTGAAGGGGAAGCTATTAAGACGATGGTCAGATAAAGAAAGCCTCTCTTATGAAAATGGAACATTTTTCAATTATTATAAGCATTGCTCCCGTGCAACTAACGAAGTTATCAGAATAACCACAAGGTCATAACAGTATTATTCAACTATTCAGACCACGTCTTTGAAGAAACCTTCGGCGAGTTATGAGAATCCTTTAACAGGATATTGCGCGAGATATAAACTAATTTGGTTTTCAAAACCTCGTACATGTCCTTCTTACTCTCATCTTTTCGCCACAGAGATTCTTAGCTAGCTTTTAACCCAGCACCGTCCGCACTAAACATCCCAAGTATGTGTATAATTTCTACAAAGAAACTTAGCCACCCGGCTCAACAGCATCCCTAATTTTCACACTGGATATCAAGTTGCTATGTGCTTTACCTATTTCCATTATTACCAGCACACCCTAAGCGGTGTATCAATGGGCAGCTTATCGAGAAATCGAGAGTTCAGGCCGGTGAGGCACGATCTAATTAATAATCACTGAGGCGGGGCTGAAGGTCGGGTCGAGTCGAGCCGACTCGCGGTCCAGCGGCGTTTAATTATTTCGACGTGAAATATGTATAGTTCACGAGAAGAGTAAGGAGTTGGGGAACGGGTGCACGACGGTCGTGCGGCCTTATTCGCCATTGTCGAGGACCGTAGGAGTTAGTCGAAGGGGCAGGCGGCGACGAAAAATACTGGCTTCTGTTTAATTTCATTTTTAACTTTAGGCTATATTTAATTAAGAAATATAGCGGAACTGGGTGTATATGCGAGGGCTGTTGGACGAAACAGGGGGTTGAATCGCACTCTCTCTAACAGTTGAAGACTGGATGTGAATTAAAAAAAAATTCACACCCAGATTTGCCGCGGGGAAATTTGAGATTCGAGGAGGAAATCGAAGAAGTCTGTATACGAACGATAAATTAATTTCACCAAACGCTGCTAATATATACGACACTACAGACCTTTCTTTACTGTATAGCTATTTCCACTTGATAGAAACTATTTTGTTTCCAATGTAATAAAGTCCGTGTTATTAATTTTATTGCAGTATCAATTAATTCCAGTATTAAATGCAATGGAAGCTGTGTTGGAGGATGGGGTGGTTCGCGTTCAAAGATATAGCGATCGATATGGTAGTCACGTCGAGAACGCGCCGAAAGATCCACCCCAGCGAGGATTTCTTATTCGAAGGGATAACTGCGGCGGTGCACCTTTCCCTCGACGCGAGGGGGTGGCACGGGGACCAATTTTCACAGCGGCGAGATATATCCGGAGGTCTCGAAGGGTTGGCGGCAAAGATCACAAGTAATTGAATGGGGGAGGGCAGGTGGGGTGGTCTCGCTCCAACCCCCGTGAGTGTTCAACCAATTAATCCACTTCAATCCAGAAAGCAGCCCCGTGAGCATCGAGGAAGGAGCCTTTTTTTTTCTCTATTACGTCGCAGACACCGCCAAGATGTATTGAGATCGAAAGAGACACCTTTGGGATTCGAAATGTCCTTACGGCCGGTTCTTCCTTCTTTCCTCCCTCGCATTTCCATTGATCTTAATCCCTTTCCCGGTGTCTGCCGACGTTTCGCCTGTTCAGTTGTCGGAGATATTAGAAAATTTTACGTATTCCGCTCGACGTGTCCGCAGCAGCAGAAGCTGGAATCGCAAGCACGCCAATTAGGGGCGAATATCGTTTATAGAATCGTTGGCGCACGCGTGGTCAGCGGTCTATCGTCCCGGATTGGAAATCCTGAGTAGGAATTCGACGGGCCAGCCGCTTCTGCGGTATCAAAGCAATCCCGCAACACCAATTAAGTCCCTTTTCAAGCCAGAGCGCTGGTGGGGGAGGGATGACCCGGCCAATAAAACAAAGTAAATCCACGTCTGGTCTAATCTCGTAGATAGAGAGGCATTGGGGGAGGGGGAAAGAGTTTTCTCGCCAGTACATAAAGTAACGATTACCAGATATTCCTGAGATACGGCGGAAAGAGATTTCAAACCCGACCCGCCGCAAATCCTCCCCGTGTATCCCCTAATAATACTCAATTCCGTCGGTGGATTAATCCGTCGGTTTACTCCCCATCCCCTTCTGCGACGCGACCGAAAGTGTCTTCTCATACGATCTGTGACGCGGATCCTAAAGTCCTTGAGCCCTATCACTGTGACGTAATTAAGTCGTGCGTTCGTTGGACTTGGACGCGCGCAAAATGCAACCCGCAAATGGAACCACTCACGCCTCGAATAGGAATATTAAGAAGACTTACCGCAGGTGTGTCAGAATATTTACAAAACAATGTTAAACACTTCGGGGGGTGTTTGTGGGAATTACGTAGTCGCTTTGTCTACGTTTGTGTTGATCACAGCTGTAGGTACTCTCAGGGATCACTTTGTTTTTCTTGTATAAGCCTTTCTGCGTTCGCATGCGCTAATGATCATAAGGTAATTGGGATTATAGTCTTAACAAATCAGTTGGCCACTAAGGTACTCCGTCGGCTGATATCTAACCCAAAAATGACCAATCCGAAGTGCCGTTTTCATGATAGAACCTATTAGGCCGGGCGCACACGAGCGGCGTGCGTCATTTTGCAGTCGCGAAATATACATATACTTTATATTTCTCTCCATATACATACATGTACTGCTGGCATGCAACGTTACATTGGCACGGTTGCAAAATGACGCATGTCGCTAGTGTGCACCGGGGCACAGTGGGGAAAGTTTGCGATTTTATGGCCAGAACTGCAGAAATGGAATTTTTGAATTTTACAAATTTAATACAAATGTCAATTGAAGAACTATATCCATTTTCGTGGTCAGAACCTGAAAACTTATTTTTGATATATACAATTCGGCACTTTTACGTTCTAATATGTGAGAAACTAAATTATCCGAAAAACAGCACTTACAAAAATTACGAACGATAAAGATTTTTTTATTATTTACATTTATACACTTTTTTCCTTGTTACAGCATGCCTCTGCTACAGTGTAGCAGGGCATAGATTATCGCTTCTGATGACAAACACACATACATAATACAAACAATCAAACAGAGGATCTTAAGCTGAATAAAATCGTTTAAAAAAGAATAAGAAGGTTTGTAATGTATAACATGTGAACCAGTCTCGGTCACAGTTATGTCGTATGTAAGACAAGACACTGGATCGTGTTTAAAAAAATGCATATAATTACAATATTAGCAATTAATAATTGCATTTATAGAATCAAAATAATCCAACGTAAAATAGGAATGAAAATCATGGCAGGATATTATGGGATTGATAACTATTTTATGTACTGAAAATTGATTCTTATATGAAAAGGTTATTTCTAAAACACTACTTTAAAAATTGTATAAATTACGTATTAAAAACCGAAACATTTGCATTTATTTTGTCGAATTCAAAAATTTATATCTGTGGTTTTGGCCATAAAATCGCGAAATTTCCCCACTGTGCGGGGCTTAGCCTATAGAGGGCTGAGATGTTTTCATTGAAATTGTAAATTTTATTTACTTAAAATTTATGCATATATACTACCAAAATGGCCGGAAAAGTATCCAAATGCTTATGCGGCCACTATAGTGGCCAGCCCGGCCCTCTAAAGGTTAAGAAACAAGGGCTCCATTTCTGCGTTGTTAAAATGTAGAATGTTATTTGAAAATCCAGAACATTGTTGTATAATTTACAATTGCTGGAAGATGTACAGTTAGAAAATTAATTCCATTTAATCAGGAAGCACTAGAGAATATAATCAGATTTCGCGTTACATGCTGAGTATCCTAGTTGTTGCTGCTTTTAAACTTTATTTGCATTAGACACGGTTCGGATAACCCTTGGAAAAATATCAGCAGAGGGAAAGTTTAAAAATATTAACGATGCAAGGTCTACGACACTTTTCTACCTTTTTTCCGTCACATATTCTGTACACAAAAGACTCAAGCATATCAGTATGCAAGTTTAACGCACGAGATATGGTTAGAAATAGTGAATACATGAGCTGCAAACCTCCTTGTTACAAACGGAGCGGTGCTAAAGAAGCGGCAAGCAGTCAGGCGAACTAATAAGCTTGAGACGTTTAAAGGCGCTAGGAAGTTACATTTTAAAAACGTTAAGCAAGCAATATTACAGTTATAAGTCAAACTTATCTACAAAGGTCGCACGCAGTTAAATAAACAACTATTTACACAAATGTTTGTTTGAATGTTCAAGCAACTATAAGGCACAGTTATTTTAGCAAAAGCTATAGCACGCAGGCAAGCGCGAAAGCAAGAGTATCCAGCAGATGGATAATCTTCAGCGAGAAGCAAGGCGCGAAGCAAGAGAAGCGTAGCGTAAGCAAAAGGCGCGTGTACTCGTATCCGTGTCGCGAACAAGAAGCGCGGTTCCAGGAAATCGGCATTTATTTCCTGGAAGTAAGATTGGACCCCTTCCATCGATCGCAACCTGATGGAAGGGGCAGTGATCGACGCTCCACATGAGTCAGCGGGCCGTTGTCTTTGCCCAATGATCGGTGGGCCTGGGAGATGGCGTAGAAATGCAGAATTTCCGTGACACTCCTTAATATATTAAAACCCTTATTGTCAACAACAAACTGTTTACAGAGGCGCGTCTATTCGCATTTCTTTCTTATGAGTGCACAGTGCCGGCTAATATTCAAACAGCTCCCGCGAAAGTCAGCCCCGGATACTTCAATTGCCTGTGTCTCGATAACGAATACTCATAACGCAACATGGTAAGGCACTTTGATGTTTCTTTCAGCGTAAGGAATGCATATTTCGACCTCTGCCAAAACTCGAAGACCGGCCAGTGCCTATGACAAAGAACACCTAAGTGGAGTCCCAATATTTCCTGTCATCGAGTGACGAAAAAAATATATCGCGCACGATAAAACGCCGTGATCGTAGGTTCGCCAGCAATCAGAATATTCTCTGTAGTCTTTCTTATCGTGTCGACGCGAAGTTTGGTGAGCGAAACGACCGTCTCCGTCGAAGTTCGTCGGCCAAGTTCCTCCGTATATCGACGGGCAGCACGGTGACGGAGAAAAGAGGAAGTTTATAGTAGACGGTAACGGGCCCCGGTGTACAGATTGTCGAATCGGGAAAGGACAGGAGAGGGCAGCATGCTAATTTATGGCACCCTGGCGCTCCATTACGAATATTTATCCGCGGTGAGTTTAATCTAAACTTGGAGAGTCCTCGTCGTCTTCCCCCGCCCCCCCCCACCCCCCGCCCTCCTCCCGGACACCGCCGGCACCGTTCTGCCACCCCTCTTTCGAGGGCGCGAGTCATCTTCCTGCAGCTACCTTCGTCGTCTACTTTCTCCCTTCCGCGCGAGAAATCCTCGGCTCCTTAACGACGTATTGTCTCCGCGACTTATCAAAACAATTCGTTGAACTACTGTTCCGTGCCCTCTGCCGCCGTGGAACATTGCTTTGTCGCTGATTAAGGGACGACATACACCCGGAGGAGCCTAAAGACTGACGTTCTTTTAGAATTTTTTGTTTTAAGAAAGGCATTGACATTACTGCACCAGCAATTTTCTTTATTAATTATGTCACATCATTGGCTATAATACCTACTCCATTTTTGTATGTAAAAATATTAGTCGTATGGCACAGTTGCAGGAGCTGATTCCAAATGGGTTAGTTTCTTAAATATATTAACGAATATGTTAAGAAATGGCAGCACTCTAAGTGACACGTAACAATTGCTGGGCATGAAGTGTCTTCCTTTCTTATGCAATAAAAAAGAAACTATGTATAAAATAAAAAATCCGCACTGTCAAAAGCAGCGTTTGCTTTTTGCACTCAGGTAGAATCTGCTTATTAGGAACTAGCCTCTATAACTGCATTATAGGACTAATTTTATTCCATAAAAAAATGAAGTATTATGCCTAAAAGGTTATGTAATTAATAAAAAAAATACGGGTGCAATAATGTTAATACTTCCTTCCTTAAAAATAATTCTAAAAAAGCTTCAGTCTGTAGGCCTCTCTAGGTGTACATCTTTCTTAGACCGTCCCAGTCGAGACTTACCGAAACTGAACTTCGCAACATTTTTCAGCTACTCGCTTATTTTACTGACTGCGGGTGTTAGAGACTGAAATGCCCTGCCCACGGATCGAGGGATTGATTTTAATACACGAATCGATGTTCTTAATAATTTCACCTTTTAAAGGATGTTATTATAAGGGTGACACGAAAATGGAGCAGTACGGTGAATGTCCCAATTTCTGCTCACATAATATGTTACCTTCTCAGGTTAAAATAAGTTACATCTTTTATAGAGATGTTTTATAACACAACAGTAAAGCATAAAATAATGATAAACAAAAAATAAAATACCTTTGAATAGAAATAGAGGTTACAGCATATATTGAATTGTGAGGTTATGGTGCTAAAATTGTGGTGAGTAGAAATGCGGACACGGCGGTGATTCACTTGACCCTAAACCTAATCACCTGTTTTCTACTTAAAATAATCAAAATAGTAAAAAACCTACATCCAGAGTACAATACAGTATCTGTTTTTGCTATTAATTAAGAACTTTTACTGGAAAAACTATTCTCTGCCCAATTATCGAATAACAGTGACCCTGTTCCTAACCACAACCAGCTAAAACACAGTCGAAAAATCATGAGTCTCTCATTTTAAAGTTTTTCGCTGCTTATGCTGCACTTTGATTAGCCCCAAGCTCGTGCAACACTCGCGTAAATGTTCGAATAATTTAGAATTATTTTGTTGTAACTATAGTACAAACGTGACGCTTATACTAATAAGAAAAATACGAAAGGAGCAGAAATGGGGACTTGAGCAGAAATTGGGGCCTTCTCCTTATTTGTATTGTTTTACATCACTTATCCAAGTGGTGAAGCGGTGAGTCTGCGGACCTTAATCCTATGATGGTTATTCGATCTTTCTGACAGATGTTTTAGATTATTTCCCGAGAATCGTCGCAAACACTTGTCGCGGACTGTGAAAACAAAATCGTTAGGATCGAAGTGTGTCATAAGCAGGCTCGTAATATTCCACTAACATGATAATCTTGCGGAAGAGAGGCAAGGCCCGCCTCCTCCCGGTTATCTCCTTATTTCTCGCCACCCTATTTTTCCGAAGCTCCTTTGCATATTAACAATATCGCCGTTCGGAAGAGACGAGGAGCGGCGTTCAGGATAAAAAATTATGGGGACAGGCGAACCCCTCGAGTTCCTTTCCTTTCCTTCGGCTCTCCTCGTATTTTTCTTCATCTTCTTGGACCAGCCATCCCATCCCTCTCCCTTCCCGGATTCGCGAGCCTTTTTTTACGATACTGCCAATTACACGCCCGTTTGAATTCACTATCCGACCGAGGCGAATACCCCGATATAAATTTTTATCGCTCACCGCGGGGTTCCGCTCACTGCACTTCCTGTTCCTCTTTTACGACAGTCTTTTACTCCCACGACTTGTCGTTTATAATCTTTGTCTCCACCGATTCCGAACGTTTTCATTGCACGGAGCACACGTAATTACGCTGGAATTCTCTGAACTGTCCGCTTGAGAGTCGGGCTAGATAAATTTCTGATTGCGAGATACAATAATCTCAAGGAAACAGGAATCGTGATTGGGTATCTAAGAACTTCGCACAGGCTCCCCGGGTTAGCGCTCTTCTTTAAGCCGGGAATCCACCTGGAAGCTAAGCTACGTTATGCGATGCTATGCTACTTATGCCATGCTACGTTTTAAAAGAATTAGCTTCAATACATTCTTATGAAACCGTTTCCACCAAAAGCTACGTTAAAACATAGCATCGCATTAGCTTAGCTTCCCGGTGGATTCTCGGCTTTATTGGAGATGTGGCGAGCGGGACGCGTCGCAGCAAGATCCAGGAAACGTAGCGCGTCAAAACAAACGGTCGCGAATCGCGACCTCTACTCGCCCTAGCGGACAACCATTCGAGATCGACGTGGAGGGGCCAAGCGTGGCCTAGGCAGTTATGTAGTCTCACGAGAGCAAGCTACGATACCACAATGTTATTCGAAATAAGTAGATATAGTATTTATCGCCAAGCGTGTCATTATTTCTACCGTACCAGTAACCCTACAGGCAACTTTATGAACGTCTGTTACTGATTACTTTTCAACTGCTTCCCTCTGGAATTATTACATCCCTATTGCTGACTGATTCTCCATTACCGAGTAATTCTGAACTGATTGCTTCTCAATTATTGGCTACTCTCACTCCATTCCAAGAAAACACGGCAAATATCCAGCAGACAGTTGCCTTCAGAAGAAACATCTGGCTTCACTTTGCTAATCTTACGCCCACCGAGCGAGAGACAAGCGTTAGTCCCTTTAATACACCGCCAGCCCCTCGAATATGCGCGGTAAATGTGACAAAGTACTCACGGAAGGTTTTCGAGGGCGATATTACCCCGTAATAGATATTACGTGTCTACCAGCTCGCATATTAGATTTTAATATAGAAGATACGAGCCCAGCGACGAATACTTTTCCCTTTGTGAAAAATTCACGTTCGCTGCAGCTTTTAATACGTAATACTGTCGGCGGGACGCCTCGTCGAGCGTGCACCGGATGTCGCGCGTGCACACGGAGGATATCGAACGTGCGAGAGACGTCACAGTGCCTTCGATGGAGCCTACTTCCGTATCCGTGCACGAAATTAGAGCCGCATCGGTTCGAGGGGACTGCGAATTTTATTTTAAGTTGATTTAATTGATCCATCCTTTGGTTTCTCGTTAACAGCAATTCTAAAGGCGAATTTACTCCGTTCACATTCTTCGTGGAACATGCGGAACAATGAAGTTGAAAGGCGAATGTTTCCCCGTTTCAATGAAGTTGACCAAATTGGTTCACTTAAAAATGGCGTCGGAACAAATTGTACGTGCCGGTGTTGAAATAATTTGTGAATATTATTATTATTATAAGACCCATTATGATATTTTTATAGCCTATAAAAACAACTTTCTGGCACAAAACAAGCGAGCTCTGTTTACAAAAAATACATCGACGCAACTGAAATAAAACCTGTCAATGTCAAGATGCGTGTATACACGTGTTCAATTTTGTTGAATCAACCTCATTGTTCAATCGAAGTTAACCGTGTGAACTCGCCTTAAGGGGGGACTATACTTTAGGCGACGCGAAAACGGACCGATTTTTGGGAATTTTTTTCTGGAGAAATTATGAAGCAAATCATTCTGAACTTTTTTTATGGCTTCATATTTAATTTTTGATGGTACGAAAAAAAATTGTGTTAAAAATATGCATTGTAGATGTCGCTAATGACGCATTTTACTACAGCGTCGTCACCGGAGTTGCAAAGCGGTGGGGGTAATTTAGAGAAAACTATTCAACCAATAGACTTGCCGTTACACATACAACTAGATAATTCCAAGCTATTGTCGATTGACCTCAAGAACCAAAAAAAGTCGAAAATTGACAAGATTGTAGAGCCTAGGAAAAGAAGTACGATTTTGCAGGAAAGTTTTTAATCTATTTATGCAACATTAAAGTATTCAAATTATTTTTTTTTATATAATACTAGAGGTCCATTGACAATAGTTTGGAATTATCTAGCTGCATCTGTAAGGACAAATCGATTGGTTGAATAGTTTTCTCTAAATTAACCTCACTGTTTTGCAACTTCGGCAGCTACGCTGTAGCGAGATGCGTCGGTAGCGACATCTACAATGCATATTTTCAACAAAAATTTTTGTATCTTCAAAAAATAAATATATAGCCATATAAAACTTCAAAATGACTTGCTTTATAATTTCTCCAGAACAAATTCCCCAAAATCGGCCTGTTTTAGCGTTGCCTAAAGTATAGTACCCCTTGAGAGGTTATGTAGAAACCCGGTGGCGTCTCGACGCCAAATTCATGTTCGACACCCTGCAAATATGTCGACTCTCGCTGGCGTGTATCTTTACTCGAAAAACGGCTATTCCAACCTTACCTGAAACTTATTTCATTAATATCTCATCACGCCTGCAATATTTTCTAAATTTAAAGGCACTTTTCTAATGTAAACCGCATATAAGCTTTCGAATAAGACCAAATTCAATAAAATCGATTCACGCATGACAGAGATATCGTAATATCCTCTCATGGATCTGTCGGAGACGGTAAGATTTTCTTCTTGTTCTTCTTCAAGCCAAATTTTCGTCAACATAATGCACCTTCAGCCAAACACTTTTAATACGCTTCAACTCACACTGGATAGTAAGTGTAAGTATTTGTGTCATCGGCTATTCGTGAACAGAGAGCAGCACATTTAAGAAGTACCTACGAACAAGCATATCCTGTCATGTTCAATGCTTGTGGTCATGCGCTTTTTACAGAAGAGAAGTTTGTTTTCTCTAATGGCGCTAGGCCATAGAAACTGTAACACAGTGTAGGTATCTGCGAAGTTAGATGGCTGCCATCTAACTTCATATTTTCATCGAACACGTTCGAGAATGGGTTTCCCCTCCGTTCCGCTCCAGGAATCACATCGATTCCGTGGTTGCACCGTCGTTGCTACCGCGCTGGCATACTCGGGCGAAAAAGGGTTTTTGCGCAAGCCGCAATCGAACCGCGATTTTCGAGTGGAAGATGGCGGTCGCCCATGGTCCCAGACTTCAGCCAGTGTTTTTATTTACATCGCATTATTTACTTGCCGTGTATCCTGCGAGCGAACGACGGTATAAAGCGGTCGGAGGAGACTCGGATATAAGCACACAAGCCGGTTCATTAGAGACATTTGAGCTCCTCGCGAGGATGGCGGCGTGGAACGGATGGACGGGGGGTGGTGGTGTTCAGGCTGCAAGAGAGAAACGGGTTGGCGACGGGGGGTGGCGTGGGTTTGAGGGGTCTCTCGCTGGGGTGGTTGGGTGGAAACAGACAAAATCAACAACGAGTAACGAGAACTCCGCGATATTAATCCACTCGTCGAGTTTTCAAACTTCCTACAAAGGCACCGCACCCCCTCTCACCACCCTACCCCTCGCCCATCCCACCCGTTGGATTCACCTTTCTCTGGCAGGCTACATGTTTGTTAACGAAACCATATAATCAATATTTGTGTGTCACTCCAATCGCATCAGCTCGCCAATAATAATTTCCGTCTCGAATTACGACGATTAATGGAGACCAGATTCAATGCTGGCAGATAGGGCATTACCATTCGCTGTACTACTGATCGGTAGGCTAAGGAACGCACCGATTGGGGGCTGCAAAATGAGACCAGCTGTTCGAAGGTTAAACGCTCCCGCGGTGTACCTAATATTCCTCCGCGAGCGAAAGAACGCCGAAGGGAATCGAAGCTGCTGCTGTTACTCGAGGCGTAGGTGAATCGGTTCAAGTCGTTTCAAGTGTCACTGACTTAGTGGCGGTTAGTCATCGCCTTCAATTGACCCGAGATGATCGTGTCTCGGGTATTATTGCACCGCCACGGTGTCAATTGCGGCACGCGCCGGCGATTCATGCTGTTCGTGATCGGCTCGCGAACGGTTACGTCACCGTCGAATGGACTCCAATCATCGAGGACGCGCGACCGATCGTAAAGCGTTGGTATTTTTAGCCCCGTTTATTATTGGCACGGATGTCGCGGCTTGGGCGCGTAGAACAGTGAAATGTACATAGATTAGATGGAGCAGACGTTCCACTTAGTAGACGATCTATTGACACAGTATTTTTGTTTATACATGAATAATTGAAGGGTATATAGATTATTGAAGTCGAAATGATCGGTCGGTGCTGGTTGACTAATAACGTTAATAAGGTTCAGATTGCTATTCTGTTATTCAGAAAGCGATTTTTGCTTTTGTTTAAATTTCACTATTCTATAAATACATTATAAGGTAAATGTCCCAATTTCTGCTGATTTAAGAGGTGACTCGTCATAAAGAAGGTGTAAAAAATTTGTTTGTGATGAAAATTTGCTGAGTAATCGATTAATTCTTTAATAATAAATCAGCCAATTCGAAAACTATTTAAGAAAGATATTTCAAGACGTTTAACTATTAGTAATTTGTAATTAAATATATGATGCTCTAAATGTCCGTATTTCTGCTCATGAAAAATAGCGATGTATGTATTGCCTCAAGCTCGTGCAACACTCGCGTAATAATTTAGAATTATTTTGTTGCAACTATAGTACAAACGTAACGCATACAATGATAAGAAAATTGAGACATTCACCTTAATTTATGTTTAAGTTGAAAAAATTTTCAGTTTATTATTAAAATATGAAGGAAAAATAATTAAACATTATAAATAATTAAATTTATAATGAAACGACTCTGGTGACATTGCGCTATTGTATTACCACTGAGATACGGTGCTAATCGCATTTTTTTAACTGATTGTACCTACAGTCAACCTACCCCATACTGAAAGTCTACCAACCCCGATCATGGGGTTGGTTGACCAGCACGGAAGGTGTTAGGAAAACATTAAAATACATTAATTGTTGTCACATTGAGTCAACTTTAATAATTTAATCAGATAGCCAAATGTATGCTCTATTAAAAATACTAACCGGTTTAACGATATTTTGTCCACATAATTTATTAAAAATCAAAAACTGAAAAACTGGCCTACCAGCCCCGGTCTCCCCTACTGTAAGGGTTATCTGAAACACAAAAACGAAAAGAGATTCGTGTGGCTATCTGTGGTAGTAGATGCATTAAGAAAAATAATAAAATCTTAAAATGGCAGCCTTTTGAAGAAGATGAAGCGTCCTGATTTGAGCCTGAAAAAGTTTTGCCCCGAAACCTTCTTTAAATAAAAAAGGAAACAGATACGACAATGAAACTACTAGCACAGATATCCACGTTCATATAGATTAAGAATCTCTTTTTCTTCAACGCCAGGACCACCTGATTTTTTTTCACGGCCCTCAGTCAGCACTCCGTATCTGCCATGCTTTTTCTTCCACTGTCACACAAAAATTCAGAACAATAGCTCAAGATACAATAAAACAGCCTGCCAAACCTCAAATTAATTAGTCGCGCCGTTTTTATACAAGAAATTCACAAAGAATTTCCTATTTTTCGGCCCAACAAGGCGCAATCCCCCTTAAATGCTAATTCTGCGAATACTTGATATTACAAAGACACTATTGCTAACTCGAATTCCCAGAAGAAAAATGAAACGAATTTACGTACGCACCCTATGTTCTTTTTAAAAGCATCATTGGCCTCACCGGACAGATAGTAGATAAATTGTTTATTCTTACTATGTAATGAATTGCAAATATACAGGGTGTCTATATGATATTCATATTGCGTATTTCTTTTTTACACTACAACTGAGAGTTCGTTGGCGCTTGAAGAAACGGGCAGTCAGAATCAATAATAATTATCATACTCATTTTTCATTGTTTTAATAATTCTACGGAAACCGGTAGCACACGGAAGACACAACATCCCCTTGATATTATAATTAACGCTATGTATGTTTGTTCAGGCAAAAATCGCATTTCACAAGGGAGGAAAGGATAAAATGTTGAGCCATTTCGCGTTGCGAGTATACAGAAGAAGTTCCAGGGAAATGGACCACTGAGTCGAATGGGTTGAAATAATTAATTATAAAGTTCACGAGGAAAACGTGATGAGAACTGAGGATTTGCAAAAATATGAAGTCAAATCGAATAGCCCCGTCTCCCCTTTAACGTTGACCTTACGCACGTTGAACGAAGACGTAAGTCAGACACAGAAATGTTAATTCGACATAATATTTTCATGGGAAGTAGTTAGTTAAGGTCTGTTTCCTAGAAATTCTCATTATTTTCTCTCCACCGCTGGTAAAGCATGGTTCGATTACTATAGTCTTTAAAAAAGCTACCGTAAACTGGGGGAACATCGGCAGCACGGGGTAACATTGGCATACGCCGGGGTTACATTGTTCTACGTCAGATTAGTAAAACTGAACCTGTTAATGCTATTTATATGATGTGCCAATATTACGAGTAGATTTTAGTTAAGATGTAAAAAATAAAAATAAAATAAACAAATGTAAATGTCGATGTATCTTACTGACTTCAGATTAGTAAAACTTAACCAGTTAATGCTATCTACATGATGTGCCAATGTTACCCCGGTACGGTAACGTTTTTACCATGAATTAAAGAAGGAAGAGGGCAAAATTTTTATGCATTTTGACAGTTGCAGTACAATCACAAAAGATGCAATGCTATGATAGGATACTTAAAGCGAATGTGAACATGTTAATTTTTACATTACATAAAAGAATGTTTCAAAAACCTGCCACTGTTTCCCCAATTTACGGTATTCGTTCGAGCACTGTATTGGTGTATTTTGCCATATAATCCCAACCGAAGGACCCGTAATTAGCTGACAGCGACGCCGGCATTCAGGAACGACGCCCTGAATTGTTTATGGAAGCATCCCGCGATTCATCCATTTGGAAGCGTGAATCAGAGTCAGAAATAACCGTGATCGCCAGCATCGTCAATTGTATCGGCGAATTGTCATTTGATCCGGAGCTGCTAGTTACGAACTGGGTTAGCACTAATAATTTCACGCTGTACAGCTGTCATCGGGCTTAATTAATCCGCCCGCTCGTGGCTGATATCGCGCGCGATTGCGAAACGGCGATTTTAATTGGCCATTTCTGCTCTATGCAGCAGTGTGGCCGAAAACAAATCGAAATTTCCGGACGCGCATGGAAATCTTCAATTCTTCATTGTTGGAGAATATGCAGGTATTTTCGTTCTTCCTGATAGTGATCGACGCGTCCTGAAACACGCCTGGGTGGAAGGAAAGCAAAGGTGGTCGACGCCATCCGAGCAGAAACCTTCTTTTGACTCCTCATTTTCGACTCCTCGGAGCTCTTACGCCCGTAAATCTCTCTCTCTCTCTCTCTCTCTCTCTCTCTCTCTCTCTCTCTCTGTCTGCCAAAGGGTTAATGCGTCCGACTGTACCTCGAGAGAAAATCTCGAAATGCAATATTCTACAATATTCGCTGACGAGGGAAGGTTGGAGGAAGAGGGAGGTAGGGAGAGTTGGACTTTTACCACGGCTCAATATTGGTACTCCGACAGCGTCCTCCCACCTTTTATTCTCCCATCGTCGATCTCCTTCCGTCTTTCCTCTTCGACTCGCCGGGAGGAAGTTACTTGACAACTGCTATTTGCATTTCTATCCTATTGAAGAAAACATCTAATAAAGTTCCGCGAGAAACGTCGTCTCAAAGAAGCGGCTTTGCCTCCGGGAGCCCAGTCGGATGTTCGTACTTTCAGCCGTTACTCTGGCAGTACGGAACTTCCAGATGGAAGTTCGAATAGTTCGATGGCCGCGGATAATTGTAGCCGCTGGTTTCTTCGCAACGACGAAGCTCGCGACAATTCACGAGAAGTTTGCTCCTAATATCGGTTTTTCGCTTTCTATAACGAGATAATGTACACTCTAGGTAACGAACTGAATATAGCTGCTGCTCCAGCAATATTGTAAACAAGAAAGTTTGTCAAATTAGTTGCGAATTAATCGATTGATTGATTAATAGGGTGAACGACACAGTTGGTGATCAGGGTACAGTAGTTGACCACTTCACATTTCTGCCGCCATAGGTTAATGAACATGCACGCTTCCGCATCAATGATGCACTTTCATCAGAAGAGACAGTTCTACCTTTCGTTTGAACCCAGAATCGATGATTTCAGTACAAGCATTCCGCCGTGAGATCGTCGGAAAGGAAACCTGTAATTTCTACTCTGAAAGAAGGTAAGCGCTTAGCGGGCATCTTTAGAGCGGCGACTTGTTTAATGACTGTATAGGCATTGTTCAATTTTGTTTGCCGTGAATGCCGTTGATCACAATAGGTGACATGGGCCCAATGTCTAACATTCGTCATACGTCCAGTCGTGTCGAACGTGATTATGCTGCTTTTTGCGGGGTGTTCAATAACTAAGTAGTTCGACGAATGCACAGTAGTACAGTTATTGACCAGTCGTAAGGTGAATCTCCCAATTTCTGCTCATTTAAGAGGTTACTCGTCAGAAAGAAGGTGTAAAAAATTTGTTTGTGATCAAATTTTGCAGAGTAATTGATGAATTCTTTAATAATAAATCAACCAGTCGAAAACTATTTAAGAAATATATTTCAAGATGTTTAACTAGTAGTAATTTGTAATTAAATATAATGCTTTAAATGTCCGTATTTCTGCTCACGAAAAATAGCGATGTACGTATTTCTACTCACCATTTGTACCAATTTCTGCTCACATAATATGTTGCCTTTTCAGGTTAAAATAAGTTACATCTTTTATAGAGATGTTTTATAACACAACAGTAAACCATAAAATAATGATAAACAAAAATTAAAATGCCCTCGAATAGAAGTAGAGGATACAGCATATATTGAATTGTCAGCTTATGTTGCTAAAATTTTGGTGAGTAGAAATGGGGACACGACGGTGATTCATTTGACTCTAAACCTAATCACCTGTTTTCTACTTAAAATAATCAAGAATAGTAAAAAATCTACATCCAGATCACAATACGGTATCTGTTTTTGTTATTGAATAAGAACTTTTGCTACAAAAACTATTTTCCGCCGAATTATCGAATACGAACCTGATGAGAAATCAGGGACCCACAGGAGGGTTAAACGTGGACGAACCCGATGCGAAATCGGGGAGCCACTGGGTTTGGAGAAGATTCCTTCTTTTGGTGTTGGATGCGAACGAACCTGATGCGAAATCAAGGAGCCGCAGGATTATCGGAAAAGGTACGAAAGTAAATAGCAGAAATTATTGTAGCAGCGTGTGAACTTAGAACAGAGAAGAACTTTGATTTATTACTCGCGACACATTCTCGAACGTGTCTAGTGATTTACTGATCGAAATATTCGAAGGAAACTCGAACGTGGGGTTGGCGTGTAAAAGGTAAACGCGGGGATGATCGCGGCTGCATGAAATATGTATTTCAATATTGGTAGCGTCGATACCCCGTGCAGCCAGAGCCGTGAAATTTTATGTCGCATTACAGCCACCAATATGTCTCCAGGAGCAGAGGCATAAAAATTGTCGAACGTATTAACGCCCCGTTCCGAGCGATCTTCGCCCGAGCTACGGATATTTAATAAAGTTCCGCGCCAGGAAGCGATTCGTCTTCCGATGCGACGATACTCTCGATGGCTCTCCTCGATATCGGGGGCGATCATTAAGACCAGCATTAAATCTCGTCGAATCGAATCGTTTCTCCTATAATCGTTCATCGAGGACAGCGACGCATTCATAAATTCGTCGGGTATGGCCGTAAATATTTCGCGATTTCCGATGGGAGGATTCAGACGCAATTTGCGCGCCCCATTTCTTCGATTTTTAATAGCACGTGCGTCCCCAAAGCCTCAGGAACAAGTTAAACCAGCAAGAAACACAGCCAGTGAATTTCCAAAACACTGCATCGAAAGTATTTCTGAATTTCGTCGACCAAAATTTGAAAAGGAAGAAGAGGCTGAAGGCAGTCCCCCTGTAGCTCTTACGCGCAGGGTATCGCCCTCCGCGTTGCGTTTTAATTAAAGCAATAAGAAGGAGGTGGCCACTGGGAGAAGAAGAGGAGATGGAGACCTGAAAAAAAGGGCTTCGTTACTATTTATTTCTAATTATCTTCGATTCCGTAATCCAGCAGGGGGGATCCCAGTCGTCTTTCTCCTTCCTTTCTCCACCGGTCGACCAGTAATCGAATAATTAAGCCGTTGATTGGAGCTTTATTACCCAATCCGCGAAGTGAGTTTTTATTGGACCTCTCGAGCGCGTCGTTGAGTATTTAAAAAGGGTGATTGCCTCTCGCGATTTCGAGGGGGGAATCACCCGTGAGATTGGACGGTGCATAATGTATTATCGCGACGTGGTATATCCCAATTTCTCCGGCGTTTCATCGAACTCGCGAATATTTGCGAGGTAACGCGGCTGTAACGAGAATCGCGACGATCAAACGTAACCACTTTCGTCGAACGCTCGCGTGCACACGCGCCAACGCATGACCCGACAATATCCGAGATTCGGAGTCCCTGGGAAATGATTTCAATTCAGCGATTTAGTTACGATGCCGCGGTCAAAGTCCAGGTGTCATTAGCGATATTCAGCCGTAGTGATCTGTCATTAATCTTTTGCACGGTTCGTAAAATTGAAAGGACGTTTGGCAACGCTCAAGCGGCCTCTATGAGCTTGGATAAGCGTGAAAATTAATACACTGTATAACGATTATTCAATCATTTTTTTGGGGGGGGGGGAACGTATTTGGCTTGCGGAATATATTTTTAATACTTTTAGAGACGAAAGGTACCTACCCCCACGCGATTGATATAACATTTGCCGGCTGTAAATTCAACAAATATTTCCTCCGCGACTAGCGTTGCTGCAGTTATAAGAATTACGTTGGTTTCTTGGCTTTGAATTAGGAGTAGGGGAGACCGGGGCTAGTTGATACAGGGGGGCAAGTTGATACAGACGAATTATCTCGACACCGTATATATGTAGCTCCATTTGAGCAAGGTATGTGAAGATTGTTGTTCAATTATTTCCTACGATCCAGCGTACGAGTGTGTACATTGATGTTAACAATATTTTTTTTATTAACTGTTTTCGTTTATATAGATAAAAAGTAAATGGTTTTGATACGTACAAATTGATCGTCCAAATAACATTTTTTCATTCATTTTGTATGTATTTTCTCAACTTTTCGTTTACAATATATTAAAGGGGAAGGACCAAAGTATATTTTAGCATATTTGTTATCAAGTAATTAATTCAAACAAATGAAAAACATTGAAAACTGAAAAACGTATCAACTAGCCCCGGTCTCCCCTACACATTATCCAATTACTGTACAACTATAGGTATGTATAAGTATATATGATGGCAATATATTTCCAAAAAATTTATGATTTTGTAAAGTGCACGTTTAACATATAACCTCGGCAATAAGGAAGTGAAAAAGCAGATAATAAGGCCCAGCAAAATATTAAGGCTCAGGAAGAAAGCAGTGACATTTTCCAAAGCAGGACCGATATTGAGAAGACGCGCGTCTAAACGCACGATTCTAAAGCACGTACCACTTCAACCGGAAGAAAAAAGACAAGAGTGTGTGAACGAGAGCCCATGCCATCCACCTCCAGAGAAAACGTGGACGGTCACTCTCCAGACAGTTGGTTTTGCGAATTATGCAGAACTGCATTCAAGACAGATATGCGGCAGTGTGTCACGTGTCTCACCTGGATACACGAGGAATGCGTTGGGCTCACACAGGAGCTCGAAAATGCCTTTGTTTGCCCGAATTGTACATATTAAATAGGTGGGCCTTATCACATGCACTACAGGAAATAAGGCCCGTTTACAAGGTTTTTAAAATCCTATTAATTTCCCTATTTGTTGTGTTCATATATTGTTACAAATATTACAGTGTATAGTTTAATGTCCATAGATTTCTATAAAAAAAAGTTTTCAAAAATATGTACATGTTTTTTTTAAAAAAATTATGAAACCCTAGGTGGGCCTTATTACCCGAACTTACCTTAATAATAATAATAATAATAAGTACTACAGTAAACGTTTAAGCTGCAGTCAATTTCTCAATTTTATAAACAAGTATTTTCTTCTTCCTAATTCATTATAAAAGCTAACTCAAATAAAGTCGAACCAACAATCTTTCAGTTTAGAAAATATTCGAGGTTATACCAAATAATATAACACCTACAATATCATAAATTTAAAAATCGTACCAAGGAACCACCACCTATCGACAAACTTTCCCCTACCCAATTTCTAAATTATATTACAAACTAGACAAACGTTGCAACAAATTAAACGAAATTTCATGATCCATTCCATCAAAAGATTCCAGAACATTCATATCAGAGATGCCATCCGCTAAGTATACCAGAAATCGCACAATTAATATAAAATAAGAGCTGCCCGATAGCACTCCCGACTTTTACCTAGGGTGGAGAGTGGGCGGCCGGGGGAGGGGGGGGGGGGATCAGAAACGCGTTTTCAATAATTGTGCGATTTACTGGAAGAGATCGCGGGGAGGGCGACTTCGCGAGGCGACTGGGGGGGTTGTATCGCATCGGAGGGTGGACCCCGATGGCGGCATTGATTTTGCAATGTAAAACATTTCAGCGTTGAGACGAGAGGGGTGCCGCAGATATCCGACTCGGGCGATTTTCTCGGCCGGGAACGAAAAGATATTGATGGTTACGGGGATTTGATGGCATATTGCTCGACTCGAATCGCTCTGTGATGTCTTTGGTAACGGTTTCCGATGTCTGTGCGCGGCCTGTCTGCCGTGTATTAAGAGCAGGGGGTGGCCAAGACGATTTCAAAGTAATGCGTCACTGTCAGGAGCAGCGAGGCACCTCGATTTGCGCCCTCCACGCGAACGCGTGTCGCTCGAATCGTTTCTGCGGACGGACTATTGAATCGCGCCCGATGGCGTCCAACGCGTTTGACGGTTGCATCTATCGACGAAATGGGAAGGGTGTTTGGAAAGCAAATCCACTCGGTTTTAATACTTGGAGCGGCGCAAGGTTTGGCGAAATATCGGTTTAAGGGGACTAGGCAGTCAGATCGCTCTAAAATCAAGTATTTTTTGCGAATTAATTACAAGCAGATGGATACAAATTGTGAATAGTACTTTTGGATAATGTTTCTTAATACTATAAACAGTAAAAAAAAATATTTGAATAATACATACATATGTATGATTCTGGCCGTAAGAAATTGAATTGTGAAATATCCTCCGAAATTAATACTTTGCTCTGGCCCCCATTCTGCCCTGAACCTATTAAAAAAGAAGAAAAAATCAAAATTATAAGTATGGCGGCTGTAAAACGGCAAATTTTAGAGATGTGATTTTTCACCAGGGAGAAGAGCCACTTTATTTTTTTTCTTTTCGAAATAGGAGTTTTACAGACTTATACTTAGGTTCAGGTCGTAACTAGACGTGTTTCATATATGTGAATTTTTTTTCAAATCGATTTGTACCTCCGTTTTTTCGCAATCGCTGCAAAACGAAAGGGAAATATGATTCCGAGAAAAACGCGATTAAAGTTTCGAAAGAGGAATTAGTCTACCTGCGTGCGCGCAGAAACGGTTTATGACGCGCTCGACCTTTTCGGCTGTAAAATCCTTAGTTTTGCGAATTTTTTCATAAACCAAACGGCATATTACTCGGGAAGGGTGGTACTTTAAAAAAATGTAACAACAAAAAATCGAGTTCCTGACTGCCTAGTCCCCTTAAGTCAGTCAAGCCTTTCTCAGCGGTATCTTCTGTTAGGAGAATTTCATCTTCCTAGTTAGAATCGCGATTAGAATTTATGCCGAAATTAATGAAAATTTTATCGTGTGTACTTTCCATTGCATCTTTATGAGAGTACTACCAATGGATGGACGAGTATTTGTCTGACGAGAATGAGCACAAATACGATCTCATTCGCACTATTTTTACTTACATGTAATTCGAATCAATTTTCAATTCCGTGGACTAATTGCAGTACGTGAGGCATAATTAAAAATAGTCCAAGTGTAGTCGAGTTTTGGCTCATTTTCGTCAGGAAAAGCTCGCGCAACCATTTTAAATACTCTTATGGGTATTTAATATAAAGAGTAGAAATATAAATTTTCATTGTTAAATGACTGATCTCTGGCTTGCTGACGAGCGAGTGGAGAGTCGCTGAAGCTGCAAGCTACAAAGCGATCTCCGAGCTCGTTTTGTTATTAAGGCAAACTTTCGGGTAGTCTTGGACGTGAAATTGACGTGAAAACACGCCAAAGCCAAGGACCATGCGAAAATCTTTTGACGTGAAAACACGTCAACGCTGTACAAAGTGTTAATACCGATGTTTCGTTTCAACCCTGAAAGCGAAAACGTTAACAACTGCTTCTATTATTCTGGTTACTCAACACTGTAATTAGACTTGGATGACTCTCGAATGGTACTTTCACAAATCCAATTTCTTTGGGTTGAACTATTAATCTTATAATTAGACTACGTAATTCCAATGGTTTACATGCAGAAGAAACAATGCCACTTTGAAGAGTGACATTTCAAATTTCGTTTAAGAGTGCCGAACCTTTGACGGCAATATTCTAAAATTTCTTTATTCTCGTTCTGAGATTCTTACGCTGTCTAACAACTTTGTCTATAGAGTTAAGGTTACAGTTGACTGCTAAATGCAAATGCAAAATGACGAAGAATAGGGAGCCAGATCGATCCAGGAGGCCCTCCATCGATTGAAACGGATGAGATCACCCCTCTGCGGTCTCTGGAAAGGAAGAAGGCTTGAGGAATACAAAGATGGTCCGGAAGAAGGACAATCCAAACGAATCACTGGTCCGTGTCCGGGTGACATTTCATTCTTGCACGGCCAAGAGGGCATTGTCTCGCTTCCCTATCAGATTCTCTTATTTCTATGCCTTGGCTCGCCCCCTTGAGACCGTACGATTACTTCCTTTTTGTTTTCATTTAATTACCGATGTCAAGGGGTTGCGGCGCTTCCCGGCTCACTTTTTCCATCCCCCGCGACCGTTCCTCCATTATTCCTTTATTTATTCCAATTATCCGCGCGACGTGAATTTGTCATTGCCTTTAATTTCTTGCCCCCATCTCCCTGTGCGTCCCTTCTCGATGGAAAGTTTCAAGGAACTGCGTTGACCGCGGGGGAACCTCGGGGTAAGATGGCAGACAATCTGTATTCAATTTATGTAGCGTCCCTTTCAAATCGAAATAACATTTTACGCATAATTTTAAATTCAGTGACTCAACAATCTGCATTCCTTCTTGAGTCACGAATACTTTCAACGTGTTTTCGTGATCTGGGGAACGGGAGGAACTAGGTTCGCGATAGGGACGCGCCTTCTTCACCGATTTGAAAATTTGTACCTTCCTAACATTTTTCGTACACTAATTTTAGTACACTCTTATGAGTTTTAATTAGCAGGTATCTACTTGAAATTATTCAGAGATTTTCGAGCCCGCTTCTACAATTTTCCTCGGTAGAGACTGCAGTGTCATATATTTATTGGAACACCTGAATTCGGATTAGACGCGAGGATCCAGCAAAGAAAAACTAACTTCGTTTATTTTAGATCAGTTCTTAAAAACGACGACATTGTTTATGTAAACGCATGTGCATCGTGTAAATTAATCTCTGGGCTACTATATTGTACCTTACATTGCAAATCTAAAGTTTCTCAATACTAACTCTTCGTTGACACACCTCCTTTTTCGATCAACTTCGATATACCTGGGTGGCTCACACCCAAAGCAATTTTTGAACAACTGCCATTATCATCTAACGAATCCAATCGTCATAAAAAAAATCATGGATCAGTTTTAAGCTCTCTAGAATATATTCCAATAGTTTTTTTTTATTGAAATGTAATCACAGTTTTTGTAAAAAAATTCTAGATTGCCACATGTCGAGAGAAACGAAGAAAATCTTTAAATCTTCAGCAAATTCCAATATTAGAAGCTAAAAATCTACAGAATTGTTGGTCGGATATAATATTTTCAGAGAAACAAATAGTTTGTAAGCTACTATATTGTACCTTAAATTGCAAATCTAGAGTTTCTCAATACTAACTCTTCGTTGACACAGCTCCTTTTTCGATCAACTCTGATATACCTGGGTGGCTCACACCCAGAGCAATTTTTAAACGATTGCCACTTTCGTTTAAAGAATCCAATCGTTATGAAAAAAATCATGGGGTCAATTTCAAGGATTCTAGAATGTATTCCAATATTTTTGATATTGAAATCTTATCACAGTCTTTGTAAAAGAAATTCTAGATTGCCGTACGTCGAGAAGAAACGAAAAAATCTTCAAAAAATTGTAACTCTTACAAATTTCCATATTAGAAGCTAAAAATCTACAGAGTTGTTGTTTAGGTATAACATTTTGAGAAAAAAAATAGTTTGTACGTCGGCTTTGGGGGAAAGGTATTCATTTTGCATACAGAAGGTACAGAGCGTCAAAATCAGCTTATGGGTGGCTCACACCCAGAGTGTCAACGAAGGGTTAATAAATTCACTAGCTGCGGTTAGTATTAGGTATAAACATAAAGTTTCTGTCTTTCCAAATGAAGTGTCAAGTAAGTGTAAAGTAGATTGGCACAGACACTTTGCGATGCGTTCGTGTTATTAAAAATTCCCGCCTGACTATTTTGAAGGGAGTCGGCAGATGTTGAAGGTACAGTGACATTGACATTGGCGCGACTCACCCATGCCTCCCGATATATTGGCAATCCCCATTTACAAAATTGCGAGGACGCTCCTGTATTCGAGGGTTGCCGTGTCCTTAGACGAGGGGCTCGCTTTTCGGGCACTAACATCCTTTATTGCCAGGCCGCATATTCGGCAGTTTCCACGGTTTGCATTCCCTTCTCAATAACGATATGCGTGCTTTCTCTCTCGCCGTACCCCCCCGAGTGACGAAAAGAAATGGAAGACGGCAAGATGGAAGAGGGAGGAACAGAATAGCACGCCGTGGTCGGCGTGACGAGAGCTGAAAGCCGGGTCTAAAAGGAGAGCTCCATTTAGGAATATTGAAGGTATTGATTTGTTTTGAGTAATGGGGCTGTAAACCGCGACAGCGAAGCCCTCGCTCGGCGGGAAATATTATCTCCAGACTAGCGCTCGGTCCGAGCGATTCGAAGCAAAATTCTTCCCAAAATCGACAAAAAACGCCAACCTGTGCGACGCTGACCTGACGCTGTAACGACCTTTTTGGATGATTGAAAGCATAAAAGGCGGCTGAAAACTCGCGATCGACGCGTCCTGCCAAGAGGGAAAGGAAAGCCAGTGCGCGGATGCAAATGGCACGGAGAAAGGGGTCGGTCCATCGTGAATAAAAGATAAAAAAGGAATGAAAACGAAAGCTTGCGTCGTCGTCGTCGTACGTGCGTTCAAAGTTTCCCCTCGCCCCCGCGGCGGCGGCACAACAGCTTCGATATCAATATTCTAAAAACATCCTTTGTCGTGCTGGCTGCAAAAAGGCGTGATGCTCGTAATGCACGTTCCCGTGGCTTGCAAGGTCGTCTCCGGCTTGCCAGTCCGAGCTCTCGCGCGGTATCCAACAGGTATGTATCGAACCGTCCGTGTATGTACAATGTACATAAACCAGCCTCGAACCCCCTAGGCAACGGTATGTATTTCCCGAATATCTACGCGTATCGCGCACCTGCATGCGGATAACTCGCGACAATGTCACTTATACTAAAACCCAGATTATTATTAACTTGTCACGATGCCCTGCGCGTTTTACTGAGCGAGTTGTCAACGAGTTGTAGGAACAAGCATTACGTTTAAAGTCACCAAAGGATGATCATTGTATCGAACAAAACTTCAGGGTGCTTCTTCTTTTGTGCGACGTGCGGTGTGCTTCAGAACTGTAGGCAGGAACATACATACTGCATCTTGTTGACGGAGTTCGTAGAAAGGACCGAGAGAGCTATGTCACTAACCCCTTGGTCTACATTACGGAGGTGCTCAGGGAGCCGTTTTTAGCGCCTAGCTGCGAGCAACCCGCCTGTCCCGTTGCTAAGCTTAGAATCGGTGAGGCGAACTGCAGTAGTGCACGTGCATTTGGTATGACTTGAACCCAGCTATATACACTAATGCAGTTCTCCTGACCGATTCTAACCTTAGCAACGGGGCAGGCGGGTTGCTCGCAGCTAAAAACGGCTCCCTGAACATCCCTGGCCGGCAACATCGAGCGAGACTCGTGGTCTCTCGATCGGGGCAAAGAAAGCACGAGTGAGACTCGTGGCACGTCGATCGGGCGAGACGTAAACAACAAAGCTCAAGGGCACGCCTCGCGAGCAACCCTCGACGACCACTGAACGTTTCGCCGATGTCTTTTCATCTCACATCAGTTATTCCTGGCCGCATACACATTTATTTACACGTCATAAGCCACGTTAGTCAAGTTGCCGGCACCTTTCTTGCCACTGCGTAACGGGGCTAAAGGCACGTTGATGCAACAGTCATGAAACAACACTGATGCATGCATAACGATACAGGTTTCATGCATCAGTGTTTCATGACGCTTGCATCAGCGTCTGGATGTGCCTTAAGGGGACTAGGCAGTCGAAAAATCGATTTTTTTATTGCATTTTCCGAAAGTACTATCTTTTCTCAATAAAATGCCGCTTGGTTCATAGTAAAATTCGCAAAATTGTAGATTTGGCAGCTAAAAACGTCAAGCGGCAACCTCTAGCGTCGCCTTTGCCCAGAAACTTTAAATGCGTTTTTCTTGAATATTTTTTTCTCGAAATTGTTTTCCTGATTGCGAGCGAATTGAGGTTCAAATCGACTTGGAAAAAATTACAGGATGTGTAGAACATGTGTCATTTCGGCACAAACCTCTGATATGGTCTGTAAAATTTAGAGATTTTCAAAAAATAATTAAGAAGCCACCGGATTTTGGTAGCACACAAACAATGATGGTGCGCTACCAAAATCCGGTGACTTCTTAATTTTTTTATGAACATCTCGAATTTTTACAGACCATATCAGAGGTTAGCGCCGAAATGACAATCGTTCTACACATCCTGTAATTTTTTCCAAGTCGATTTGAACCTCAATTCGCTCGCAATGAGGAAAAAATGAAGAGAAAAAATATTCGAGAAAAACGCATTTAAAGTTTCTGGGCAAAGGCGACGCTAGAGGTTGCCGCTTGACGTTTTTAGCTGCCAAATCTACAATTTTGCAAATTTTACTATAAACCAAGCGGCATTTTATTGAGAAAATTTTATTTCGGAAAATGCAATAAAAAAAATCGATTTTCCGACTGCCTAGTCCCCTTAAGACGTGTGCGATTGACAACTTCGGACGCTGAGCCGAACCGTGAAATGGCTCGACGCGTGGCTCACCGCTGGAGCTGATTCGGTGCCGGCGGTCGGAATTTAAGCGGTAGGCCAAGGGGTTAAGTAGTAAACGTTGGCCCACGAATGAATGCCCCGATGCGCAACAGTCACTTTAACTTAACACAGGGTGTAAGGAGGGACCAAGGAAAATGATAGCGAAGTAAGCCATAGTAAAAAAAAGATATCTTACTCTTTCAACAGAAATATTCTTCGCAATTAACCCTCCACGAGGCGGTTGCGTCTGTGATATAAGACGCGAGAATACGCCATTGTGCATAGTATCTTTGCTTTCGCGATTTCCTTACGCGTTTCCCTCTCCGACTACTCGCTTCCACCCTTCCGATGTTACACCAGGAAGGGGTGACGGTCTTGTAAACCGCGTGTACAACCGTTCACCGACACCTGTTTACTCCCTACGGACAGTCGCGTGCACGCACGCTGGAAGCTGTCGTTTCATGGGGATGGTAAAATCCGCTTGTTACAACGGCTTCCCAGAATAAATTTCAACGTTCCATTGAACCAATTAAGGCTTCTCCCGGCTGATGGATGTTGTAGATCGGAAAAATGGCTGCGAAGGGTTGAATAAAATTTCGACGACCTGATTAATCGCAAGGCAAAATTGTCGAAATCCAATGAAAGGCATCACAGCTCAAGAATTTGCGCGTACTAATCGTATGTTGCACAACTATATGTAGGTACCGTGCTATCTCAAGGCAAATTATTTATTTTTCAATGACAAATCTGATAATCCAAACATATTTGTGGGCTTTTTACTATTTTTCACATTTTATCTTTACTTTATGTGTAATGAACGTGGAAGGAAGACGAAAAGACAATTAAATTTAGAAAAACAGAAATAATATCTGCACCTATTTATTTTTCCAATTTTATTGTATTTTATAACTGTATAAATTAAAAAGATGATTCATTTTACTTTGCTTGTACTATTTTTTTTTAAATAAAAACTCAAAATTAACAAGTTTAAATGGAAAATTAAACGTTTCTCGAAATGCGGCACCACTCCCGCACGTGCGGCGTCTCTCCTAAAAACTGGATATTTTTAGTTTCAATTTTTGTAGGGTGCCAAATATTAAAATTTTGATTTTCTTTAACGCCAGTAGTAGGACAAGATATTTAACTAATACTATGTATCCTTGGAACAAATTTCCATTGCAAAATTTACACACGGTGACAATTTTGCATAAGGTGCGGCAACTGTCCCACAACTACCCTACCACTTTAGCGGTAATTTGTAATTTAATCGAACCACTTCGAAAACTTTCTGCATCGTATTTCAGAAATATGTGCTTGCTCCAGACGCTTAATTGCTTACAATGCCACTGTGCAGTCAAAACAACAAATACACGGTTAGTTAGTAAAAAAATAGCATCGCTATAACAATCAAGAGTTCTGTAGCAGAGTAAGCTGGGGTCTCATATATTAGGAGAGGTCGTCAAATTCGGTTACTACACCCCACCTATTGAACTTCAAATATTCTAAACTCAAACGCCCTTTCCCCGTGAAGACAATTTCAGCATTTTGAAGAAAAAAAATCACCAGCACTTGAAAGTATTTGTCCATCCAGTCTCTCAGGCTCTCTGGCCAGTATTCTCTAGCAGCCCGTTTAAACACAAATTCTCCCGAAATTCCTCGAGCCATCCGGAACACCATCATCGATCGTGCCGCCTAATTAATATTATTCCCCATGCTCGCCTTTGTTTCCGACGGAACCATTCCGTCGAACGCGATATTAAAACGAATAACGAGCTCTCCGGCGTGGGGCTCCACTGGATACCATCTGGGAAAATGATACGGAGAAAATTTTAACATCCGCCTTCGCCCGTGTCTGTATGCGCACGGCTACGCGGCTGGATAGCGTGTGGTACACGCGTGTGAGGCGGGTTTTTTTTTTGTTCACCTTTTGGTCCGAGAGAATAATTAAAGGCACAAAAGAGTACGCCTAGCGAATTACTCCCGGCCGCTGCGCCACGATTGGACGGTTATTCTCATTCCGAGATTCTCCCGGAACAGGGGGTCCACGTCAGACGCGGAAACGTTCAAAGGGTTTCCGCGGTGCGCGGGAGGAAAAAACTAATTAACTTTTCGGAATAATTAAGATAAGACCCGCTGGAGATCCGGGCCGAAAGCTCGCCGCTTCCTCTTTATTCTTCACGCCCGAGGAGTCCAGCCGAATCGGGCGGGAACGGCTGCTGGAAGCTGGCGATCGGTCGATTAAATCGTTTGCATGAGAAGCAACGCGGGGCTACCTCTCGTTCGACGGGATCCTGCCGCCGCCCTGAGATTCCACGATGTTGGCACAGTAAGGTAGTGGAGGGAAGGTAGCTAGGTATTTCAAAAACAATTGTAAACACTGGTTCTCTTCGGAACGACTGCGAAAGACTTTGACGTAAATATTCTTTGTTTGTGATTTTGCAATGACGCATTTGCAAATTTTACACTATTTTAACTACGTATTGACAATAGGGTCTATGTTTCTATAACACTTTTCACGCATTCTCAGAATGACCGTCGATATCAGAAGGGTAGTGTTTTCTCTTGTCCACTCTTTTGCCATCTTGACAGTGGTCAACACTCGCGACAAATTTCCGGAAAGACTTGAATGTGCCTACAGCCGTTCGCGACACGCAAGTTAACTCGTGCACAGGAGAGTATTTCCACTTTCGCGTATGCATGTAGAATGGCCGCTTTGCAAACCAGCTCGTAAGAATGCGAGTTAGAAATGGAGTTCAAATGTTTAAAGTGTTGATTTATTTATAATAAAAGAACGATTGAGCACAAAACATTGACAGCTTACTTCGTTTAGAAATTTTATCTGTTGTTAAGTTCAGTTTTAACCTGGGATCGAAAGAGTTCTGGAACTTTTTAATAGGTTCTATCGAAAGCATGTACCGCGGAACTTTGTTAAAAAATGTTCTCACATTATAAGTTCTCAGGAGTATCGATAAAGAAAAATTTTTGAAAAGAAATGTTTAAGTTGCAATAGAACTTATAAAGAAAAAAAGCATTTACAGATGCTCACGCATGCAACACTGACATAAAACCCCACACTTGATTCGCGCAAACGGACCGAGTGAGCTCCCAATCTATTACCTGAAGTTTGAGGCTAGAGACGTGTAGACGCACGCGACACTTCTTGCTGCCATTCGTTCTCGACACGAGTGTACGACACTGTTCTAGATTAAAAAATTGCGATACGTGTGGACACTGCTAGACATAAGTGCCTTGATCTAGACACAAAACTGTCGTCATGTATACGTACCTTTACACTTGTTCTGAATCACCCTGAATTAGAGCTGTTACTTTTTCACCCGTCGGGTACCCGGCTACCCGAAACAACTTCAAGCAATTGCATGTTTTATTGTCTGTGGTATTGTTGGATGTTAGCCAAAAATGATCGAACAATACGCGACGGGTCAAAAATTAATAGCTCTATCCTGAATATATGCAGGAATATGCATTTTATATAAACATAGGTTTACGAATGTTTTATGGGACATTTACAACAAAAATTATGAACTGATAACTGCCTAACTTATATCTCTCGCGGTGGGTATAACGTGAGAATAAGTTGACGATAATTATATAATCTTTTTTTTTCTGCGCGTAGAACACGCTGCCGTAGCTTCAGAGTTGGGCAAGATGTAATCTAATTACAAATTACGATTAAAATGTAATTGTGTAATTGATTACACCTTATTTTTGTAGCCGTCAATTTAGGTAGTTGACAAAATTGTGGTCACCTACCTAAATTAACAATTACCGACAATAATGTGCAATCGAATACTCAATTACATTTTAATCGTAATTTGTAATTCGTAATTAGACTGCATTTTGCCCAACTCTGCATAGCTTGGCGAGAAATACCCGAGACATCCTGTGTAATTATTGTAAATATTAGTTATTGGAATCATAGTATACGTTATTTTTGTGAAGGAATTAATGCTCTTTATTGAAGAGGAATGAAAGGGTGCCTAATGCTAAAGAATGAACTAAAGTCGCCTGGATACCGTAATACTATCTGTCTACTTAGAAAAAAATTCAAGTCCCGATTTTCAAGCTGCGCCTTAATATTCTCTAGCTTCTGTGTCAATGTTGAGATATTTTCCGACAAATTAGACTTCCCTTTCAGCTGCGAGCGGAAAGAACGGAAAAACGAGGGAGGAAGGGGCTCAGGCATAATATAACAGTTTCCGCGGGGCGGAAATGGCATGATTAAAATATTGAATTCGTGGAGGAACAGCGAGAAGCGTTCGAGTAAGAAAGTCTGGCGCGAATTTCAATAAAGGCCGCCATTACCGGTAGAATTCGCCTGGCGAGCAATTAAAGATATTGCTATTGACCAACTCTCGATGAAGTTAAATTAAAGTGAAATCAGAGCTAGCACGACAGCTATGGACTTTGCGATTTTTCTTCTCCAACTCTCCGGATAAGGTAAATCACCCCATTACTGCGAGCGAAAGATTACGATCATTTAGAGACAAATATGTTTTATTGATCCACAGGAAAGATTCGCGAGAAACTTGCCGTTACAGTTCTGAAATTGAATTCTTGGGTAATAAGTGAGTTACGAGCATTCTCTTTCATATTGGGTCTGCTAACGATTATCTTAGACTCTTATTACTTAATTTCTTAAATAATAATAAGAGGATATTCTATACAAGTTATAGATGTATGTCTCCGAAGAAGGTCCAAGACCAGATTAAAAATATGAATTTACTTCTTGTATTAACTATTCTATCCTTATTACTGGTTATGACAAGCGATGGTTTTAACTTCTTAATTGCATTTTCTTTTATTAATCTTGGTGAGCTGCTGCGTATTGTAATATTCCACAACATTGTCTATTCAAATCTGTCTGCTGTTGCGCTAATTAATATTAATAACTTCATGACCATATATATATATATATATTAATCAAGTGTTCATTCAGTATTCATGAGTTCTATACCACGTTCGATCATGAAATCTGGTATAATATTTCAATTTTCAGCCGGTCAGCTCGGGGCATTTAATTATTCGCCAGTTTCAAAGAAGACACGGGAACATTTTAGTCGATAACGGAGATCGAATAACTAATCAGGACTAACAATAAGTAAGACTGTACGTACAGCATTCCACCTAAGAGTAGACCTACGCCCCTACCGATTTGCAACCGATCTGCGCAGCCCCGACGGATCTGACCCGCGCGATTGGTCACAGCGCTTTCCCCGCCGGGTTTCTACCAATCAACAGTTACATCCCTGCGCGGAACGGGTCTACTCTTAAATGGAACGCAGTAGTTGGGAGTCCAACAGCTGTCGCGTGAATCTCCCCTGAATTTCAAATCCGCTGCGCGCATTTCCCCTCTCGTCTGAATAATTTCTAGCAGAACGCAGGGCCAATCTACGCGCTCTGCCGAAACTTATGCGTAAGATTGACACGTGATCTTCAGCAGTGTTGCGCCGCGCGAGGCCGAAAAGTGGCAGAAAATAGAAGTCTTATCCGCGGAGGAAGACGGCGCAGGAGGAGCGGATGGAGCCGGTAGCCGCGTTGAGGCTCGGTCCTCCGTTGATAATTAGCAAGCAAGCTGAACGTAGGACTGATAATTCTCAACAATGGTTCATTACCGTCGTTTAAATGTGCACGACAAGTGCATTCGAGTGGTTGTGCCTGGCGGCAGCGTCGTCGGAGGCACCGGATAGCTGCCTATCTGGCCATTTCCATACATCTTTCATTGTGTTCTTTGTCGCGCCTAACTACAGATCCGCGGACTGACATTTTTATGGTGGAACAATGGGGGGCGAGGCTAATGCCAGGGACAAGGAGAGAAGACGGCGGCTGGGAGCGTGACGGAACGGGAGAAAAAGGGGGTTGGAAGAGCGAAACTAAGGGAGATGAGAATATAGATAAAGATAGAGACGGGGAGGACACGGCGGGGAAGGGCAGGCGGGGTGGAGGCCGATTTGACGTCAACCAGAGCATCGTTATCCGAGTAAATAGGCTGTCAGTGTCGTCGACGGCCCCCGACGGCCCCCGAACATAATCCACGATTCCGTATTGTTGTACTTTATTCCCCGAGTGGTCGAGGACCGAGCACGAATGCCTACAATCCTCTGCGACCGGTAACCTGCCCCAATCCCCGCGTCACCGACGTCGGAACGGAGGAACTGCCTTAAATCCTCCGGAGGAATCGAAATTGATAATTCCGCAGCTGAAAGCTTGCGGGCCCCGCCCGCCGCTACGAGGAAATCGTCGTCCCGTGGCTTTTTCTCGTTCTCTTTCTTCCTTCGAATCCAAGATCCAATCAGCTTCAGGCGGAAGCGAATTGTTCTCTGGAAAATAAACGACAACTGTTAAAATCCCTGGACGTGGTGCGTAGAAGGGTGCGGTTTCGCAGTGCTACTGGGCATCGACTGATCTCCCGCGCTGTGTAGGCATCGTCTGAAATCTGGTACCGCCACGAAATATTGCTCCGGCGTTTTCGATCCGTCGCGCGAACAGGTAGGTAGCATCTGTTAAATGAATAAAAAGTTTCACGGAACGTCCGCCAGGATGCCGAATCAAGTCTCCGTGGAAGCGTGAAAGAGGAATTCAAGGACGGAGGCACGTGTTTCGTAAATAAATAATTAGAATCTCCCTTCGGCGTCAGCGCCACCTTCCTTTTTCCGCCCTCCCTTCAGAGATCCGTCTTCCCGAGCGGGTGAATGGCAGTGATTGGCAGTTAATGACGACGTTTCACGGGCAACCCTCTGCAGCCTCCGATATCCAGCGTCCCCGTGTCGGGCGAGTGTCCTGCGAGCGTAATTTCTAACGAGTCGCCCCGTGATTTTATTCTCAAGGATCTCAAAAACACGGTCCAATTTCGCCGCGGCCCGTCCTTCTGGGAATCGATCGAAGAGACGGCGAGATTGGGTCGTTGTGCGGACGTTGATTGCCGATATTGTAAGATGCCGAGGCGAACTCGATCATCCGTTTAGGGGAAAGATCAAGGAACTTTCATTTCATGTATTACTTTTTATTTCCCATCTTGTATAGAAATAGCGTTAAGGGGTTACACACGCTCTGGGCGCCTAATAATTGATCACTTTTGGGATTTTTTTTATCGAAATGTGCGATATAAGTCGAAAATTTTATAATTGTGTCTTGTTCTTGGGACCTTTATTCATATAAAAAAATTTATTTGACACACTTCTGTCATATATTTCCGTTTGTTTTCTGCGGTTGTATCAACCTCTGCACCAAGCAGGGGGCCTCCTTATCAGCATGATAACTTCGACAATTTACAACCTTTTTTTAATGAACTTTACGTTAATTTATGCAGAATGATATTCTCTAAGGGCCATCGGAACATTTTTTAAATTTTTATTGTTTATTTTTTTTTACCATTTAAAGATCGAAATTGTAGACGAAAAATCGACTGCTTTCTTCAAAATGGCATAATTTTCTTATTTTCTAAAAATTCAAAGATTTGGCCCGATGGCCCTTAGAGAATGTCATTCTGCATAGACGAACGTAAAGTTCATTAAAAAAGGCTGTAAATTGTCGAAGTTATCATGCTGATAAGGACGCCCCCTGCTTGGTGCAGAGGTTGCTGCAATTGCAGAAAACGAACGGAAATATATGACAGAAGTGTGTCAAATAATTTTTTTGATACGAATAAAGGTCCCAAGAACAAGATACAATTTTAAAATTTTCGATTTCTATCGCACATCTCGAGAAAAAAAATCCCAAAAGTGATGAATTATTAGGCGCCCAGAGGGTATGTAACCCCTTAACCCGCGAGAAAGCGCGTGACTAATTGGAACGCGAACAGGCGCACACGGAGGTTTCCTCCGGGTTTTAATTATGTTAACAATACAGCACAAAAAATAAACTCTATTCGCATTTATGTAAACAATAAGCTAAGGGAATACAATAATAACTATTTGCATGAAATAGTAAAATTTTTAGCTGTACTATATGTGTACATATAATATTACTGCATACATAACTACAGAGCTTGAATACAAAATTATCTCAACCAAAATTAAAGAACTAAATTATTAGTATAATCTGTAATTGTCATTGCTGCGTCGAACGGAACAAATCGTACCTAACTTTCTCAAGAATTTTATTACTCTAAGCTATGCCATAAACTGCCTGGAAATTGAAATAGTGCCAGCCAATTTAGTCTGGAAAACTATTTAAATTTAGCCGTAGAATATAAATAAATCTAGCGCACAGGCTGAGTCACACGCACTTGATGCGCGCGATCTGATAAAACATTCTGCAAAATTACCAATTCAACAGTGAGAACAATGAAACATGGTTCAATCTAAAGTAAATTAATAAAGAGGAAGGTAGAAAGTACCTCATAGCCTTACAGGTTGACAATCTATAGTTATTTAACGAAATGTCTGGCACCCGGAGGAAACCTCAGTGTGCGCCCTCTCGCGGGTTCAGCAATGTAGATGACAGTTGTGTAGGTTTTGAGCTACTAGAAAGGAACGGAACTACAGAATCTGACCACTTTTGAGTAACTAAAATTTGATGAACGTCTCTACATGGATCAAATTTCACATCTCCGCATCCCAATCAAGGAACGTTTTATTGTACGAGTATGTGTGTACAATTGCGAGTACACCTTGTACAAATAATAGATTTATTTCGCATAATGAAATAATGAAACAATATCCTCTGTACCTGCCATTCACTAGAATACCTACAGTGTACATTCACAACCAGATTCGTCACTCGCAATTGACAAGCCTAAGGGTGCATGCACTTCCCCAGCTACTTTCAATCATCCAAACACCCAACTTTACTGGCTCCTCCATATTCCCGCGTCTCATAGAAATGCAAAGACAGTGCCGGCGTTCAAAGGTCTCATACAAGTTACTCCGTGCTGATACTGACTGGCACTGCCTGTTTCTATTTACCTACTCAGAGTTTCTCATTTGATTTCCAGTATATCCAGCGCAACCTTTCAAGCTTTTTACCTGATTAACTCGATTCCATTGCGGAATTTGCATGGTAATAGCGTGTCGCTGAAAGTCGAAGCACCGAAGCTGTCCTATTTAAATTAAGAAACGATGAATCGCCGTGTGGGTCGATGCAATCGTCGAACGAGCGAAATGAGAACGGCTGCATCTCTTAATGGCGCCGCAGTGCATCGGCTATATTAGCTACGGCATAGTTAGGGTTTAATAGCGAGTGTTATTGATTATAATATCGCATGATTGGTACAATCACGTCGCATTGTGCCTATCAATGCACGACATGCAACCGGTTGGTTCGTTGTGGAGCAACCAACGCACGGAAACGAGGGGCATCAGGCTATTTCCTATTAAACCGTTTAGACCCGGTGGATTGCAATCGATAGTTGCCCACTTTGAACCGTCGATGCAGAAAATTAAAGGGGGATTACAGGGCGATATCGTTTTCTAATTTGACGCTTTGATTGCCCAGAAACGTTATCGTGAAGATGTCTGTGCAAGAGATGCTAAATTCTTGAATGAAGTGTTCGTTAGAAGTACATTTCTATCCCCACCGCCTTTCATGCGGCCACTAATAATCGCCTGTGAGCTGATAGGTGGTCAAGAGACACACAGGAACGCTCAGAATATGGCCCAAAAGCAGAGGAAAAAGGGGAAGGAAATAATGAACGATGGTAAGTACTTAGGTGCACGTATGGAGCACATAGGGCTTTTTGTTTCTCTCGCCTACCCCTCGTATCGACTGCCTCGGAAAGATCAGAAGAGACGAAAGGATGGTGCTATATCTTTGTCCCGCGTACATTTTTTTTGTATGGACGGCCATGTAATATACAGAGTGTTCTGATTTCGTGAGAGGGATCAAAGCGTTCGCCAAATTGAAGAGAATGACTCGGTATGAACTTCACCCCTTATTCGAAGAGTACCTAGGGGTCATCCTTAAATTACGTAAGGCTTTTTTGGGGGGCAGGGGGTCCCGAATTTCTTACGTTTTCTTACATGGGGGGGGGGGAGTCAGGTAGCGTCTTACGTAATATTTTTTAACCTAATTTTCAGTAAATACAAATTCCATCATTAATGTTCCGGAACAGTAGTTTTAGTTTAAATTTCCCGAAACTGAGTTCAACGAATCATGTAAAACTTTAAAAGAAATCTAATAACTGACAAAATTAAGTGTAAAAAATGTTACGTGAGGAGGGGGTTGGAATATCAAATCTTGCGAATTCTTATACTGGGGGAGGGAGGGGGTAAGAATGCGCCAAAATTACCCTTACGTAATTTAAGGACGGCCCCCTACCACACTAAACATCATTTCTTCTTACACTGTCGAAGAACTTTCATGTTCCTCAGCGTATAAAGTGAAGATAGCAGTAAACTTAAAAGAGTATCTTAATAGTAGAGTTACTATTGGGTTTCAATCTACGGAAATAGATGTGAGCGAAACAAAAGAGAAGTGACAAAGCAGAAGCTAGTTACGTAGGGCACCGCTTGGGAAACAGAAAATGATCTCCACTCCAAAAGAAGAGAAGTATTACACGCAACTCGTAGGACCCCCACTGAATTAAATTATTTATAGCAAAAGAAATTACACCGAATCCCACTAATGTTGGAAATAATCAACATGATCAGATTGTACAGGACACCCTGTATACATGTTCATCTACATGGTTCGATTGAATAATCTCCGCGCGAGTTCCTCTACCCGCAATATCGCGCCTGATTATTTATCACCCGCGAGACTTAGTCATCAAGCTGCCAACACGTAGAAAAAGGAGGAGAAGAAAATCGAAGGGAGAGGGTGCGGAGAATGGGACCGCAAATCGGGGTAGTGCTTTTCGTAAGGGTGCGGGCGGTACGTGACAACTGCCGAAGATATTCGCTCGCGAAAGAGTATAAGCTTAATCCTGCCGCGACAGCGGCAGAAATATGGGGCCATATAGTCTCCATATATCATTCGAGCCTTCTTCGACGTATCCTCCACCTCCCCGCTGTGTGCGGCAGACTTACATTAGACGAGAAAACAAGTGGTCGATGCTTGGTATTAGGGCAGAAAACTAGAGCTTTGTAGGCAGAAGGAACCTAGTGAATAACTTAGGGTACACTAAACCGATGCGTGAACGCGAAATGTACTGTTCGTGGCGACATCAGGTTGTAGATCCGTCTAAACATGCTCAGATCCTTCGCAAACCAGGGTCCAAAAACTGTACAGAATGCCGGATGGCATCCCCGGGCTTTTGATTCCCGATACTAAATTGTTCTCGCCCCTGTTGTCTTTGCAACTCTCGCTATGTCAGTCACTTGTTATTTCTCTTCTTGACTACGCCGATGTCGTGTATGGCCCCTGTCTCTCTACTCGTCTCTCGTCTATACTTCAACGTATCCAGAATTCGTGTCTTCGTTATTCCTATAATGTCCGTAAGTTTGACCATATTTCAGGGTTTTTCCTTCGCTCCATGCTGCATCGTACACAAGGCTCTGGAATCTGAGACACCTATCTATCTAAGTGAATTGCTATGCAGTAACTCTTCTCAGCACTCTGCTTATGCACCATCTACTAGGGGTGGTGCTGACCTATCTGTATCTGCTCAGCGTACAGTCACAGCATCTTTCTACTATTTATCCTGCTGTTACTATAATTCTTTTCCTTTGGAAATTCGTTCTATGTCCTCTATCCCCACTTTTAAATGTGCTGCCCATTCTTTTATTCTCGTCCACTATCCGTAACTCCCCTTGTCTAGTAGTTCTCTCTCTCTGGCGCTTCTGTTGTTTCGCTAGCTTTATTTCTGACAGATAATGTTTTGGGGTTAGGTTGCAAAGCAGCAGGTATGCTGAACCTCGCCCCTTTATCACATAATTTATGTAATTTGTGGTGAATAATGTCGATTTATTATTATTATTATTATTATTATTATTATATTTATTCCAGCCATAAAGGTGTTGGAGATTTAATTCCAATCATCGTTGAATCGTTAATTCTGCTTTCCAAAAAACTGCTTGGAACACGGGGATTCGTAAGTCTCGTTTTGAGCGGAGCACACGGCGGCCTTGTTTCGCGCAGTTGATCGCGACAAACGAACGTCGGGAACGTACTCAGCGTTTCCATCGACTGAATCTTAATTATTTGCAATTTTACGGACGGCAGAATATAATTATAATAGGAGCAAAGGCTCGTGTCGCCGTTGGGGTCGCGGCCGCAGTTACCTGCCCCCTGACCCCAACTCGTTTCCTGTTTCCACCCCCTTCCGGAGCCCCGATTCGCCGCGCTCTCCGCGCTTGCACTCAAACGTGCTCTCTCCTTTGCTCCATCCCTCTTTCTCTGCGTCGTCAACGACCCTCCTCAGGACCGACGGCGGCGGCGGCGGCAGCGGCGGCGGGCGCACTTGCCACAAGCATTTCATCAGAAGCGCCGTGTAGTTCCACAGACCACTTAACTCATAAATGAGGGATTATTTCATCGTGTAATCGCGTATGGGCCAAAAAGCATTACAATTAACGCTAACCAACTGCTCGGCGGCGACGTCTACCCGCGGCACGGCGACGTCAAATGGAAATGTGCCGCGGGGTTACCGTCAACGTGGACTGACTCCGCTGTTACTCGTTGCCTAGGATCGGAATGCTCCGAAAGGACTCATCTTTGTAAAGAATTACGCATCATAGAATCGATCGCCAGGAGACTTGTTGTCTGCGACACCGTGGGACTTAGGTAGCTTAGAAGGCCATTGCGAGGCTGCCAACTGATGTTTAAGATGTAACTATTGGGGAGAGAAAACTGGAGGCACTCGGAAGAAACTGGAGAAAAATGGAAAAAAAATTAAACATGCTAAAAACGAAGGTCCTTATATGAAAATGTTGAATATATCAATAGCTGAGCAGAAAAGTGCTTCCTCATCTTTTCAAGGGATCTTCTACTTAGGTATTCAGCAATGTTTGTCCTTCCTACAGGCATACAGATAATCACCACAGGTTTGCCTACTGTTCTTGACGATCGAAGATCGTTGAACCTATCAATATTCTTCTAATTAAGGGAAGTTCTGATCGCAGTGGTCCCGTATTCTAGTTCCTCGAAGACCACAATCTTCAAATTTACGTTTTTTAACTACCTCCAACTTTATCTGGGGATCTCAGAAGTGGATACTCATAGTGATTTCTCTACCTACAGTATTTATCGGTCGGGAAATTTGGAGATCACGTTCACACACGACCGACAGGGTACTCGCGGAAATATACGGGCATGGCACTCGAAAAAATTATTTCGTGTTGCTCGCTGGAGAGGCCGTTCCGCTTGGCAATCTCGCGAGAACGAGGGTCAAGATTAATCGACGGGACACGTCTGTATTCCCGGTTTGGCACGAGTCACGCCAAACGGAATCCTTTCCATCTTCCTCGAAGCGTATTGAGAGCCGTATGGCGCGCGCGCACGCACGCGGGCCTGCACGTGCACACAGGTATAGGCAGGTATACCGAAAGAACAACAGTCAAGCACAGGAGGGTCGAGCTAAAGGGTGTATGATTGATCGCGTCGTGGCATGCCAGATAATGCAATTTTATTTCATTTGATTCCGCGGGGGTAATTGCTATTTTGGCGCCGAACAGCCGACGGGGTGATGTATTGGACCGACTCGTCCTTTCTCATCGCCTCCTTCCTCGCGCGTACTTATCCTCTCCACCTTTCCTCGCCTTTTCTAGTCCCTCTTTCTATCTGCCATCGTTCCATTCGTGCGATATATTAACTCCGAGCGGGATTATTGCGCCAAGGGTGGCGAACAGCGGATCGATCAGGTGGAGGAAACGCGAAAGACAGCGAAATCGTCTGGTCGCCATCTCGTCGAGGAGATTATGGGGACTGATAAATCACGGGGCAAGTCTGCTTGCTGTCGAGTAATCCTCCTTGTCGTTTTGCTCGCTAGGGTCGCGCGGCTCGTTGCGTTTTCAGGCAGATTCGCTTCGCGCAAAGCCAATAGATGTGCAACAAAAAACGAAAAACACGCGCTCCGTGAATCTTTTCAGCCACGAAATCGGGTATGTAAATTACCAGAGACCCGGAGATACTTTACTCTCTTTTTGGAAGCGACTCGAGGGGGAGAGTTCAATTTCGAGCAACGCGATAAGTCCGTACTGGGGCCAGGAGGAGTGGCACGATTATTACTATTGCCATTATTGTTGCGGTTACATCGACCACGATCACTCAAACTCGTTAAAACTTTCGGTATTAGTACCGACTTCGGTCTGCATTTCACCCTCCTTTCCGTGCACTTCCAGTTTCTCTGTTCCCCGCCGCTCTCCACGCTACGGTCAACTTCCACGCACGCCCCACGTACGCCTGCAAGCCCGATCCTTCGAGCAGCAATCGCTGAGGATCTCGTGTAAATAGAAATGATAATTCGTTTATCGTATTTATGTTTACCTATCTAGATCGACGGAGGTTTATTTAAAAAATAATACTCTTTATTTCTACATTATCGGCTCGACAAAGGCAGGAAAAGTTGAAAAGTTGAAAAAGTTGAAAAAGTTGAAAAAGTTGAAAAGTTGAAAAAGTTGAAAAGTTGAAAAGTTGAGAGTTGAAAAGCTGAAAAGTTGAAAAGTTGAAAAGTTGAAAAGTTGAGAGTTGAAAAGTTGAAAAGTTGAGAGTTGAAGAGTTGAAGAGTTGAAGAGTTGAAGAGTTGAAGAGTTGCAGAGTTGCAGAGTTGCAGAGTTGCAGAGTTGAAGAGTTGAAGAGCTGAAGAGTTGAAGAGTTGAAGAGTTGAGTTGAAGAGTTGAAGAGTTGAAGAGTTGAAGAGTTGAAGAGTTGAAGAGTTGCAGAGTTGAAGAGTTGAAGAGTTGAAGAGTTGAAGAGTTGAAGAGTTGAAGAGTTGAAGAGTTGAAGAGTTGAAGAGTTGAAGAGTTGTAGAGTTGAAGAGTTGAAGAGTTGAAGAGTTGAAGAGTTGAAGAGTTGAAGAGTTGAAGAGTTGAAGAGTTGAAGAGTTGAAGAGTTGAAGAGTTGAAAAGTTGAAAAGAAAAAATACGTCACTGCTGAACCGTTGTCTGGGAAAAGACTCTAAATATTTTCGGTCGATAATTAGCGCTATGAGGGTAAGGCTCCGCAACCAGAGACAACTATGAGCTATTTCATTAACTGAACGTTTAACAATCTTTTATGGAGAAATGGTTCATTTATGGCACGTAATTTGTTTTAAAGGATTTATTCCTTTGTGAAGCAGAAGACGCAGAAACATGAATATTTGCCAGGGCTTGAAAACTGTTATAATGTCGATTTCGGTTCTCCAAACGGGTATAAAGCACCTTTATTCGGAATAACTGTTATGGAGAACTGAAATTTCCAACTATTATCTGTTTCGGTTACGGTTCCTATTTCCCTCCTCATATCGGTTCCATAACTGTTACTTTTTCGGTTCTATATCGGTTCCGAAACGGTTCCAGAATCAATTCTTGTATCAACTTTTCCCTAATTGATATCATTAATTATTATAGCTGCAGATTATTGTATGTGTGCATATTTTTTACAAAATGCTTATAGAAAAAGGAGAAACACCTATTCATATCATTGATTTCTAATAAAGCGTTGAAATAAATAAATCAGTTACATATTTTTTACATTCACAAACACACTATATTATTCAGAATAGGAAGTTAAAAGTTTCTCCTGCTCCTATAAGAATTTTGAAAAAATATGTTCATATACAGTGATCTGCACCTACAATAATTATTATTATTAATGACATCAACTAGGGAAAAGTCGATACAAGAACTGATTCTGGAACCGTTTCGGAAACGATACAGAACCGGAAAAATAAGGGTTACGGAACCGATATATGAGAAAGGAAATTGGAACCGTAACCGAAGCAGATAATAGTTGAAAATTTCGGTTCTTCATAACAGTTGTTTGGAATAAAGTTTCTCCATAACCATTTTAATCAGAACCTTTATATAACAGTGTTAAACACTAATTTTCGGAACCGTTCGAACCCCTGACATTTGTCGCTCTGGAAACGTGATAGCTTCTTTGTACTTAATGCATTTAAAAAAAATACCCTTCTATCCAGAGGACGACGCTTAAGAAGTATTTACGAAGCGGTAACTCGGTGGATGCCAGGAAAAAGATGAATCCTTCGTTCATCAATCGTACCGCAGGCACGTCGAGGGTAAAAACGACCGGACACTTGGATCGTGAACCGAATCTCCGTCCCGTGTTCGAGGACTCTTCCGCAGCGTTTAATTTCAGGTTCTTCGCGGATATATTGGACGCGCGTCCAATTCTTTCGCCGTTCTTCTCGAAGGACGGCGCTCGTAAACACACCGAGACTCGACGGGACCGTGAAGTATGAGGCTAGCGTGCGGACGTTAGAAAGTATCTAGGAATACGGAATTAATCGCCTGTTTCTCTGCCATTCCGCTTGCACTCGCGTACGCAGACACTCGTACACACACGTAGTGGCATACAAGCCCAAACCCCCGACGCGGAACAGTTTGCCCGTGGATAGAGCTGCGGGGCGTTACGTGTGGAGTGGAAGCCGCGAGCTCGTAGAAAGAAACGGCGATATAAAAATAGATACGAGTCGATGGCGACGGCGGAGGGGGAGGGGGTTGGGCAGAAAAAAGGGAGACGGAGGCTCGTGCAAAAAGATACGAGGAACGGAGAGGAGAGGAGAGAGAAACAGGCGGGGAATGTATGGAGATTCGGAGTCATGCGATTCAACTATAAAACTCGGCGAGTTTTGCAGCTGGCGAGGCGTCGTACCTACCGCCCTCCTCCACGCACCCCTGTAACCCCACCCCCACGTCCACACTGCTCACCCCTTTCCTTTCCTTTTCGCCGTTCCGCAGTTATTTACGGTTTGATTCGCCTTATCTTCCCTACCACCCCCGACCACGGCGTCCCCGTTCTCTCGTTTCTCTCTTCGCCCGGAAACTACCTGAAGGAAGATAGCTAAACCATCCCCACCCCTCCACATCACGGAGGTGTCTGGTGCAACACACTTATTAATTGCTGTACCGCCGGGCTCGATATTCGCCGTTCCCTTTCGTCCTGAAATCGGGACTCGAGCTCTTCCTACGGTGTGCCATTCAAGACACGGAGGGTTCTTTGCGTTGCGTATGAAACCGGGACGGGAACAGTTGATACCTGATAAGTGTTGCGGCCTGCTGCTGCGATGCTTGGTGAACAGGGTGTAGTAGAAGCTTATCCAGTTTAATTTACGAAGAAATTTTGGGGATCATGTCCCCACAACGAACTATGGCCTGAGCTTTGCGGGTATACGAGTGTACCCTGAAACAGTGTTCAGTTGATGTTGACTATAATTTGATGCAGACTCGTTCAATCATTCGCAGACACGAAATCTATGTACTGTACTAATTCCTTAACGCTGTAGGAATCGTACAGTGGATTACGCCTTTAAAGCAAATACTTGCGGCCTCGTTAAGGTAACAATGTTCAAACAGATGCTACGGTTTCTGTGTAACGTTCCCGAACCCAGCTTGCGTTTGTCTCGAGTAGGTATACTTTCTTCTGCTTTTACAAAGCGAATGCCGTGCATAAATAAAATGTATGTTCAGATGCTAGAAAGGATTAACTGGACTCCACTAATTGTTGCGGCAGACGAAACGGGGATAAGTAGGTACGAGGGTCACATAATTCACAGCAATTGATTGCGATCGTTGTATAAATTAACACACGTTTATGTAACAATACCCATGGTGTTCCTTCTTTCCTGCTGCAATCTTCTTGAAACTAAAGGTTTTACCAAGAACTGCAAGCTTCCGCCACGTTCCCTACAAGAATTCGCCAAATTACATGCAACATACGCTGGAATATTCAGTATGAAGAGTAATTTGCGCGTTTGCAGAGGCTACACCTCGCCATAGCTTAACTAAATCTGGATAATAACGTCAAAGCAGCGTGCCACGCGGAGGTAATTAGAGGCACGGATGCTCCGGTGAATGTCGGACAGATGTGTTCCGCGCGATTTATCCGCCCTATTGAGACGCCGACCTTTCGCTGATCCTCAGAAGGAGGATTCAGCTGTTGGTCCAAGAGGACACTGACCACTGGAGACGAGGGAACGGCGTTAAAGGGCTTTTGAAGGGGCTTGGGCAGGACGACTTCCGGTCGTGGGCCAAGACGCTTGTCCAAATTTCGGAATAGACGATAAACAGACAGGATAGGAGAACATCAGAGGGAAGCTCAATGGCTCCCGTTTCTAAGACACCGCGAGTCCTCCCAGCTCTCAGCGTGGATATGCTCGCGCGTGTATACACACAGTGTAATTGAATGCATACACACCAGTCGCTGAGACACCGGCTCACACCATGACGATGGATACATGGACCGAGAACGATCGTAGCCGGGGTATAAACGCGTCTAGCCCGGATCTCAATCTTGGCTAGAAATGTAATTACGCTCAATGGACAGACGGTATTCCTGGTAACGGATAAATTTGTATCGAATGGAATTTCCCCTGGATCGTCGCGCACTGCCGAGATCCTCGGGGCTGATAGTCGCGGGAGAGGCACGGAGACACACTCGGCCGGAGCGGAGACAGAGAAAAGAAAAGATTGGCTCGGCTCGAGTGGCGAGGCACGGCTCTAACGAGACCAATTACTGGTGGAAGTTTTAGAACAGCCTAAGGCCGCGGGGTTCGTCTTCGCGATCTTCGAAATAGAAAGATGGAGCGGCTGTGCGGGGTTGGAGAGGGGCGGGAGGGGGATGGGAGCCGGCTGGCGCAAACGCTTTCGTTATCAGTTGGCTCTGGCAGCGAAGCCTATCCATCCATACCACAATGCGGAGATATTAATTATGAGATATTACGATAAGACGCGAACAATACGCCCGTATTGAATGAGAGATCCTCCTTCTGCCGTTCTGTCGCGCGGAGCGGAGTGTCTTACCACCCTCTTCAATGCTGGTTCAAGGAATACACACCAGCAAAGGCTCTCAACACACGTACCCCGGGAGCCTGTGCGTGAGCCACCTGATAAGCGAGTGCGTGTAACTACAGCCGATTATAGATTTTCCGGAATCGCCTAAACCGAATGCGCCCCGCTGCACTCGACGGATTTATGGCGGCAATATTAATCGCGCGCTCCCCTGATCGCCGCGATAATCATTATCGGTAGTTACCCACTTGGCCAATGGACATTCAGATCCAAATAATTGCTAGTTAACACAACTATTACTGATTCCGTAGATGCCAAACTACGTAAATATGGCAGACAGAATGTTTAGGTTCTCGCCTGATCAACCGATTTCGATGATTTCATCAACATTCGATGCGTTCGTCCAGGGGTGTCGAAATGCGGAGTGCAATAATATTCGATACCCTGGTGGTTTCAGTTGAGGTCTTTAAATTGCCTAATCCGAATACATTTAGAACCTCTTAAAACACCCGCCCCACTCCCTGTCCCCAGTGGTGTCTTCAGGGGCGATTCGGAGGCTTACATTTACGATAGATAGCGGGGGATACTCGCCGTCGAAACTACGAAGCGGATCGATGGGGGCCTCGCCACGTGGGGTAAAGGGTTCGTGATTACGCGGGCTTCGGGATAAGGACGCACTTCGGTTCCTTTTACGACCTCTTCTACCATGGATTTACGACTTATCGCGCGGCGGTGAACGTCCGCGATCATCCGCGGGACGGCTCTTTAAGACTCAAGATTCCTGGATACGATGATGCGGCTCGGTCTGCCATGAAAGCTTTTCGTCTGTACCGACCGCGTGCCTTGCCGTCCCATGCGTTTGGATACCATTTATTGCAGCTGATATTCTTGGCTAACATCCCGTGTTGCAGCGTATTAGTGAAACGAAACCGTACAAGACCAGACGGACTCCTCGATTCTAGCAGAATTTGTAGTTTATGGTGGTGTCTTCACGTGAGGTCGATAGTAGGCTTGGCATTCCTGGATAAAAATTGCACGAGCGGTCTTAGGCGATGCTAAGAATGTACTAGGAGTCCGTGGAATATAGGTCGTAGCACATAACCTCCTAAGAATAACCTTTAGAGGTTAGGGTATAGGCCCATAATCGTCATGATAAGTGGTCATGTAATGCCCCAGTTTATACGTATCATATCTCAGACATCTATGCTGCACCCTTTCCAATATTTACTTGCACTTAGCTTGGTGGTATTAAAAAGTACCAGTCCTCTCGTAGCATCATCTACAACGGGATAATGGCTTGAGAAATAGAGCAGTGGCGCGGTAGAGGCTCCCAAATCACAAGTTCCAGAATTGACTTTTGTAAACAAGAGCCTTCCAGCGTGCGCCAAAAACTACTTGCCGACACGCGGGGCACACTTACTTCACCCTTTCTCACCCCTCTTACGAAAACGTCTGTTTATCGAGGACATTACGTATGCATCTTTTGGGGTAAGATTCCCGAGGCACGTGGCGAATCGAGGAAACTTCGGGTCCTCCTTCCTCGACAGTCACCGATATTCGCCTTCGATTCGCGGAGGGTGACATTCGCCTTAGCATTTAGGAATCTACAGATACCCCGCATTCCCCGATTCCGTTGGGGTCGAGAGGGAAACTTCTCTTCTTGTCATTCTCCATTGAGCTCTGTTTTCTCTGCCGCGGAATCGGTCGGATTCCTAAGACGTTGCACGTGCCCGATTTCATCCCTGATCCAACCCCAACAGCGGCAGACCCTCGTCTAAGAGAGAAATTCAAATTCTTCCGGCCGTCTCTCGGATTCCAAGACGGCTGGCACCGATTATTGACATGTTGCTCTCCCGTTATTGCATTACATCCTTTCCCCGAATCACGAATAAAAGAAACACAGTTGAAATACGCGTCATACGTACGCGATCCAAGTGGATACTTCGGACATTTTCTGAATGCAATTCGCGACGATTCCCGGGCATCCTCGATGACCGCTCGCAAATTCACGCAGGAAATTCAAATTCTTCCGACCGTCGTCCAGATTCCAGGCTACGGTCTATTGAAAATACCACTTTGACACGACCGGACAGTGGACACGCCGGCAGAATGTCAGCGGGCGAGCGGCGCCTGAATAGCACGAACGGTGGACTCCTTCATGCGCGCTCCGCCCGTTCGATTTTTGCGTTGTAGCGGCTCACCTTGCGTTTTATACGGATGCTTTATAAATCGTAATCGAATAAATCGTTATCGTTCTAAATGCTCGGTAAAAACACTCTTCTGCGTTGAAAGCAGTGGGCGATCTTTTCGACTAGAGCACTACACACGTAATTGGATGAAGGATGATATCCGCGCTGGCTGTAGTTGAGATAACAGAAGCCAAATGGCGGGAGACATCGACAGCGGCAGGAATTCGGATTCGACAGCAGTAAACCAGTACTAAATCTTGAACAATCAAACGTCCATTGTTTGCCTAGCTCCGTCAGTCGGCGGAATACCAATTCCCCGGTTTCGTGTATTGGCGTGTACACGCAGAGGAGCCTCGACTGCGTGGATGCTACAGCGCACCATACAAACCTCGCATCTCGCGCGTGCACACGCGGGCAAGTTCGAGGACGTGTATACATAAGCGACGGTTATATCGTGCGTCTCCAGCGTAGCTACGACCACCGCCATGGCACGTGGCGCGATCACAATGGAGAATTTGACTGCTTTTGATTTGAAGGGAAACAATGGAGGCAGACGCTACTTACTTGCGAGCGGTTATTTCGGCAACCCTGCTGCCTATAATCTTTGTAGATTACCGTCAACCCACGCTGGGGAAGAGTCGTTGCAGTTTTATTGTCCATGTGTATTTTCGTTCAATCTCTGCCGCGGAGTAACCCGCGAAATTTGCGCGTTCCGCACTTTACTGCCTGTATGCCGCGTTAGTAACCGTTCGGTGACTTCATCGACCGCCCGATTCGGTAGTTCGTAGATTATCCTTTCGATATTTCCCTGTCGACGACTTGATGCTGTACAGTCACGGAACGAACGTTTTACTGCGGCCAACTTTCAGCTGCTCGAGCGCTCTTTTAAGTTACCGAGCGACTTTCACACTTCTCAAATGGGTTAAGGAATTGAAACAACGATTCCTGCGCTCCTCCCTTTTGTCAGCCATTTCAGTTCTAAGGGAAGTGACGGTGTACCTGCTTATGTGTATGGTGATACCTTGCGTAGAATTTGTTTCTAGGTAGGGTAGTTCCGGGGGAGATGGCCATAGTTTCGTTGGGAGTCTCCTATAGTCTACCTATTTGAAATAAAGCAACGAGCGTGGCATAGAACAAAACTTTGACCTTTTGTCTATATATCCCTTAATAGCAATAACCGAGAAATTATTATTTAATGGATAAATTTCACAAATAAAAAAGAAGGGTTATTGGCCATCTCTCCCGCAGTGCCAGGGAAAGATGGCCATATGTAGCTTCCAGGCTAACCAGTTGAGGGCAGGACCTGGTTATCACCGATTTTGACAAATTTTCGTCCGCTTTCGTGTTCGACCGCTCAAGTCTTCTTTGGGCCTTTGTTATAAGTCTTTTAATTCACACGTATGGCAAATAGTGTGAAACACTGTGCCATTTTCGTGGATCCAATAAAACCTGTCCTTTTTTCGATTTGGCCTCATAGGGCGAGCAAAACCGTATGCACTACACGATTCTTCCCCCGTTCTAAAGTAACAATATTCACTTCTATCCACGACGTAACGAACCCCTCGGAACCAAACAACTTTTGTCTCAAACATTTCTTCCTATCTTAAATATTATAGAAGTTATTCAGATGACTTGTCTTAGGTGGCTGATCATGTATACACAAACATTATTTTCAACGTTATTTTCTCTACGTTTCTTTGGTTCGCATTTTTTGCATTTATGGATTTTCTATATTCAGAGTAAGTCTTGTCTTCTTCTTGTTGCTTGAAGGAGACGTAAGCACCCACACTTTTGGTTACAGCCGAATATGAAAATGATTACAATCAGCCACGATCTTCAAAATATAATAGAAACAGATACTGCTAATAGATATCTTCGTGCAACTTACATTCTAATTGCCAAAACACTATATAGTCCACTAAATCCTCTTTAAAGACAGTCGAAAATAAGATCAGAGCACTTAGAAACCGAATAAATTGAATAATCCGCTGGAGCGTAGTATTTCGTCACGAATCTCTGTTGACTAGCAGTTGAATGTGGCAGAAAATAATTGCTGCAATGTGTACGGTTTTGTACAGGTTTCCCCTGTGATATTTAACAGAATATGTCACGCCTAATGGAACGTTTCACATGTCGAAGCTGCCTGACGACATACTTCTCCTTCCTTTCGTGTTTATAATTGTGAGATTCAACTTATTAGACCGACATAACAGTTTTTCATAAAAGATGCGGACTTACAGGTGCCTCTCTGAATTTCTTAGACGATTGAACGGAGCAACCAGCCGCGAGTCGGCGCGAGAACTTATGAAAACAACGTTCCGGCGAATTGGCAGCGTTCATTTTTTCATCCGCTGAAACCTGCCAGGCTCTCGAATCCACGGAAATCAGGTTCGCGGGTCGCGGTAGCATACTCGAAGCCCGGCCTTTGTCTCGTTTCGGAACTGGTGCGGCGTGCAAGAAAAGGAGAAACGGTTGAAAGAGCGGCGGCGGGAGGGTAGGGGGGGGGGTGGTAGCAGAGAAAGAGCGGGGGAGGCTATTACGTAGACGTAATTCAAAAGCGGGAACGTATGCTTCATTTATTAAAGAGATTGCCTCGAAAGATTGCTGTTTCGCGCATGGCTACGTCTCTGGCGGTGGCTGGTGCTCTCTCCCTTCCGCCGCAGCCGTCATCATTATTGTGTCGGTGCCGCTGCGGCAGGCATTCCGAATTACGCCGCGTTTATATTCAATTTGTTTCTAGAAATTACAATTTGTCGGGAATTGGCGCGTAGACGACGCGAGAGGAGACGCGGAGCGTGAGCTCGGCGTGCCCCCCGGCTCTGTCGGCAATCGTCGAATTATTTTTCACGCTTGATTCCCCAGATCGGGAATTTAGACAAGCGAGGAGAGCGAAGCGCGCCTTTCCGCGCTGTAACAAGTTGATCGCGAGAGGTCAACGAGTCTATATGATCGTCAGAGAAGAGAATATTTTTTCGAGACATACCACTTCTGTATATGCATAGAGGTTAGGGGTCTCCTCGTGCGGAGCAAAGAGGATAAGATAGAGTGGAAGCAGAAATATGCGATGTAAGCGACACCTGTCTGTTCAGGCTCAATATTATTCAGTTTGCGGGTAGCAGAGTGGGAGGTGAAGCCAAGCCAAACATGACACCTGTTTGTAGCCATTGGTAGCCATTTGCAGCTGTTTGTAGGGGGCTTGGGATATTCGTTGATTTAAAAGTGAAGAAAGTGTAAAAAATGATCCGTTGTCACGTTAAAGGATGCCATAGATCACAAGCCAAAGACAAAAATCAAGACTTTTTCTCAGAACCTGCGAATTTATTGATGTACGTATAATGATTTCAAGCAATAACCTAACTGTCAATGTTATTAAGTAATGAAGTTTATGGAATTAGTATCAATAAAGAAATCTCTTTTCACCTTCAATTACTTCCTTATAGTTCTACTTTATGTGTAATTTTAAAAATTAATTTAACTTTATTTATTATGTATTATTTATATATGTATATGTAATGCGATGTATGTAATATGTTTGTAATGTTCATAATGTAATTCACCATTAATAAATTTTGACATTATATAAAATTTACAGTTCTTTTCATTATTTCTGCTTTAATTAATATTTTAATTAATTCACTTTTTACTTTAAAATTTTTAAATATTGCCTCTTTTATCGAAATTTCGAGGGCCTGAAACACCAGAGGGCGCTGAATCTAGTATATTACTTTTTAATACGGGCTCTTATGGGATGCTTCCACTCTATCTTATCCTCTTTGGTGCGGAGAATGGAGCGAGGATTTGATTCCAAAGAATAAACGAAACATCAAGAACGAAGAGTAAGATATGCACTACAGATTCAACTTGTATCGTACTTTTCTCATTGTATAGACAGATTTTTTTGTTTTTTATTATTCATAGCACTGTTAGTATCTGGGTAGGGAGACCGGGGCTAAACGTTCCGGGGGTAAGTTGTTCCGACGGTTATATCTTCAAAATGAAAAGAGCCTTGTACCTACTTTAAATTATTTTTTCCGTGTGAGTTGATCACGCCACTCTGTCGCCCGTTTTAATAGCGTCCGCGACAGCGAATCGTGTGGTTGTAAGCAGAGACCTATTAGTCGCGTACCAGATAAGTAAATATTTTTCTATCATTATTTTTTGGTCTATTCCGAATATTCAATGTCGATATTATTGATGGATTCGTCCTTATGGATCAAATGACATTTAAGAACATGTTGTAATAGTGTTTATCGTTTCAATATACGTATAAGCAAAATATTTTCTCAAATTGCTACACGTACCGATAGGGGCTAGTCGAGGCATTGAGAGCAAAAACGGACTAACCCACATAAAAGAAAAATGAATTTTTCCTATTTTATATGATTAGTATAGCCTATTGGAATACATTATTGCTACTAACTCAATTTCGGCAAAAGATGTGGGTTTGTCCGTTGTCGCTCTGAATGCCTCAGTTGTTACCGCGACTTGGGGCACGTTGTTTCGACCAGCCTCAAATAAATGACTTTCTATGAAAAACCTATTACAATATGTTAAATGCAAGCTTAAAATACTAAAATATAATAAATTTTTCAAGAAATTAGTCAATAGCGAAGAAAATAACTACACTATTTTCCAGTCATTTTTTATGTTTTCTCGAAATCGGAACTTTTAGCCCCGGTCTCCCTACTTTGATAGACTTTATAGTTTAGTTTACTGTCCAACTGATATAAAACTAAAATTTCTTGGTGAATCATATCATCAAAACCATAAAGGCCTATTTTTAGACGGGAAGCAATCTATAAACTGTTGAATGGAAACACGTTTGTCACTAACAATAGTAAATGTGTTGAATGTTTCCTTGATTCTGTTACAAAGAATTTGTCCATAATCTAGAAACGATATTAAGCCTTGCTACACCACGAAACTTGTAATACGACACAGAAAATTAGAAAGATTTGATACCCCTCTTCAACAAGTAGGTAGACGAAGGTAAAAGTTACGGATTTCTGTCGAACATGTTTCAAAATTTGATTACGTTTCTAAAGCACTCGTCTGATAACTTTTACTCGAAGAAATGTTCAGAGTAATCTCTCTAGCGGGAAGTTACACAGAGATGCGCCGCTAATACGTAGTCACATCGCATCGGCTCGCAAACTACGTCTGACCAATGGCGATCCTATATCACTTCCCCGCTTGCATTCCACTTCTCGCTCTGATGCCGGTCTTACGATCAATCATACTTCCAAAGTGTCCACTATTTTCAAACTGTCTAACAGTAATTAATCGATGATCCTATTAAAAATCCATACCCAATGCTAGTAATTGTTCTACCAAAGGGTTTTTAAAATTCCCATCTTCGTGTGAAACGAACAAATTCCTTCCTAGACTGGATTTTACCGGAATTAGCAAAATACCATGTACATTATATTAAGAGTGACTGCGAAGCACGTTACACGAAAATACGTTTGAAGGGAGAAAAACGAAAGTCGCTACACGGTGAAATGTATTTTAGTAGACGCGGGTCATTGAAATTAAGCTCGGTGGTCTCGGCAAGTGTGGAGGCAGCCATTACCCGGCAATTTGGGATCATCCTCGAGACGTCAGAAGAATGGCGAATATACTTAGTCGACGTGCACGGATAAACATAATCAGCGGTGGATGATCTCGAGGCCACTTGAGGGGTACACTCGGATCCGGCTACCCTTGCGTGAAAAAGAGGGAGGAACGGCGCGGGCGAACGGAACGTCGGGGTCTCGTTACAAGTCGAGGGGGATGGTAAAAGATACTCGATTCTTTCAATTACACATCGCGTGCGCGCGGATCGGTTACGAGCCCGATTCGAGTGCCAGTCGGGAAGCTGAAAAATTTCAGGACACATACACTAAACACGTGCTTCGCTCCTGAGCCTCCTCGTAGGCCCTGGTACGGTCGGGCCGGTAGAAGGGGAGGGGGGCAGAAAGTATTAAATAATTCCCGCGGAGACTTGATTTTTCGGTCGGTCGCGCGAAAGGAAGTGGCGCACAGTGGTGCCTTTTCCCGAAAAGCTGGCCAAAGTTAATTTCTGAAGTGAATAGCAGCTTGTTGGTAGTACGGCACATTTAATATATATATCAGTGCAACAAATGCCGCTTGAAATTTTAAAATATTCATTTTTAATTCATTTTTAAAAAATTCATATGTAAAACATTTTACCATTAAGATACGTGTTATAAACATACATTTTGCACATGAACAATGCAAAGTATCTTTGAACTTACTCTTGTACTTCCCTTCTCAAGATATCCTAAATCTTACTCATATTTTAGTACAACGGAAGGAAAATAGTTATTTTATTCACCGAACTTCACACAGTGACAAGTTTCTTGACTTAAAGTTACACGTGAAGTATGACATCCAACTGAATAATCTTGCACATATTTGCACTTTTTTAAGATATCCGCATTTAAAGTGCCTATTAGTATCTATCTGCGCTCTCCGTGAACGAACCCTTTCAAGTCTGCACTTTTTGGTTTGTGGGAATTTTCTTTATGGTCCTTCTGTTGTCAAAAACTGCGTCCTCCCAATAGGGTATTTTACAGAAGAGGTCCTGGAATCATGCCACAAACTGTGTAAACTGTACAGGAAGGGTTAGAGTCTTAAGCCATCACGAAAAAGAACGCATCAGGATATTTTCCAAAGATTATTGCTCCACTCTGACCCATATATTATGCTTTCTGCTGCCATTCCGAAACACACGAAAAAACAAATTCTCTGAAGGTTCTCGAAATGGTAACTCAGAAAGAAAGTGTAAATGAAAGCATAAAGAGTACAAGTACGATATCCGATTTATCAGAATCTAAATAAATGTACCCAGATATAGGCAATAATTTTTATTATATGAATAAAATAGCATATTCTCATTTCAAACAGCATTTATAATCCTGACTTTGTTTATTATTATTTTCAACAACATATTTGAACTATATAATCTTCTATAATCGTACGAATGCCGCATTTTTCATGAAAATCGAAAAAAATAAATGAAATTTTCACAGTAATTAATTTCAAAAATGTTTTAAAATTAAGATCCCTATACTAAATTCGACATTTTGATTATATAATTTTAGGCGAACATCGGAAAATTACCACAATTTCCGCAAAAATTAATTTAAAAACCAGGTTTATGCCAATGCTATTAGGTCTTCGATATTGAAATTTGCATTTCGGACAAGATATTCGTAATCAGCGACCCGAAGAACAATTTTCGTGCAGATCTATCAATTTTTTAATATGCACATCCGTCATATTGGATTCGCTATTTTATTTTAAAAAATTTGAAGTTCAGATTCGTAAACAGCGACCCCAAACCCCCCCGTGCACTGATTTCTGACTAAATTGAAGTACGTTTTGAGGGGTTTGCCGCTTTTCAGCGATTTGGAACCGCTGTGCGGCGCGGCTTTCCCCCGGTGAACTCCAGTTGCCTGGAACGAATCAAAAGTTGCGATGCACGAGCGAGGACCGGCTAAATTGCCCCGATTAAAAAGAAATGCTCAGCCTGATCTGCTGCGCCGTTTTCCACGGATCTCTTTGGAGGTTCCGCTATCGATCTCGCTTCACGTCTGGTGTCGGATCTTAACGCGCGCGCTTCGCGTTCTTTTAAATAGGAACTTGCGAAATATTCATGGACGATATTCAAGCCCCCATTCAAATACTCGGTTCCGCACATAGACGCTTAGACGCGCGTATCGCGCGCGCACACTGGTCCTGCAGACGGGCACACGTGCACACACTCGCCCCCTCCAGGCCTCGGAGGTCGACCGAGGCGTGGGTGTATTTAGGTTGGCGTACGTTCAGATAGACAGGGATGGCGTGTAAAGGGGGTGGAGCGGGCACGGGAGGGAGGGATGGGGTGGGTCGGCGCTGGACGGGGATGAGACGCACGTTAACGCGGTATCCGCGGGTTTCGCGCTCTGGCCCGCCATAAAAGAGCCCCCACCGTCTGCGCATCGGTGTATCTTTAGAAATATTGGTTAGATTTACATATTTTACCGTAAAGAGAAGTACCCGGGGCGAAGTAAAGGAGGACCGGTGTCTGGCGTGGAAGACGCGAGGGGCGAAGGGTGGTGCCGGCGATAGCGGCGGTGGCCGTGGCGGTTGCGGCGGTGGTGGATACTGGGGAGGAGTTAGACGGGAATCCAGCGGAGTTGCTTGAATGCGGGCGGCTTCAGAGATGCTAAATATTAATACCTACTAGTGTTCCTTTTATGCTCTGTCTACCCCCTCCACCGCTTCCCCCTGCTACCCACCACCTCCCGCGCCCAACCCCTATCGCTCTTTTCCACCGCGGCCACCCCCATCGCACGTAGATACGCGTGTACGCTCTCTCTGTATCTCTTTCAGCGGTGTCTTCCCTTCTCTTTCGCGGCGCATATCGTTGTCCCTTTGGACGGTGGCGAGGCAGCCGCGCGAGCGTTTTGCAGACGTTCGCCTCCGGGTTCTCTCATTCGATGGTCCGGTTTTCACGGCATCGTTTCAGGGTAATAACGAACGCACACTCGATAATACAAACGCCGGCTCGGACCGCTGAGCAATTTCGCTCTTTGTCGCGGACCGGACGGTTCTGCTTATGCCCGTCCCCTCCCTGCCCCCTTCCTCCCTTACCCTCACCATCATGCCCGCGTCTTTCTACGGCCGAGGGAGTGAATTTGAACGCTTCGGTTTCCCCGGGTCTGTTGGAAGAATTATATTGAACGAGCGCGGACAGTCGTAGGTACCTACTGTCCACTTGCAGCCTGTAAATTACCAATGAGTGATTAGCACTCTCGAAGCAGCGGCTGGACTTTCTAAATTCTCAGCGATCGCTCGGGGCTTAGAGTATTCAGAGCAATTTCAACTGTCACGCCGAGTTTCTAAACGGACAGAAGTGTTCTACTCGACGAATATCCCTATTTCGAGATAAGGTGAATGTCCCAATTTCTGCTCATTTCGTATTTTTCTTATTATTATAAACGTCACGTTTGTACTGTAGTTACAACAAAATAATTCTAGATTATTTGAACATTTACGCGAGTGTTGCACGAGCTTGGGGCTAATCGAACTGCAGCATAAGCAACGAAAAAACTTTTAAAATTGGAGACTCATGATTTTTCGACCGTGTTTTAGCTGGTTGTTGTAAGGAACTTGGTATCCGATAATTGGGCAGAAAATAGTTTTTGCAGTAGAAGTTCTTATTTATTAACAAAAACAGATACCGTATTGTGCTCTGGATGTAGATTTTTTACTACTATTAATTTTTTTAAGTAGAAAACAGGTGATTAGGTTTAGGGTCAAGCGAATCACCGTCGTGTCCGCATTTCTACTCACCGAAATTTTAGCAACATAATCTCACAATTCAGTATATGCTGTAACCTCTATTTCTACTCGAAGGCATTTTATTTTTTGTTCATCATTATTTTATGCTTTACTGTTGTGCTATAAAACATCTCTATAAAAGATGTAACTTATTTTAACCTGAAAAGGTAATTATGTGAGCAGAAATTGGTACAAATGGCGAGTAGAGATACGTACATCGCTATTTTTCGTGAGCAGAAATGCGGACATTTAGAGCACTATATTTAATTACAAATTACTAACAGTTAAACATCTCGAAATATCTTTCTTAAATAGTTTTTGAATTGGTTGACTTATTATTAAAGAATTAATCAATTACTCTGCAAATTTTGATCGCAAACAAATTTTTTACACCTTCTTTCCGACGAGTAACCTCTTAAATGAGCAGAAATTGAGACATTCATCTTACCTTCGAGAGGAGTGAACACTGCGAAGGTAAATAACGTAGAAACAGATGCTTCTTCATCTTCGACAGAGCTATCGTCAGCCTCTCAGGGAATAACGTGCAAAAAGTACGACACGAGAAAGGAATTTCGTTTCCATTAACCAAAGAATTCGATACGTTCGAGCGCCGCCCGTTTACACGTGCCCGACTTCAATAACGTGTCCTCATGCACGGAGGAGCACGCTGGCGCGTCAATAATATCTCCATATTTGACAGCAATTACTTTCTCCTCTCGCCCCGTCGGTGTCCGCCCGTGGTAATAACCGTCCAAGAGTGTGATAACGGGGCGAAAAGGCAATCGGTGGCGAGGCTTGTCTCTTTTTTTTCCCCCCAGCGAACGAAGGGACGATTTGAAAAAGGCGATCGCAACAAGTCACCGTCCCCTGCCCCTGCGCTGCTCACAAAGGGTTGCGCGGCTCGCGTCGAACCGCGGCGCCCCGCTCACGCGATTCAATTAATAAAATTCATTCGAATGCGTCCATTAATTTTTCTCCTTCAGCGGGGGAGAGCAGCACGGCGAAGGGCGGCCAAAGGGTTTCGAGGCGAGTCGAGCGGCAGCAGCCGCGTCGTTTAAAGGAACCCCGTTGACGGGCCGGGGGGGGGGGGGTGGAAGTGGGTTGGAAGAGGGTGTGGGCGCAAATAAGGCGGGTCTTCAGACCTCGAGTATAAATAAAAAACGAACGAACGAATAAATATCCAACAAGGAGCGACAAGTCGAGTGCCGGCGGTTCCCGCCTCGTTCTCGACCCTTTCCTCCTGCCTGTCGCAAGGGCTCGACGACGACTACGGGAGAAGAAAGAGCCACCACCGCGAAAGGACGTTTTAATTAATATTATTCACTTCTTAACTAACGATCAAAAGAAAGTGTGGCAGACGCGCAAGCCATACGAAGGAGAATGGTTAAACTAAAGGCCCTCTGAATCTTCGTAGTCGCTGTTGCGTCCCCGTGCCACATGTGGGCGGCAAGGGCGTGTATTTTGGCGAGAATTCTCGTTCGGTTTGTTCAGAGACACGAGAGTATCGGTCCGTTTTTTTTTTTTGTTTTTTTTTTAAGCAATCGAAGCTTATACAGGGAATGAAATGCACCATGTACGTAGATTGCAATATCTGGGGCAATCAGGGAATGGTAGAGGAAACTACGATGTGCCGTGAAACAATAGCGAAACAACGGACTCGATTTCCCGTTTCGAAGCGGACAAAAACTGTTCCGAAACGTTCATTACGTTCCGGCGTAACGATTCCCTGCGAAATTTCTGCCGCGGAATCGAATCATTCATCGCGTATGGGAGAAAATCCAATCCGCGCGGAAGCAATTTCGCCGGGCGCAGCTCCGCTGCATCAATTTGCGCGAGACACCGTCTACTTGACAAACGATCGAATTCCCTATGCAAAGAAATCTACCAGGGATATCCGTCCGGCTCCCGCCGCCTTTGCCTTCGAGTCGAAAGCATCCAGGCGCGCTCTGAATACATTTATACACCGCGGGCATGTTCGTTTCGCGTCACCTCGTATCCTCCGCGACGTTACGACGGCGCGAGGTAACGGGAACCGACGGATGATGCATGAACACGTCAAACGCGACGTTTCGCGGTGACGTTTCGAAAAGCCGGAGGTTTTCAGTTTAGTCGGAATCGATGAGACCCTGCGGAACATGCGAGCAAAGGGATGGAGATAGATGATGCAGAACTACTTGAACGATACTCGCCGAGGAACAGCCAACGTTCTGAATGTATCCATGTCAGTCAGAGTTATCCACTAAAATTTAACGCTCGGATTGGATCGGGGAGGACACTTTAATTTCCGTTGAAATAATTTAATTTACGACCGCGCTGCAATTGTTTCCTACTGTAAAATGATACAGAAACATTTGACAAATTTCGCAGCTGCGGTGAAGGCGGTAGCAACAGTCAAAGTTCTGCAGAATGTGGGTAGAGAATGTTTCAAGGTTGATGGGTTTATTTTCATATCCCTGGGATTGCATATTCCCGGTTCGAGGTTCCTTCAACAAGCAACGGCTCCAGTTTACCATTGAAGAAAAGGGTTGCCGAGTGTGCTTCTTCTAAGAAGCAGTAATCGCAAAAACAGCGTCGACTTCTTGCTCACGAAAGCGGAAATCAGCGGCGACAATTTGTTGCCCGCCCTCGAGCCCCGGCTGTTTCCCCCCCAACGAGGGCCCCTTCTTCCGCGATCCGATTTTGATCGGCAGGAAATCGCATTGAACGCGATAACTCGAGCCGCGGCGACCGTGGTAGGAGGGTAGGAAAACGAAAGGAAGAACGAAACGAGCGAGCAGCAGGGGTTGGTGGACTCCTTTCAGAGGGAGGTTGAACTGATTTTCCACTCGTGGGATATTCAATAAGGCAACACTGAAAGGAAAGGCCTGGATGAGGCTGGCGGAGGGACACCAGGGGGTAGGGGCGTCAGACACGGAACAGTCGAAGCCAAAAGACGAGGAGGATGAGCTGATGCGTACATACGAAAAGAGCCGTGCGTAGAAGCGTGATGGGAGCAAAGCCAGAAATCAGCGGGTGATGTGTATCCAACCACCCATCCATTCCCTATCGACTACCACCATTAACCGTGTGTACCTTCGTGAATCCTGAAGTGGCTCGAAGGGTTCCAGCGTCGCGTCGAGGGCACGACGCGGGTGAGATAGTCTTGCCCATGGTTGCCTTCAATTAATCGACGGGACTCGGTTCGTATTTCGAGTCCCGCGGAACAGCCAGCAACTCCTTGATCACGGCAAAGTTGCAGAATGGAACCGCTGCGTCCTTTTTAATGACGATCCAAGGAGGCAGTACCGCAGGTAGTGTCAATGGAACGTCAAAGTCTATCCGAATCAAACTGATACATGGCTGCATCCTACTTCCAAATCGCTTTGAACGTTTCTGTATTCCTGCATTGAACCGACCGACGAGGAGAAGCTTAACTGACTATCAGACGATACTCAGACCAGGGGTGGCCAGGAGATCTCCCCTAACGAGGATAACCTACGTGAATTGCCGCGCGTTTTCTGAGAAACAACCATTCAAGTACCACTGGGCACGTATCAATTTGCTGTCTTCCCAATTTCCCCAGAGTTTCACCTTCTTTGAGTTTTTCAAAAAGCTGACAGTGGGAGATGGCCAACGCTTCGACGACAACCTCCAATGGCAGAGATTTTCTTTTCGAATGAAGAGTAAATAAAATTTTAAGGCCTGGTACTGTCAAGACGGTGACAGTTATCGATCTACCGTCGAACGCAGAGCGCGCGCCGCTTCCTGGATACCCTTCTTTTCCCGTGCTTCGAGTGCATCATCAAGCGCTGAAGATGAAAGGTGGCTGCCGCATAAAAGCTATTCCCAAATGCCAAGCGAAGGCGAGCGGCCGCGCGCGCGGGCGCGCGCATGATGTCGGGCGAAGAGGAGCCGGCTGAAAGGGCTCGTCGTGCCGACGCCGACGACGCGCCGACGGTCAGCGGCCCGGTATCAGCGTATACTTCCCGTCGTCGTTGCACCGAAACACGATGCAGCCCCGATGCGGGGTGCGCACACACGCGATCCTATGCAGTCAATAGATAATACACCGCGGCGGTCGGGAGTTCTGTGAATGCCCGGCCCCGAAGATCAAACAGCAACCTAAACCGCTGTTTGTTTTTCATCACGCCCCTGATCTCTTATGCAACCCCCGTTTTATTCAGAATTTAGGTTAGGTTGGCCCGATATGTACGTACGTATGTATGTATACGCACATAGGCTCGCGCCTCTCATAGGCAGTGTCCGTGTGTCGGTGCATATCGACTCGTTTTGCCTCCGCGAATCCTCAACGTCTTTCCTTCTATCTTCCTCCGCCTTCTCCATGGCTTCTCTATTATTCCGTCTTCCACCCTCCCCCCGCCCTCTCCCCCCGGTCCATCCTCTAGCGGCGCTTCTACTTTTTCCCACTGTCAGGAAGAACTACCCGGGGATGCATCGAAAGTCACCTATACACGGGTGGCCGTGCACACGGTAAACAGTACCGATTCATCTTTGGGGATCTCTGTGGAACGAACGCGCATACCGCCGCCAAGAGGACGAGCCAGAGTATATGGGATGCGTCTCGGAGGGACTGTCGTTGCAAATTACTTTGTCTCGCCTGCCTACGGACGGCGACTTCAATTGGATACCGATGCGCGCAACGAAATTACGCCGATTTCTCATCCACGACGATTGGGATTCAACAAATTTTCTCTCAACGTGCTAAGGGTGGTCTTATGGATTACTATTCTCCTGATACAAAGGAGTATCTCAGAAGATGATAATTCTATCGGCATCCTACATATTGACGTCAAGAATAGGGAAGGTTGATTAGCGTATCTCAATATTTGTTTAGATTAGGATTAATTAGAAAGTAAGAAAAGTATGAAGTTGTAAAGATTTTACTTAATTCCTTATAAGGGTATTCGATATGTTTCATACCAGATCAGCATGGATGTAGGTGTATGGATTATAACTGGAAAATATGTAGATGCTTCAAGGTTGTTTCGCGTAGACATCAAGGTTAGGAAAAGGTCAGTGGAGGTATTTTTACTTCCATTAACCTCGTAGGTCTGACGTGAACTTTTACTTTTCTTTCCGTGGTGCAAATGAATATACGCTAAAATTGACATCTCGTTAAAATATCTTGGAAAACTGAAGCTCAACATAATACAAAGATTTTCAGGAAGTAAGGTAAATCCGGAGAGAATGAATTGTTCTGAACCTTAAGGGGTCATGCTCAGTCAGGAGGCCGAAAAAGGGTGGTCTTTTTGGAATTTTTTTTACTCAAAAGCTATAACATATTTCTTAATTTTTTTTTCATTTTAAGGATTGCATCTAGTACCGAGCATCGTATTTTTTTTATTTAAAAATATTTATCAATAACTAAGTTATTGTCCATCACTCGAAGGTTCTCCAAAAACAAGGCTTCTGCGGTGACCACCGCTGCTCGAAAGTCGATCATCTCAATTAAAAAATTCAAAAGAATTTACTTATTATATTATATTATCTAGTATTTGAACGAAGCATTTTTCGAAATATTGATTAGGGAAAAAATGGCTGATGTTTAAAGTAAAAGTTTCAATTCTTATCATAAATCTTGCCTGATTTTCGTCAATTAAAAGAAAACTAAGCATCGGATAAAAAAATCCTTCGTTCAAATACTGGATAATATAATATAATAAGTAAATTCTTTTGAATTTTTTATTTTAGATAATCGACTTTCAAGCAGCAGTGGTCACCGCAGAAGCCCTTTTTTTAGAGAACCTTCGAGTGATGGACAATAACTTAGTTATTGCTAAATATTTTTAAATAAAAAATTTACGATGCACGGTGCAAGATGCAATCCTTAAAAGGAAAAAAGATTTTTTGAGAAATGTGTTATAGCTTTTGAGTAAAAAATTTCCAAAGACCACCATTTTTTCGGCCTCCTGACTGACAATGAGCACGACCCCTTAATACACTTTTGCACATACACAGACGCAGAGTCTGAATATAGCGACTTGACCACCTCTCCATCCCGACCGCGTCTCCCGGATTTACCCTATGTCATCGTTATTCGATCACACAAGAATATAGGTAGTAAAGACGAAGCAGATACTTCAGTGACTGGTACAGGCATCGTGTTAACTGATTCAGATATTCCTCCGAAAGTGAGTTAGAGCAGCGTCGAATTTAACGTCTACCGCAAAGGCTGACCGAATATTGGGAAACCACCTGAGTCGACTACGCCCACCGATAAATGTCTCACTTTCACCTGAAGGTGGCGATCACGATCCTCGATGGCGCCTGGCAAAGCGCGTTACGTTCGCGCTTCGAGCCTCCCGCGTTATTCCCATACAGGCAAAGTATCCGAGGGCATTATCTTCGTGCATAATGCATCCGCGCACCGGCAGCAGAGGCAAACCTACCCCATTTACAGCGCGAGAGCCGGATTCTCCCTGCGAAAGGGGGAGGGTCTTCTACCGCTTTTTCTCCAAGCCAAGTATTTCACGTTATTTTATTGTGTTGCGACTCAATAGTAGCTTCCTCTGCTGGGTCTCGGGCGGGAGAGGACATACCGAAATGTATGACGGCGGGCGAGCACTGCACATACGCGCGAGAGGATCGCACGCGATGGAGCGGGCCGAGGAGGGTGCGCCCAGATATACCTGCCGAGTACTCAACATTAAGTATTCAACGCAAGGGGATCACGTATTATCGCGGACTCCCCGCGCACTGTGTTTATTTATCGCTATATCGCGGTGAAAAAAAAAACGATAATGCCCAGCCCCTAATGCCCCATCTTCGTTCCAGATATTCTATTCCTCGATTCTTGTCGATACCACGAGGGTTACCTCGTTTGGACTTTACAGTTTAGATTGATCCTAGGGAAACATAGAAATCACTCCTTTCCGAAGGTACTGTGGTCCGTGAAGCATGTATGCGTAGATAGTATTGAGTGAGCGTGATCGATAGATCGGCAAGAGAATATCGAACGAATTTGCATGCACTGTACAACGCCTATGTTGGCAACAAGGTTTCAGACTTTTGTATTTTATTTCAGTTTGTATCTTGTAAGAATTGTACATATTTACACAACATATCAGTGCCGTCTTATCCTTTTCGGGGTCCCTCAGGCGAGCTCCATATGTGGCCCTCTGAATTAAATAAAATCAAAAATACCACGCAAACACGCGAAGTGTATAAGTGTTAAAGCAAGTAGATAAATAAGATCAAACGTGGGGTCCATTTCACGAAAAAGGGCCTCATTTTAAAATGTAAATTTTGGTGTATTCGTTATTTTCTTTCCGTCACAGTTGAAGGGCCCACTTCCTATTTGTTTCTAGCTTCTACAACCCTATTTTTTTAATTTCTAAATTTTTCGGCGGCCCCCTGATCTCCGGGGCCCTGAGGCGGCGGCCTCTGTCGCCTCCGGGTTAAGACGGCACTCAGCATACCTTTTCGGCGAAAACAAACATTTTGTCTACAGCTCTATTTGTAGATTAAGGAATTCCTCAGAATCTTCTGCGTGTGAAAAAGGAAACCACCCCAAAGTGTCTTCAACGCGCGCGCTCCTGATTGACAAGCAACTATACATTGCTTGACCCGTCAATTTAAATTAGAATAGAATATTGATTAATCAGAAAAATAGCTGGATGCCTTCAGTTTGCTAGAATATTATTCGTACTTCCACGCGTTATTCACTATTTAATCAACACTAATGTGTTCGAATACGTGCGCACGCGCAACGGATACATCGTAAGTAATCAGAATGCAGTAACCAAAGCTTGCAAATTTTTCTGACCGTTCACCGGCCTCGCTTAATTCCCTCTCGAGCTTAAAACATAATTCTTACGGCCAGGTTAGATAAATCTTTCGTAAGATTAAAGCAAGGTCTTAAAGTTCTCCCTGATGGCGGTTCCGCTGGTCAGCTCCAAAGGTCGTCCATGTCCAGAACGTGGCCTCGCGAAAATAAGTTTCCCCGCGTGGAACAGTAAAAGGAGCACGCCGAATTGGGAAAAGGGTAGCGGAACGCGGCGCTTCCGCTGAACGGGGAAGCGAAAAACAGGCGGAGGGGAGTGAGAAAGGCAGAGGTTGTTTCGCAAACAGTTAGGAAACGGCTAACGCCGAGGATAAAGTGGTATCGGAACGAGACGATCGTCGAACAGATGCCGGGCCATAAAACAACCGGCTTCCTCTTTTCCACCCCCCAATTCGCCCTATCCACCCCCGCTGGAACAAGCCAACTAGCGTTTCTCCTAATGGGCCAAGACAAACTGCGCCCCCGCCGTTCGGTGTTTAGTGTCTGGCTGCAGGGGTTGCTCGGAGAATTTCTTCCAATACCCATTATCTCGAAGCTTCGTCTTTCTCCCCCTCCCCTTCCCCCCCCCACCGCCTGTCCCCACCACCAACCCCAAGAATCTCCGTTACCCCGTATTTCCTCGTGGTTTCTTTTATTTCGATGTGTTTCGAATGCGCGTCGAACGCGATAAGGGTTGCACGGGTGCTGTCGAGTGGCACAGGGATTCTTTAGAGATTTTGGTACGTAATATATGCGGCGGTACTTCGACCTCTGGAAAATGAGAAATTCCCCCTGTTCTGTTTTACTGGAAGCTTTGCAAAACTTGAAACAGTATAGTATTTCACTGCTATCATGTGAAATGCAGGGATACGTTCGTTGATAGGATTCACTGTAGCGTTGCACACAGCATTGAAGGATAAAGGAAGAGTGCTCGTTCTACGAATTTCTGATGTGTGATATTCCTTACTTAACCTTTAGCAGACTGGTATACAGTGAGGAGCATAACTGAACCAATAACCACTAATTTTGTATAAATCTTTATTTATTGCTAAGAGTGTAGAAGAATATTGAAAATGAACATTACAGTAAGTTTTATTACAGTTAGAAGTAACATGAGAAATTTTTTTAACAATTAATGTCTCCTCGTTTAGCACTGACAAAATGGATTGACTCGGTTTTGCACCGGTCCGTAAAAGGAATGTTTATGCGGAATGTTTCAGCAGTATGTTTACATCTAGCAGTTTGATATGTTTACTAAATATTAGTTTACGTCTCAGCACTCAGTTTCTAGTAATCAGTCGAACGGAAAAGTACGCAAGTGAATTACAGCAAATATGAAGAAAATTGCTTCAAATTGTTTAAAAAAAGTAATTTCTGTTTTGAATGACGGCTTGTCAACACGTCAGACGGCGAAAAATTGTAGTGTTAGTCAGTCGACAGTGCAGGGAATAAGAAAAAAATACTGTAAAAGTATGTTATTAAATGTTGGAGGAAGACCAAAAAAATTATCACCGCAGGATGAACGAAGAATTATACGGTTTGTCACATCTGGTGAAGCTTCAAGTGCAACCATGGCCGCAAAATTATTAAAAGAAGATACGGATATACAAGTAAGCAAGTGGACAGCACGAAGAACCCTCAAAGGAGCTGAGTTCAGAAGCATTAAGAAAAAAAAGAAGCCGATGTTATCGAAGAAAAATATAAAACTTCGTTTGGAATTTGCTAAAAAATATCAACACTGGACAACTACTGAATGGGAACGGGTTATTTGGTCAGACGAGACCAAAATTAATAGAATTTGTTCAGATGGCATGTCATGGTGCACAGAGCCCCGACCTCAACCCCATAGAGAATCTGTGGGGTTTACTAAAAAGGCGACTTCGGGATTCATATGACTCCCAACCAACTTCAATCACAAATTTGTACGATAGAATTCAAGAACAGTGGGGAAAAATATCTCCGGATTATTGCAAAAAATTAATAGAAAGTATGCGGAAGCAAATTAGTGCAGTTTTGCAAGCAAAAGGGTTGTGGATGAAATATTAAAAACAAATAATATATTAAATACTGCCAAATATTGGACGTGGTGCAAAACCGAGTCAATCCATTTTGTTTGTCAGTGCTAAACGAGGAGAGATTAATTATTGAAAAAATTTCTGATGTCACTTCTAACTGTAATAAACCTTACTATAATGTTCATTTTTTAATATTCTTCTACATTCTTAGCAATAAATAAAGATTTATACAAAACTAGTGGTTATTGGTTCAGTTATGCTCCTTACTGTATATTCTAATTAGTTTATGTGCATACTCTTTGCTACAGTTATACCTAGTCCACACCTGTTGTCCTTCTGTTCCTCTGTTCATCCCGCATATTTCTGTAGAGATTAGGTCCTACGCGAAAATCTTCTGAATTCTGTACAATTTTTCTTTCTGAAACTCAGAGTCAATTATGTCTCGAATGTTTCGTTCTTCCGTGTCAAACTTTTGTTTCATCTAACCTCGTGTATAATATTCTGCAAATACCTACCTGTCCGTAAGAAACTGTTCAGTTGAATTTTTCAGGCAAAATCTGAGGAATTTTCGCCAAAACACCTAATACGCGCGCATCGAATGAATACCCCAACTAACCCCAGCCTAAAATGTATCGAGGTCCCGCATACATGAATAATATTCCGAATGCTAATACAGGAATCGCATCGAACATCCACGAGAAGCATGAGTGCCAATCCCATCCCTTCCCTTCCTCTTCTCCTTCACCTTCATTACGGGAATCCGTAACTTGGTTAACAAATTCGACCTCCGCTTCGTCACCCTGGGCCGCGAGGCTCGAATCGATCAACTCTCACATACGTGGCCGTTGTTCCCTCGGCGTAGTCTCTAATGGCTAAGCCAGCCTGAGGATCTCGCATGATCCGTAGCAAACGCAGATCCGCGCGATTCAATTGGAAAGATCCTCCCAAAATGGTAGCTTCCCAATTACGCGTGACAGCGAGGCCCTTTCATCGGGCCAGCTTTTCATACCGAAAAATCATCATCATCGCCGTTTCCTCTAGGGTAGGGTGCGCGTGTCCGGAACGCCACCAGGGATAATGACACGGGGCAGCCGTTATTTCTCATTAAAAACAAGGGATTCATCGTTCGCCATTATCGCAGAAGTGGCGACACTGTCTGGCGTGGCTGGTTGTTCGTTCTTCAGGGCCGCGGATACGGGCCGAAGTGTCCCTCCCGTCAATACAGCGCCGCCTAACGGCGGGAACAAATGAGTGTCATTGAGAGGTGTCACTTCGTGGCATATTCGTTTGTATTTTACGCGTGCTCGTTACTATCTCTGCCATGCTGCCGCATTGTCGCGGAGCGTCGGCCGCACTCGAGTGCTTCAGCCCTGGCAAATTACAAATAATCAGCAGCCGGAGCGTGGTCCGACCCTTTCTCTCTGTTCCACGGTGCGTCTTCGTCTCCACCGTCGGCACTTGCACCTCTTCGCCCCTTCGCCCCCTAGGGGCGGGCGGGGTGAACGTTTCGATTCATTTTCCCGGCGATATAACGACTCGCGTCACTGATCGGCTCAGTGTTCCGTGCATCTACGCTCAATGGGACATCCTTGTCTGTGCGGGCGGAGGGAGGACGGGGCAAACGTTTCGAGAGGCCAGTTCGTCCTCGCGAGGAAACCACCCTCCGCGAATATAACACCCTCGAATCCACGGGATGAGCAACGGAACAAATGGATTAATAAGGAAAGAGTGGGGGGGAAAATTGGCGACTTCTTTGGCAGGTGTCCCTGTGCGTGCTGACACCTTTCTATTTCGCACATTTCATTGTTATTCTTCCGTTTCTGTTCGCTTCGCTAATGCCTGAAATTTAAGTGACCCTGCAATGACCAGAGAAGGCTTTCCATTCTAACCATTCAATCGTTTTACAATAACCGTCCGTTACATTGGAACTGTCCAGTGTCTGTTTACTCGCGTGTTGCGCCGTTCCGCAGGAAACACAGCTGTGAGCTATTGTTGCTGGCGTTTGCGTTAATTGGTAATTTGACGAACCCCACCCACGCTCCGTTTCGATGCTGCCCGTGGTAACGGTAGCCGAGAGCAAACGTGATTCCTCGCGAAATCGAGCAGATTGACCTGGTATTTCGGTGTTACGCGTAATTTCGATTTAGCGTTGACCCCGCCTTGCCAAGATTATACACCAAGTATCTCGTGGATGCAAATATGTTATAATTCTATCGATTCCCTTCTGTTTTGAATCCACTGGCATCGAAGTGAGAAAATGTTGCGTAACCGGGCCCACTGTTTGCTCTGATAACAACAATTGTGACGGGCAGAGCAAGTTACAATGTCCTCATCATAACGATCAAGGTATGTAGATTTTGAAATTCGGATAATTACACACGGTTATTTCCTGTCGTCAAAATAATCCGCAGCGCAAGATGGTCCATTTACGTATCATTAACACCGGGAATATTCTTTCCACTTACCAACATGTTGAATAATATGCTTTCAAGTGTACATTTGTAATCTATATATGTAAAATTCAATTCAAATACCACTGATAATCACGATTTCTCTGGAACCACTGATCCAATGACAATGAAATTTGGTAGGTAGGTTCCTCTTGGGCCCTAGGTGCTCGTTAAGAAATATTATTAAAAAACTCCCTTCCCTTCATCAAAAAACCATATATAATATAATGTATACATATATAGGTTATGTATACGTTATTGCGACAAACAGGAGCGTAGTTCACGCCTTGACCGCGGGGCGGCCACAAGCGCCGCGAGCGTACTCGCGGGTGAAAATTCGGCGGGACCAAGGTATTAAGGCCGCTGCGAACGGAATCGAGAGCTATCGTAGCACCAATCGCATATCTCAGGATTTTTACCTTCACCAATTTTTGGGTTTCCTGATGTTTTTGGAGTAAAACAAAACTGAAACGTTATGGCCTATACGTGTTTGTACGGCACTGAACTCGCGGGGGGCTCAGGTCCGCGCTGATAGTCTCTAATAGAGACGAAAAGAGATGGTGGTTCGTTCGCACCACGGCCGCGGAGCGCCCCTCAAAACCATAACAAAGCACGGATATTTTGCTAGTTGTAAATAATTTGTAAAATTAGAACCAACTAGGAATGAAATAAGAATAATTAACCCTCATCCGTTCCTCGTGTCAATTTAACACAGTTTTCCCGTAATAACTTATTCTGTTCTATTATTTGTAATTCATGTAAACAACGTCCTGCACATCATTTTAATTTATGCGAAAGTTTTGAAAAATCTAAGATGTAAATGTTAACTCCTCAATTTGAATAAAAGAAATATAGAAAAATAACTGTTTACCTTGTCATTATTCATCGATCTTACACCACTGTGCCAATTTAACACCGAGGGGCAGATTCAGTTCGTGAATTGAGGAACGGATGAGGGTTAAGCAATGGGAAATAGAAAGATTAGTGGTGGTGACATTTACGTCTGCATAGATTTTTTTTTTTAAATTTAGTGGAAGCAAAGGAGACACACAAAGCGGTCACAATGAATGGAACAGCCTGTACACGGTATAATCTTTGAAAACGTGCGGACAGTAAGGGACAGCGGTTCCATATGAAATTCTCGACGAACGACCTTTAGCAGATCGCGTAGCTCATAAACGTAACGTAGCCCAAAGCCATATCGACTACTAAGCTGTATGTAGCAGGAATATACCACGGTATATGCGGTGTATACGCCCGTAATTGCCTTTACCCTTAATTATCTATCCAATTAGCCTCGAGCTATTATGATTAAACCTATACTGTAAGTTTATAATAACAATTAGTTACTATCGACCGCCCTTGCGACATGATAATTCTCACTTTCCGCACTGAATCGTGACGAACCGATCCTTCCCCAGCTCCCTATCGTGCCCCCCACTGTAAAATACAAAACCGGCCTATTCGAGAATGGTTACAAGACGAATTTCAAATTATTTCCCAGGATCTGTTTAACTCGATATAAAATCACCCGTATTAGGTAATTCGGTAATTACCTATAATTCGAATATTCCCATATAACAACCCCCCGATGGCGAGGCAACAACTCCAGTCGTTAAGCTGAATTAAACATTTAGATTGCAAAATAAATATTGGCCACCGAAAATGGAGCGCGAAGTAATGACGATTGCTCATGTAATAAGCTGTTTGGAGAACTCTTCCATACAGCAATTGCTTCGGGATATCAAGCGCAAAGATATTTAATAATTGCATTATTTCAGGCGTGCATAATTGAAGATTGCACGGGAGACTTCCGTTTCGAACCCTCGTCGGGAAAACGCGCGCTGCGATTGCGTAATCGCGATATTTTCGAGTGGCAAGAAGTCGAATAAGAGGACTCTCGCGACAGAAATATGATGTTGGTTAATTTAGTGGTTCTCGCCACCCCCGTACGCTCCGCAGCAGTCATTATACCTTCGGATAATTAACTCGATTTTTCTTGCACGAAGGAGGAGATAATTGCACCGATGAGGTACAAACGTTTCAGCTCGTTAAACGTGTTATTCCTCGGTGGCGAAGCGTTCAAAGGCCAATTATCTTTGCCATGCGCGTGCACACGCAGAAAGGGATACATCTCCTTTCTTTCATTTTTTTTGTTCTTCCTCCAGAATTTCAGCAATCCACCAGCCGAAAAAACGTTGCGGCTAAGCGTGGCCCATAAATTCGCGCGGGCTAGGCGCCCGCGTTATCGATCTGGGGAATCGCCAGCCGATAATGATTTCCGTAGGAACGAATTATTAGTTCATTAGGTGGAAATAGCCCAGTGAGTGGAAAGTAACGACGCCGAGCTTTTTGCATAATGGTCCCCCATAAAGTCAGTGATGCGTTCTATCCTCGTACTTCGAGAAGTACGTAAAAAATCGCGGCTCTCTGGCGATGTTAATCAACTGGGAATTAGCACTCGCCGACTTTATGTTTCCTTTGTTTCACGGGCCATCGTGCGGACTTTATTGAATAGGAAAAACGGGAAGTGCATTGTACGCTAGGAGATCTTAAATCACATCCAAGTTGATACAGCAAGTCGTACAATGGCGCGCCCACGTGATTTCTCTGGGAACGTCTGAAATTTTAGCACTTTGAAAAATTTAACTTACTTCCGTAGTAAGATTAACTATTACGTGCATCGTGATAATTTCTATATGTAATTACATTTCTATGTATGCTTTCAATAGCTGCGGGGATAACATTTGAAGGGTTGGTTTATCGTTCAAGCTACAGTAACTGTAGTTTAAGGGTGAATTCTACGTGTTACAGCCCCCGAAATTTATGATTTTTTTTTAAAAACTGTTGTTAATATTGCATTAAACTCTATTGGGATATAAGGAGGCATCTTTAAACTGGCAGAAAATATTTTTTTTTGTGTCGATCCTTCTTATTATTTATTAATTATTGTGGAATATCTTCGACGATGTTGGACGACAGGTGTGGCACCTGTCACAGTCATTTGATTGCAAAAAGAAGAGAATTTTCTTAAAGTTAAATAATGTACGCTGGTATTGAAGCTAAAATTTTAATTTTAGTTTTTATTCATAATACTTTTTTCGTCGATATAAAGGATAATATGACAAACTTGTCTAAGGGAAAAACTTACTTTTCTTTCAAACGCTATAGCTCTTTGAATTTTTCATTTTTTTCCTTTAAAGTGGACCAATACCAGCGTAAATTATCTAGCTTTAAGAAACTTCTATTTATTTTGCAATCAGATGACTGTGGCAAATGCTGCACATCCTGTCAGCAGGAGTTACATCGTCGAAAAGGTGGACAAGATTCCACAATAATTAATAAATAATAAGAAGGATTGACATAAAAAAAATATTTTCTGCAAGTTTGAAGATACCTCCTTATATCCCAAAAGAGTTTAATCCAATATGACAAATAGTTTTTTATAAAAAAATTCTTAAATATCAGTTACTTTTGGGGCTGTTAGACGAGAATCCCCCCCTTAAAGAGTATGTGTCTTTTACTTTTGGTTGGTCCATACCACCGCATACTTTCATAAAAATTACTGAAGGCGCTTCTCGAATGCCCGCCTGTAAAGATCACTGGTGGTACCATGAATTCCGGTAGTCAACAATAGAAAATCTGTCAGCGTTCGCATCTGGCTTCGAGAAACTCGATATGCAAAGTGGAAAACAAAACTCTGCCCTCACTGACGGAAGAACCTTTGATTTCTCTCGAATGAAAGGGGTATGGAAATCACCAGCACGTTTGATCGAATGTACGTTAGACGTCTCGATTACGATCATCGAATTTCTCTATCACGTTTTTGGGGCGGGACCAGAACGTTAGAAGGAACCATCGCGCAGGAGAAAATTTTAAATTGTAAATTCTATCGACGACGCGAATATCTTTAAGATCCGTGAGAATTCAGAAGATTATGACCTACTGCCTAAAAACTACCTGGGATATGCACCTATACAGTACCTGTATAGATAAGTAATATATTTTTTCTATAAATACCAAGAAACAGTATCAGAATCCTCGAAGAATGTAAAAGTGCGAAAAATCTTACAATACCATTACTGAAAATAATTGAATCCTAACAATAAATCAATGTGTGACAAATCACAGACACGTTGGACTACATGTTTTAACCAAGTTTTTTTTATAGAATTGTGCTCAAAATACAAGAATCAATGAGTAATAACATATACTTGATTATTAGACACACGTAGATCTTTTCTACGAAAGAAGGATTTCAAACATTACACTTCCAAATTATCTGACGAATTTCGTTAGTACCTACTTAAGGAGTCTCCCTACTTTGAGGGACGAAAAATGATGCGAACTTTGGGAATTTTTTAAAACGAAACCATTAAATACATTTACTTCCAGCTTTCTGGCTTCATTTGTCAATGTTTACAAAAATTGTGTGTAAAAATAGTGGTTATATCCGGAGATATAGCGCGTCAAATGGAGCGCCTTACAAAAAACAGATGCGCATTGTTAGCATAAAATAAGCCGTTCTAGTTGCCTGAAATAGAACATTTTCAAATTTGTGTAATCTGTATGAGTGTGACTATCGCCGGAACTAGATTAAATGAGAAATACTGACTGCGTCTTTTTAAACAAAAAAAATGGCAGCATCTAAAACAGACATCGATTTCTGAAAAAAATCGCTGGCATTTTAAGTCGCAAAAGTCTAATTTGGCAAAAACCGACTTAGTTTTAATACCAGCAAGAATGGGACATCTACTGAAAATAGGTATATGTCAACTTTGAAGTAAATCGGGTGATTGGTTTTTAAATATCATCAAACTAATTACAAAAGCATCGTTTTGAGAAAAACGCGTTTAAAGTTTTAAGTACGGTTTTTTTTAATTAAATTTTGTTAAATGTTGCATAAATGTGTATAGGCATAAAGTTTTCGATTAACACAATTTGAGGGTTTCTCTTTAAAAAAATCCCAAGTGTCGCGCTCCTATTCTGGCCATCAAAGTAGGGAGCGCCCTTAAGTAATTTTCAAACAGCGCGAAAGCAGGAATCATTTATTGATTTTTACGTTTCGAAGTCAATTCCTTATCCTTGTTACACGTACTTATACCTACAGTTACAGCACAGCACAGTTTTCTTCGCGCAGCGTGCAAGCTGTCCCCGTCTGCCCGTAGGAATCATCTGGAACAGTGTCTCGAGGACCACGCGAGGATCACAAAGGTCCCAGGGCGTCCTTCTCTCCCAGTAACCATTAATCGAAGAGGACGCATCGCAGGGTTAGAAAATAGGGAGTCCGAACATTCTATCGAGGTTCAACGACCAAGCCTGGGTTCATAGAAGTAAAAAAAAAAAGGAAGAGAGGGCCGTATGCCCGTGCACCTTCGCTCCTTTCACCCCCTCACCTTTCACTCAGGCCACCTCTCCTTCGGTTACGTATTCAAATACGCTCGCGCCAGCGAGCGCACGTTTGGCGCGGTTGGATTTCAAGGTCTCGCCGCGCGGTCCATCCTGAATACGCCCACAAATTTATCATTGAGTATTATTCATTGAAGCGTCAATGGTGTGGCATTTGAATATGAAAAGAAGGAGCCGAGTGAATGGTCCTCGCGACCGTGTGAGAGCGCGGGCGCGCCCGCGCGCGCGGCCACGACGGACCGGCCGGGGGGGAAACTAGATGGCAGGCTTCGATTATTTAATCGATTCAGAATATTCAGGGAGCCAGCCCCCTCCCCCCCCCCTGCCCCGGGGGGATTTCTTTTTGTTTAACTTCCTGCAGATATTCGCCGGTGGGAGACCATCGCCTTCGAGATTGCCTGTGCGAGAAGGTGTGCGTGCGTGTGCCTCGGCCCTGACCCCGGGTAGGAAAGGGAAGCAAGACGGCGAGGCTCTCGTGAATCGTGCGCGTCGTCGCGTGACAACTTATGAAGGAAACGACGTGTCACGCGAGTAAATGGTCCTTCCACTGTGCCCCGGAACGCGCTGAAAGGAGTCGCGATCGACTTTGCCCGTTGAATGACTCACAAGCTGCGGATTCGGCTTCATTGTCTCTCGAGAACAGGCGTATGCATACTCCGCTCTCATAATTAAAAAGCGGCCGTAAAGTTTCGCTGCCGACGTTGCCGGCGGTAGGCTTCAGAAGAACTCTCGATTTCTGCAACGCGCAATGTTAAACTAAGATTTTCAGGATCCATCGACAAGAGTTTTGGATTTCTTGGTACGTAGCTACTTAGAGCCCTTCTTCGGTGCCAGATTCCTGCGGGAGAGCAGGGATCCAGATACTTATGTCCATTGTTGTACGTAGCCTGTGAAAACCGAGGGACAGAGATGATAGGCTGGGTAATATCTGCCCTACTGTCAGATGAATTAGTGTGAAAGTAATTTTTAAAGTAAGCAGTTTTTATTAATTCATAAAAAGGATCACCATTAAGGTGACATCAGACAGCTCGTGGCTCCGCGAGTCTGACTCGTGGATCGGCGATCCAAGCGCCGTCTGATCGGTCATGGTTCTAGACGAGCCGAGTCAGTTCGCGGAGCCACGAGCCGTCTGATTTCACCTGTAAATATAAATATTTCTGCTAGTGTGACCTACAAAACTGTATTCTACATACCGTACACTTTGGCGTGTACCTACTGGACCATAGAAGAATTTTTTTTTTATTAGTTATTTGCAAATTTACAATCTACTCTGCATTATTCATAAATAAGAGTAATGAGTAAATGCGTTGAATATTAAGTGGCTTGAGCCGGAAACCATCCATCGACGGTTTGACCGAGCTTATCTAGTGAGGTCTTCTGGCCGGGTCTTCTTGAGTCTTCTTTCGATATGCTGGATTGCTAAGTCATTGACTAGATGATTTTGGTGGTTTAAGTTTCGGTTTCTGTATTTTGTTGCGTGTGATTTGATTACATCTTGGACCAGAGGTACACATAGATCCTTGTGTAATGTTTGATTTTAAATATACCACGGTGCATTTGTTATTGTACGGAGAGTCTTTGATTGAAATGTCTGCAGGATTTTTGTGTTGGATGGCTTGGCGCATCCCTATAATTCAATTCCATATGTCCAGATTGGAAGTATTATTGTCTTGTATAGCAGTACTTTGTTTTCGATTGAGAGATGTGATTTCCTACATATTAGCCAATTCATTTGTTGTATTTTTAGTGCCAGCTGCTGCTTTTTAGCCTTAACGTGAGTTTTCCAAGTTAGTTTTTGATCTAGGTGGAGTCCAAGGTATTTAATTTCAGTTTTAATGGGAATAGGGGAGTTGTTTATTGTCACACATGTAATAAATGTGATCTGGGTGGATTTATCGCTGTTAATTTTGATTCTCCATTTCCTGAGCCATGCTTGCAGACCGTTTATGTGGTTTTGAAGATTTTCTGAGGCAGTGACTGAGTTTTTGTGTGGAGATAGTACAGCAGTGTCGCCTGCAAACGTTACAATAACAGTCTCTTCCGAGACTAGGATATCAGCTGTGTAAATGAGACATAAGTATGGTCCGAGAACGCTACCTTGAGGTACTCCAGACTTTATCCGACAATAGTTTGATAGAGAATTGTTTTGTTTCACTCGAAAGTATCTATCAGAGAGGTATGCTTTTACTAAAAAATAATAGCCCTTAGGAAGGTTTCTTTTTAACTTGTAAAGAAGTCCATCGTGCCATACCTTGTCGAAGGCTTGTTGAACATCCAGGAATACTGCAGCACACATTTCCTTGCTTTAAAGGCTGTCCATAATTTTATGAACAATTCTATGGCATTCTGCGCGGTAGAGTATTTTTCCCTAAATCCAAATTGTTGCTCTGGGATTAGATTCTCCAAGGAGTAGTAGAAGAACTAACAATGCAATTCGTGTTTGTATTCGTATTCTTCTGTTCATTCGACTAATTTTACTATTTCATTCTCACTCTTTAACCGAGCAAGCAGGTAGCGCAAATGAAAATGTCATCTAAAATCTCACGAAGGACCTCCATATTCTCTATTCATTCGAACTCCCAATGAAACTAATAATAAACCAAGCCACGAGTCAACTAATAGATACCTACATTATTTCCAGCTATAATCGTGAACAGCTGTTTCGCTAAACTGGAACAAGATTGATAAGACTAGGTAGATGGCGTCCTAGAGGGCGCGGTGGTCGAATGGCGTTTAACAAAACACCATTCACGAAGACAGGCACAGCATAATACTGTAGTTGACTGATCCGAGCATATGAGAATCTGTAAGGAAGACAAATGCTGCGCCGAACAACGGTATACCTAGCATGCTTGACCGCGGAAGGGACGCTTTATTATGAAAAGCGTTTAGTCTCGTTTCTTTTACACCAAGCATGCCAGACGTGCTCACGAGTGGAGCGCGAGTAAAGCGGCAAAGACGAAGCGCGTGATTTCGAAGAGCGTCGGGGATTCGAGATAGGATTGTCCGCACCATCGGCTAGGAATCCCATCAAGTATCGTGGTTACCCCCGATGGCAGGAGTGTATGGCGGCAGGGAGGCTTCAGCTAGTTAGAGTTTATAATAAGGATCGGCCCGTCGTGTATAACACACCGCTGCCGGGCCTACTATCTATTTATCGGGTGAAAATGTCTTCGGTTCAAATCCCCGTGAAATACGGCCCGCAGGAGGAAGCTTCCCTCGACCCTCCTTGATCCCCGCTCTCCCTCCCCCTACCCCCGCCGTTCGATCGGTTATTGTTTGGCGGTCGCGCGCGCGCGCGCGCGGCCTGAAAAAATCGAACGTTTTCGTCTTGAAAAGGGGATAACGACGGGAACGGAGGAATAGCAACGTCCCCGGGAGCTCTATTCACCACGGTCGCTTCGTCGAGGGTGGAAAAGGGGTTGACGAATTCGAGGGTATCCGGGTTGATTCTGTTTTACATGCCGTACTGGTCGAGAGTTTGGGATCCGTGTGCCGTTGTCTGAGAAATCAAGCTTCCGACGAGTTGCCTGTTTTGCGCGGGCGGATCTATCAGCTGAAGATCGTACAGGATTGCCTGCCAGCGATTTCATGCGGCAATATGCTTGAAAAAATACACTTTCCCCTTCCACCGAAGAACGTCGAAAAACTTTTGGAGTGTCTAACCCTCCCTTAATCTTCAGCTCCACCGTGACTTTGCGGCCGCGTGGAAAATATCTCGCGGACTTCTTCCGCTAGGTCTAGGCTAAAACAATTCTTAAAAATATTCTTTGTCCGCGTCCACTCGTCGCCCGGCACTCTAAATCGGCCGCGACTATTCTCTTCCGTTTCCGTTCCTACGGCCACGAGGATTACAATCCTAGGGGAGAGATCGTTTGCGGCCGCGACGCGAACGCGAAAACGCCGGCTGAACGAGAGCAGCACGCGCGCGACAAGAATTCGTCACGCGTCACGTAATTCCGAATGCTGGCGGGTGGGTGGAGGGGTGGCGGCAGCGGGGAGGGGGTGGCCGCGACAGACTCGAGGTGCATCCAGCTGGATATTAAAAATGCCGCACAATGAGCGTCTGTCGTACGCTCAAACGTCGGGACCACGGCTTTTTTCGCGTAAGAGTTAACGATTCCACGACGACAATTACGATTCCTCTGTGCGCGCCCTCTCGAGGCTTCGAGCTTACGAATTATTATTACTACGCGGCAACTGTAACCGGTCCGCGTGGTTCTTGGATTTCCTCTTGGCGGGCTGAAGCATACGGTTAATTGAGCGTGATAATTTAATGGTTCCTTCGGTATCGGGCCGGGGAAAAATGTGTGCATCGACTTCGCTCTGGCGAGACCCGCGAGCACGCGCGCGCGCGCGCGCGCCAACCATTACGATTCCATTATGCTCGGTTAGGCGCGTGAAACGGCGAACGCAGGAATTACTGTGTCGCGCACTGTGTGTTCGGTCATTAGACCAGATGATGTTTTTTTTTTGTTCGGTGAGTTGAAGCTTTTCCCCCCCGCCCCGATCTCCCGCTTCCGAGGGAGGTGGAATATTAACACTTAATCGTTGGTCGCTTCTTGCGCGCGGCCGTCGACGGTCGTGGACAATTTCAACTAACTGCAACGAAAAGGAAGGAATTGACACCCAGTTCGTAGATGTAATATTCGGTCAACTGTGCCTCACGTGTGAATTTGTAAATAATTTAAAGGAGGGTGGTAGAAAATGGTCAGTCTTGCCGCTGCTTGGAAACGAAAAATTCGTGCAGGACATTTAAAGAGTAGCTGCAACTTAAAGGGGGATCGCGCCTCGTTGTGCCGAAAAATAGGTAATTGTTTACGAATTCTTTGTAGAAAAACGGTTCGAGAAATTAATTCGATACTTGGCAGACTGTTTTATTGTATCTTGAATTTTTGTTCTGAATTTTTGTGTGACGGTGAGAAGAAAAACATGGCGGATACAGAGAGAGCGTTGAAAAATATTCGGGTGGCCCTGGCGTTGACGAAAAATACGGTAAGGGTTATCCGAATCACAAAAAGGGGAAACAGATTTTTAAACTGTATGAATGTGGCTATGGGTGGTAGTAGACTTATTGCCGTGTCTGTTACCGTTTCTTTTTTATTTAAAGAAGCTTTCCCGATTTTGAGGCAAAACCTTTCTCAGACTCAAACTAGGGCGCTTCATCTTCTTCAAAAGGCTGGCATTTTAACATTTTTTTTATTTTTCTTAATGGATCTACTATCACTCATAGCTACACTCATGTAGTTTAAGCATCTCTTTTCCTTCTTGTGTTTCGGATAACCCTTACGGTACTTGTCGTCAACGCCAGGACTACCCGATTGTTTTTCAACGCTCTCCCTGTATCTGCCATGTTTTTTTTCTCACTCTCACACAAAAATTCAGAACAATAGGTCAAGATACAATAAAACAGTCTGTGAAACCTCGAATTAATTTATCGAACAGTTTTTGTACCAAAAATTCACAAAGAATTACCTATTTTTCATCCCAACAAGGCGCAGTCTCCCTTTAAGGCCTTAAAGAATTAGGAAAGCACAATCGTTTATCCGAAATGTGAAATAGGATCTGTTCATAAGTATTAGGACACCTGCTACATTTCCACAGAATGTGATACATATTTGGTACAGATTAAATACTTTTCATACTTTTAATTTCTGGTTTTAATTTAAAATACCAAAGAAAATGAAATTTGTTAGAGTTCTTCAATAAATTTGCAATGCTTTTCACACTCATTCCACGCAGAATAGTTGTTCTAATACTTATGAACTGTATTGTAGATAGCTACTTCGGTTTTGCTCGATACCAATCTTCCACTGATTTATCCAGAGATTTTCTAGGTAAGGATAAGAGGTAACGCCTAGGTGAGTTCGATCTGTCACACTTTCACATTTGCATTAGTTTTTTTGTAACTTATCCATTTCATTTTCGATAAATGATTATGCTCTCCTGATTCCTTAGGACGTATTCCTACGAAATTATATATTTCTCAACCTCTCCTCTTGGATTTGCTTGCCTTTCAATCTCAGATTCTCAAATCACTTACCCTTGTTTCCGGATCCTCCAGTAAAGCAGTGCAGAAAGAATCACTAGCTGAAACCCTCGTCACTTTCACGCGCCAATATTTCGTTCGGTCTTATTTCCTTGTCACTCTTAATAAGAAAGTGAAACTACTTGACGTGAGCTGAATTATACAGTTAATAGTAAGACTAGCTAAATGGCATCCTTGAACTAAAGCTTTCTTCAATCCGAAAGCGGGTCTGCACCCTTCGTCGTTTGAACCGTTTCATCAAATCTGAAATCCATTTTACACCAATCAAAATCCAATCGAAACTTCTGCATCTCATTCGCGGATACGTAGGTATTATCTCAGGGGAAGTAAAATCTTCTTTCGCGACCCCGTGTATTACCATTTCAATTGAAAACGCGGAATATCCCGCGGCTCGGGAATAAGGCGTCAAGATTGGGGCTCAAGTACTTCGAGTCTTTCAATATTATTACAAAGCGATGCGATAACAAAAAAAAAGGGGCAAGTATGCGTCCGCAGCCATGGGTGGCCTTCGAGCCAGTGGCGTCACGAAAAGACGGTGGCGATTTTTTTGTCACCGATCAAGCCGTCAGTGGAGGAAAGGCAATTCCAGGACCACACGGAGTTTCGACGTGTCACCCAGGGATGAAAGAAAATGGCCAGCGATCATTAGCGACGGTGACTCGCCATCGGTGGACGGTCCTCGTTAAACACTCCACTCTCTTTTGACGTATCCATAATCACCGATAAGAACTTGTCGGGCTCCGTTGCCCTTCTTTCTCCCTTTCCTTTTATCATCCGCTCGAGAGCAGCAGCATTCACCGCATCACCGTCGCGACGATTTTAAAATTCAGTTTACGACGAGGACTACTCGTGTCGAGGGCGTCCGACTTGTTAAATCTTGACGAGGCATTAACAAGTTTAATTCCTGACACACCGTGGCTCTTCTGTTTCGCATTCGTCTCGCGATCAATCGTTCCGTCCGCGAGCCCGGCGCGGCACGCGAGAATCGCGCGGCGCGACAGTTTTCCGTAATTTTTATGGACGAAATTTATCGCGGCGGAAGCAGAGTGCGGCGGAATGCGATTCGGCCGGTGTTTACACGCGGATCAACGTTATTTCCCGACCAATACCGGGGCGCGTGGAAACGGCGGGTAATAACATTCGAGAATGGCGTTCCCTCTCTCAATTTTGAAGGTGCACATTTACCACGCTCCAGCGCACGGAGTTATTTCCGATAGATGTTGCGCGCGGCACGAGCTCTCATTTAACTCCGGGCCAGATGCTACAAAAGTTATCTCCTCTAAACTCTGCCTTCGATAAATCTCATTACTCGCTTCCAGGGCCCCGTATCGAAGCTGTATCCACTTTTCCGCCGCGCGCCCCCTCTTCTCGCCACCCTCCGCCCCCTGCCGCCCCTCCGGCGTTTCGTTTTTATAGTTCCGGTCCTACCGGCGCGCCCGTCAATTTCGCGGGAAAAAAAGTTCGACCGACAGGGGGACACGGTCGCTCGCGCGGAGCGCAACCGAATTAAAATCCGATCAAAGTTTACAAATTGACACTTCAATGTATGTAGGTACGAGGTAAACGAACTCGAAGCATGCTGCTTATTTCGTTGTTTCAACGGAGCACCATCTGCGATCGCGCCGGTTTAAGGTGGAGAAGCTTTGAATGGGCATGGACGCGTGAACAAACATCTTATTCAACCGCCAAACAGATAGCCACGTTCACATAGATTAAGAATCTCTGTTCTATTTCGTGTTTTAGATAACCCTTACAATACTTTCCGTCAACGCCAGGACTACCCGAATTTTTGCTTCGCTGCTCTCAGTCAGCACTCTGTATCTGCAATGCTTTCTTTCTTACACCGGCACGCAAAAATTCAGAACAGTAGCTCCAGATACAATAAAACACCCTGCCCAACCTCAAATTTATTTATTTATTTATTTATTATTGGTATAGACACAAAGAAGCATATAATTAAGTAAGAGACAGTCAGCTGTAGTTAGCCTGTATACCGGACAGAAATGTATATACACAGATTCAGAAAAAGAGAGAGGAAAAATAATAGTAATCGCAATGGTAGAGATAACAATAAGACTATGGTATTCTACGCTCTAGCTCAGAAATAACTTGCGCCTTGAGTCGTTGAGGCGACATATTAAAAAGGTCTAAATAAGAGAAGAAAGAGTTCGCCGTTTCGCAGCATCTATGAATGAATCCGAAAATATAACTTACGACGTATGTTACGCGACATCGCACACAAATTGATAGACCCCAGTAAATTAATTTGCCGTACGATTTTTGGACAGATATTCGCAAAGAATTACCTATTTTTCGGACCAACAAGGCGCAATCCCTCCTTAAAGTGTCCAAGAATTTGTACAGATTTATCAACTATTTTTCATGATAAGATAAACTACATAAATGCATTTAATTCTTCTCTTATGGTGGTAGAAATTGCATCAACACTCGGGTCTCAAGCATCAACGACAGCAACGCTTGAGGAACGCCAATAATGCGGCATTATCAGCTCTTAACCGGTCTTAAAACAAGAATACGCTTCTCTGTAATTAGTGGCAATTAATTAGTCCGCATCACAGGCACCACGCCAGTGACTCACGTGACTATCGGTTGTAAATACCATTCAGCGACCATGGGGAATCATAAAGCCACTTTCATTTATTAATTACATTTCGCGACGTTAGTTATTAAAAACTCGCGTAATCGATAGCCCGCCGTGGAACGCGTTGCTTCAGTTTTGACACAATCGCAGCCATGGTACACGAACTGGACATCCACACTTTTTGCCGCGTTGCATGATTTAACGTGGTAACAAAAGGGCGAATCTGCATGGAAAGATAAAGATACCTACCGTAAAGTGACAAATTTCGAGCTGTGAAAATGAGATTTGTAAAACTTTACTTTTCTACTTTGGCAGATACTTTTAAAGAAGAGAAGATACTCGGGACCGTCGCAGCTGTTTGGTCCCTTAATACGATGGCATGTTACGCTAAAAATGTAGATTGATAGTCGAAGATTCATTGGAAAATCATTATACAAGCAGAAAAGATAACTAGGGGATCCTGTAATGATCCACAGGTATCTCGGGCAATCCCAACTCTCTCTGAGTAATACTCACAAACATATCTACATGGGGGAAAGAATTTAACAGCAAGAACAGAAACAGAAACAGTAGACAGTCCGACGCCACGCGTAAAATTTAAAGGGGACGCAACGACTCACGAGTAAAGATTGAAGAAGGCCCAGTCGAGACAGCTGGGTCAACCTTGAAGCTCCAGGCCCATCAGCATCGACCTTCCTCTCCTCCTTTCAGAGATCTCGGGCGGTTCAAGGTCTTGAGCGGGAGCGTAACGATATTCCCATGCAGGCAACCCTTTGACGGTTTGATCGGCGCACGTTGCATTGTCCAAGGGTTTTATCGGGACACCGTGGGGTGGGAGGAGGATTGGAGGGGGCACCCAACAGAGAGAACAGAGGAGGAATCGAGATCCATGGAAGGGTGCACGTTTCCCGGTTGCGGAGAAAGCGGGGCCGTGGTGCACCTGCGAGTCCCGATCAATGGGACCTCTCGTAGGAGGCTAATATTTAAATGCAGGGGAGGTGGGAAGGGGCTCGAATGGCAGATCGGGCCCACGATCTGACCTCCTGCATTCAAATGGACCGATCGTTAGATAATACCAGTGATCGCGTAACCCACTGAGGCCCATTGTGAAGACGATACGCATATCCGTCTGCTCTGAACTGGTGGAACTCGGTTATCGAGCATCGCCCCAGACGCGTCTCCCTCGAAACTTTCCTCTGTAAATTCGTGCACCGAGAGAAGAAGGATATTTATTTGTCCGTTACAACGGACGGGATGCGTTTACAAACTGGACTAGCCCCTTAACCCTAGAACGACTTAAGCTGGGTTTATGCTATTGCTCCTAAGGTTATTTACAACTCCTGCTCAGCGTTCCATTCTATCTGCGACGGAATCACAGTGATATTCTTAAGAGAGTTTAGCGCAAACACTTGTGTCGTTCCTTTCAAAGGGTAGGTATAATCTATGCCAGTCAGTTTCAAATTCGAAATCAAGCAGTAGCAAAAGATAGCGCGAAAGACGAAGCTAAAGGTGGGATTCCCTACCCACGATCTGCCGGCGACGGTCCCACTAGTACAATGGAGAAGTATGCGTCTGTGTCTTCGTCGAGCAACTCCGAGCTCTCAGCCGTGACAAACTGAGCAGGATCGTAAAGAAGCCTGAACTGTTACGACTAAATTAAATACGACGTCCAGATCACGCGCGCCGATCGCGGACGAACGGTGCGGCGTCGCCTGACTCGCTATTCACCGGCCGCGGCGACCGACGCGGGCAGGGTGAATATTGCAAATCCGCCGGCAATTTCGCAATCTCCTCGTCTCCTTTCGTTCGAAAGCGCGCTAATTAATTAAAGCCCGAGTCGGCGGTGCGCGTCGATATCAAACGTTAGCGAGGACACCGGCTACGCGGACAGGAAACGGCAGGGGAAAAAAGGAACGGGGAGAGCAACAAGGAGGAAAATGAGAACGCGAACTCGGCGCGGTAGCAGCCGTGTTAACAGCAGCATCGAGAGCAGCAATGGCACACGCGACGGGCAACGGAAGAAATAAGCAACGCAACAGCGAAGGCAGCTCCCTGGCTGATTACGTATTAATACGTTCCTCTGGATTCCGCGCCGTCAGACCGACGGACAGACGGGGCAGATGGGGTGGAGGGACGAGGGGGGGGGGGGAAGGATATGACGAGCGTCCCAGTGCCCAGGGCGTCCCGTGGGACACTCGGCCGCCGGTGCTCTGATGAGAAAAATTACTAGAAATAAAAGGAGAGCAGGCAGCGCGATTATACAAAACGGATATTACAACGGACCAGCGGCCGCTGTCTCTTATTAAACCCTCCACCTCGCCGGCTGGTTTTCAGTCAGGATCGTGAATTCAATGAGACACGCGGCGATACGGGGGAAATCTCTCTGCCACATCCCTTTGTCGCGATGATGCTGATTGAATGGAGACGGGCGTCCAACTAAGTACTCTCAGATGTCTACTCAGCCGTATACTTTGGAAGATCATTGGAAATTGTTGTGGATGTTTTGGGACGTTTAATACTGTTGCTAAAAAAAAAAACAGAAACTTGGACGATCTGTTGGCAAGAGGGAGCATTCTTCGATCAACAGGCGGTGCATAACGTCCTGCAGCGTTAGGACACGGGAAGTTCTGTCGCTGAGGAGCAGCACGTGTAGTTTCACAGACACGAGTAAGAAGTGCAGCGTAAAACAGTCGAATCAATGTATTAATACTCGCATACAGGGTACACTGTCTTCAGCAGCCACAAGGCACCGACAGTAACCAATGATAAAGACATGAACACAGTGAAGGTACATACCTTCTAAGGCTGCCGGCCACTTTGATGCTCGCTACCAGGCCGAATTAGGCTAAGCAATCGGAAGGACAAGCCTTGCCTATCCTACAATTGCCCAAACTCCTGCCCGAAATCCCTCGGAGGTGTATGTACCCCTCGCTCCCCTGACGTTTCCTCTTTCCGTCCTTCCTAAGATGAAACATTCGCAGCCCGAGACGCCGCCTCCTACGGGGCAAGGGAGCCATTGAAGGGAAAGAGACGGGAACCGCGAAGCAAAAGGGTGGGAGAGCGCGTGGTAGTTGAGGAAAGTGTACCGGGTGGCAGGGAACCGTAGAAGGTCGACGAAGACGGGTATTTGTGTAATATTCCGTTTGTCTTGCCTTCAGAGCATCCGCTAATGTACACAACACTAGCACTGTAACGAAGACACTCGGCAGAGAGTAAGAGGCAGCCACGACGATGGCAACCAGCACCGCCACTAAGATTGTTATTGTACAATTTGCTACGTCTAAGGCACATCCAACGTCGAGTGTGAGGGCAGCACCTTTGGACATCAGCCCGGGTATCGCACGGGGCGTTTGGTCGGTGTTCCTTTTGTGCTGCACGCTGCCTGCTCCAGGAAATTCTATTGTCCCTGAGCGTGCCACTTGTGCGCCGCTATTACATCGATTGGCAACGAGCTGCGCCGGCTCTCGTCACAGAGAAGTTGAACCAAACACCGTTCGGTTAGCTTGCCTCGAATATCGTCCAGGGTTTAAGGAGAGACGCTGCCTCCTCAGCGAAGCCAGATGAGGATCGCGCGGACTAAAGTTTTACTGTTGATCAAGATCAAAGCGAAGGATCACTGTTCCTTGGATTCGGCAAAGGAATTCAGGGATACAGATCGGAAAGCTGGCTCGCATTGCGGGCAACAGGCAGAAGCATTTCCTGGAGACGGAATTAAAGATTCGCAAAAACCTGAGGCGCGAAACGGGATTAATAGTGGCTTTGAAGCAACACGCGGGGAATATCGGGATACCTAGGTGGAGGTACGCGACCTGAAGTGGCTTTCATTCGATCACGTTTACCGATCCCAAACCTCTCCTGCCATCACCAAATTCTCACCGTGCGAGTTACAGAATCCTTAACCATTTCGCCAGCGAATTAAGACTAACAGGATCCCCCCTGCTTGCGCTACGGCTAGTCTATCTACTACGCATAGAGGCAGAGCAATAAAGTGGCTGTTCTTACACAAATAAAACAGCACTTAGTATGAGCACATCCCTCCCTTTCTTCCTCCGTCCCACCGTCTCACCCTCACTCCCTCTCTGTTTGCGACAACATAGACAATGGGAATGTGACATGTGCCCGGAGTCCCCACAACAGCAGGTAACGCCGCGATACGAACTCGTATGCAAATCCACTTGAGTATGCACTTCAACTGAAGCCACGGAGGCATGAGTTTCAGCAAAACTCTCCGGTTAAATCAGAGGATGCTCGTAATCACTCGATTGTACGCGTCTTACTCGCGCTCTTGGGGTATTAAACGCGGCGCCACGAGCTTGACGAGGGCTGAGGGGGTAAAATCATTGAGCCCGCACCAAATACACGAAGAAGAAACTTTTTCCATTCCATTAGCGAAGAAACTTTTTTGAAAAACCGCTATGGAGAATGGCAAAAGCAAGAAATTCTGATAAAAATATAATGCGAACTGAATATTAGTCTACTTTAATTGATCCACCACTGTCAAGTGAACTGTACGGTTCTTTTAACATAAGTCTTTATACGGTACTTTTAACATAAATAAGGTAAGTTGTCAAAATTTTTTAAATAGGACACTGAATTATTGTCTCAATTAACAAGGTAAGTCGTCAAATTTTTTTAATAGACTTTTTATGTAGAGCTTGTAGAAACGAAGGGGACACACGGGCTTGGGTAGAAATGAAGGGGATGCACAGGCTTGGAGGTTGTCCGGAGAAGGTTAGATAGAGAAGCATCTTCTTTCCCACAAGTTTCTGAAAATTTGTCAAATAAGGTAAATCGACAAAATTTGTGAAAAGACATAGCATTAAGAATTAAGAAAATTATGGCGGAATACTTGCAATGTAGAGTAAGTCACAGTGAAGAAAGTACGCTGAAAACACATCTCCCTTAATTAATTCTTTTCAATCTTTTGTGAAAGACACTCGTAATACTTTCAAATCCACGGTGGTTGCCACTCTATTCATTAATTTTATTAGTTTCCCATTAATAATATTTTATTTCAGCAATAAACATACTAAATTAATTTTATTCCAACGCCAATAAATTGTGCGTCAAAAATATTGGATCTCTTTGTTCATTTTCGCTGAACTACCATTAGCATTTAAATTTCCTGCAACAAGACTTTCTACCATACGCTCTCACTTCCTTCGGACACATTTTATAGTCTCTACACTTATTATAGCAAAGGTCCACTCTATTTCTATATAAGTTCTACGTTAAGTTGTAAGTAAAATATGGATTTTATATATTTACAGATAATCGAAGCAGAAGATGATGTAGTGTGATCTACGTGAGAGAAAAAAATTTATTGTGACATAGTATTTTATTAATTAAGCGATTTTATTCAGCTTCGATCCTTCGTTTGCTTCTTGTATGATTGATTTATATCTGAAAACTGAAATTTAAATCAATTCCACCAATCCAATTATCTTGAAGCTTTACAGGTGTGCGTAGTTTCGATGACAATACAATATATTTAAAAAATAACCCCCAGGGGGTGTAAAAATTATCCAGTCATCAATAAACACTACAAAATGTGAGAAATCTCCACAAAATTACCTATTTTAAAAAAGGTACAAAAAAGTGCGAAAAAAACTGTCGTAAATTTATTAACGGGCTATATTTAGCTTTACAAAATTAACGATATATAAAAATTGCGCGATTTATAACAATGGCTATTTATACAAACAAGAAATGTATTAAATGATATTAAGCAGATATATTTTTATTTTATACAAATAATTATTTCAATAGCAATAAATATTTTATTCAAAATACTTGGCACTGCGCTCCGAATTGGTGTCGCTAAACTGAATAAATATGTATAAATTGCATTAATATTTTTCTTTCTTATCTCAGTGGTGTCTTGTCTTATTTTATTATGTATACCAAGACAATTAACATTTTTCGATTACGCAGCGCCAAGTATTTTGATTAAAATATTTATTCTTATTGAAATAATTATTTGTATAAAGTAAAAATATATCTGCTTAATATAATTTAATACATTTTCTGTTTGTATAAATAGCCATTGTTATAATCGGCGCAATTTTTGTATATCGTTAATTTTGTAAAGCTAAATACAGCACATTAATAAATTTACGACAGTTTTTCCTGTTCGTCTGCGCGCGCGCGTATACTTGGCGCACTTTTTTGTACCTTTTTTTTAAAAAAGAGGTAATTTTGTGGTTATCTATTTTACTGCGTAAGAAATATTTCGTGCAATACATTGTAATTATTACAATTATCGTTAAAAATTTGTATCGATACGTTTTGCAACACTGTAAGGTAGGCTCTGACAATTTCTGAGATGTTCAGGGTACGTTCGCGGATGGATAAGGGCGCAGGACGACGAAGAAGCGCCGTGGGCCGATTACTTGGGCCACCCTGAGTACAAACAGCGGATCTGCTTCGTAAATGCATGAAACACGATATGAAATGCACGAGTTCGGACGTTTTGGCATCCGGACAAGCAGACAATCAACTCATCGAGCCGTGTGGATGCATTTTTATTATATATTATAGACTGCCCGATGCTTTCCTCCATATCGTACGTCACTCACGGTGTCAGTCGCTAACGTACCGTCTCGAACGTATTTCATATACCGGGTGCTCCGTGAACAGATCGAAAAACATCATTCTAAGCGTGTGGCAACCATTGCATTTAAGCTGAATTTACGTCCCTTTTGGTATGCTTCTCTCCATCTGCCTCTTATTCTGCTTCTTTGCTTTCGTAATCTCCACGTCTCCCCAAAAATGAACCCTATTGTCTCCTACATTCCTCACCGTTCATCTTTCACCTCTGTTTTATACCCATCTCACGAATACTGTACATAAACTTTTATCGTGTTTTGCTATTTTTATATGAAAAGACTGCTACAGACACGTGCATTGGCATTGATCCCTGGGCGAATTTTAAAGATTACTCAACACCCAGTATAGATTTCGGATATAGGTGTATCGAGCCGTATCTGCCTGTATCAGCCCGTGCACATAATTACCATCTGATAGAGTCCGTTGTCTGTCGGGGAGCTGATTTCAGACTTGTTCTTGTTGCGGACCCGTCAAACGCATCCCCGTGGCGGTAGGACGGTCGATTCCCGAGACAGAGGCCCAAAGGGCCGTATGGGCTCCTTCTGGGCCCCGTCTCGACCAATCACCGACCCCTACACTCTCCACCGTACCCGTCGAGCAATCGCAAAAGAGAAAAAACGCCACTCGATTAGCCTCTCGCTCGACGATGGATGCATCGGCCAGCTCCGAAGGCCCTGGACCGCTTCGATGGCCGATCGAAACTCGATCAGTCAGCTGGGCGACTGAGACATCTTCAAAATGGGGACTTAGGCACCCTCGCCGGCCATAATTTCGCCATGCTTCTTAACATTTAGCTTAGTACAGCGCTGATTTCCAGACAAATCGCGATGTCTACTTCCGATTTCGTCTCTCTGACCTGTAGCAGCCTATGGAAGTTAACAAAAATGATATAGTTTAAGGAAAAGGAATGGAGGTATAATCTATGTTGCACAGACTAAGAATATTCCGTAGAATTATTAAAATTATTAAATTTCTTTCTACATTATTCCATGTAAAAATTTCAGCAACATTTCTACAGGGAAGTAAATCCCAAAGAATAATAAAACCTAAGTAATTACCACTTGCTCGCTACAAGTTTCGGTAACTAATAAAACGAACCTTTTGATACTCCTTAAGGAGTTCTACTATCACCATTAAGACACTCGATGAACACTACCGAAAATGGAAAGGAACGTTCGCCAGGTAAGTCGAAACTTCCATAGAAATTTGAAACTTTGCACTTGTATCTAACCATTTCTTGTTTCGGCAATGAAATGGTCCTAGGGGTGAAAATATCTCGTCAAAGAAACTATGAGTTTCGTGTTATCGTGAATATCTGCGAAACCGTAAAAAATATTGAAAGAAAGTATAATTCAAAGTTTTATGTTTTTGATATCCTGCAACATGACGATAAAGAATATCCGAAAAAAATAATTTTGCAAGATTTATCCCCACCACCTCTTTTCCTGAAAAGTCTTTATCGCTATATCGCAAGATATCAAAAACCATAAAACTTCGAATGAAATGTTTTATATTCACGATAATATAAAAAGAAAACTCACAATTTCTTTGAGTGGGGTGTTCTCACCCCTAGCACCGTTTCATTGCCGTAACAAAAAATGGCTACGTTACTGGCACCACTGAAACTACGCTGTTGCAAAGTTTCAAATTGTTTTGAGCCATGATTACATGTACCTATCAGTTAGAGGTTCTCTAACTTATTGTTAGGTAAAGTTTGCGTTCGGGGAATAAATTCAGACAGTCAAAAGAGGTGCATCGAAAGACGAATGGGGGAGAAATGAAAAGAGTTCCGGGGGCCAATAAAATTAGCAAATCAATAACGAAACCTTCGTTAGGAGCAGTTTTATGAGAATGAAGCCTCATCGTTCCCACGACGGTAGACGAGACTCTGAAGGGCGTACCCTTCATTGAAGTCGTCGATGTAATGCAATCGACGCAACACCTGTTGAAAATGCAGATTTGCGGTGCAGCTGCTTCCGCCGTGGCGCGGACAAGCAATAATTCCCGGGTAGACGAGGAACTCGTCCAGAATTTCGTCGCTTCTTCTATTCCCTCGGACGGCGTCCTCCCTCTAGAAGACAAGCTCTCCCGCTCCCTTCTGCGCGCTTTCTACTTAAGAAAGCTATCGTTCGTTTTATTGGAGTACTCCATTTAACAGAACAGCATAGTCTGTTACTATACAGAATTTAGAGAAAAAACATCTACTCGGATGGGGGAGGGGGATTTCCAAACGCGTGAACGTCTTCACCGCGACATTTTCCCCTTTATTAGATTTTTTTGTTGTTGAAAGAAAGTACACCCTTTGAACTCCTGTCACCAATGGGAGCACATTCTCTATATATACCTTCAGAATCGACACCACCACCACCATCACCCACCGTGAAAAGTCGGTCAAGTGAATCCAGAGTTCGAGGCATTCGACGGAGGAAGGATACTTTCCGCTCGGAGGAGTCGAAATAAATTTCGATCTCGTTCTTTTTTTCTCTTTCTTCTCCTTCATCTCGCCACCTCGTCCGGTTGATGGAAGAAGAAGAAAACAGGTTCCATGGGTGTTACGCGTGGGAGACTCGGTCCCATCGAAGCGAACACGGGCCCGTGAATGGCTCGACAAAGTCATAATAACAAAAGAACTGGTGCGTGTGACGTATCTTTGTCTCGATGGGTCTGCGGGCTTCAAGCCGGTGCTCGCGTACGCGTGGCTGAGCGTCGCTGTAATGTTCCAAGGAAGAATATACATTCGATCCTATAAATAACCGGATATGTCTCTCTGCGAGTAAGTTTCGCAAGGCTTTATTAAAAGATTGTCATTTTGAAGGCTCAAATTTCATTTGGCTTGATGGAGCTGAAGAATGCAGAGTAACAAAGAAGAGCAGACCATGTGGAGCAGTAATTCAATTAGATTCGTTTAATTTGAAAGAAAATATACTGTTCGGGTTTGGTGTCTACTTGTGCAGTTACCTCGTCGAAGACTTGACACTACGAAACGTCGGAACGAACCACTGGAATGCAACTCTCCTTACATTATGGAATTTCTTCGTCGTTGCGTATCTTTCTTCCTCGCCGAAATACGATTAGAGCCTCTTTGCACTGTGGACAGCAACAGGATGGTTTTCATTTCATTGAAGCACTTGTGCTTCATTCTCCACTAAGTAACGTTTGCAGCAAGACTTTCGATGGATCCAGAAGGATGCCAAAATACAGAAATCCCTTCGTCGATTTATCGTCACAGTGGACGAAAACTAGAGGATGTAAATTGTTGTCGCCAAGACGAGCAGCAGGTTCATCAGGAGCAAGATGAAGTGACAATAAGTCACAAGTACGAATAAGCAGATCCTTTGGAACTGGTTCGTTCTGAGTGACTCCTCCCTGGATCACCTGTCGCTCGATGACGATCAGGAGAAGGCGTAGGGGGCCATTGTCGAGCACGTCCGGTCCCATATGAACCCCATTGTCCGTGACTTATATTTATTCATTAACAATTACCGGGTACTCGCGATACTGGTCTGGGCATTGTGCACCCTGATCGCTGCCGTTTGTCAGAGGGCATCGCGATCCGGCCGTGAAAATTGAAATAAATTAGGCGCCGAGGGCCCAGCTGGAAGATTGAACGCGGGCAACTGGCGTCTGCGATCGAATTATCGACTGCATTGTTTGTAACGTTCCAAGAAGCAATGCAAGCAACGGGGGAGGTTCCCCTCGACAGGGTTGAAAGCTGAAAGCAGTGGATTTGTGCTGTTGATATGTGATTTCTTCGAATCTGGAGCTAAGCCGCCCGTGAAAGGACAGATCAAGGTGGAATCTTCCAGAAAAATAATCTCTCGAGGACTCGATCTCGGATTGGTACTCCCTCGAGGGATCCCTTTGTCACAAGTTTCCTTCGTTGTCCCATTCTGCCGACATGCTTTGTAGGAAACCCGTGAGAAGTCTTTCCTTGCTTCGCGACACCTACGAAACTGTATCATCCTGGGCATCTTTCGGAAACAGACTTCCATCGACCGATATCAAATCATTTAGATCTGTGCGAGGCGAGAAGAATTGACCTGACCTCGTCGTCAGTACACCAGGCAGTTGGAGGCTGGTACACAGTATATGTGCTGGATGAGTGTATTTATATTTTAAATTTATTCGACGACACAGTTCCCTTTCTTTCTGACTGTGTCAGTTTCCAGTCTCAGCTCTGTACAGTACCTCGCGCTGACAAAGAGCGATACAACCGAGAATGAAGCGATTCAGGTGGGTGTACAAAGTATTTGCACACTGATTAATTTCAACTAAAACGTTATATCATTAGGGTTACTAAACATTGTTCGTGCAAGAAACATGCTGTGTACATTTTGTCAGTGGTGGATTCAGGAGCCTTCCTTGGAGGGGGCGAAATATGTAAAAGTACATAAGTACATTTTTTAATCTTATTTTACAAGATTTAAAATTTGCTTGAAATTTATATTTTAATATCTCTATCTGAAACTATAACCTAAATAATTACATTCACATTAATTATTTATACAGAATAGTACACAGTGTCATAATATTTCTCTATTTTATTACTCTTGGGGGAGGGGACGCCCCTATCGCCCCACTCTGAATCCGCCCTTGCATTCTGTCAAGTCTCTAAAAAAATATCAGACAAAGGAACAGAAGATACTCGCATTGTCTACATAAGTATCAAGGAAAAGTCACAAAGTAACAGAAATGGACGCGTTATAAGTATTAATAATAATATTTATTAATGGGCGCTACACTTTGGTACAGATGTAGAAAAAATAGTATTCGTATGCATCTTAAATTGCAAAGAAATATACAAATATTTGAAACATTGAACATAAAAAGCATCGACAGAAACCTGCGTCTGTCAGAGTTCCAGACAGTCGAAACTGAAAGCTACTACAAACTCACTTTTCTCGAAAACCAAGTCTCGTGGTAAAAACTTTCTTCTACATTTTCGATGTTTTCGTATGTATTATAAAATAACTCCAATCTGCATAATACGACTCATCCGTTGTACCCCAAATTGCATGGGCGCATAGTAGTTTCATATAACAAGTGTGAGATATTGACGATTCTCAAAAAGAAAGGTCCGCTTGCAATCATTTCATTCAACACATTTTTAGCTCATCCTTTCATGAAGAATTACTTCACTGTTCTATATGTATATCTACTAGCAACAAACTATCCTTGTATTTACTTATAATTCAGAATGATAACTGATCAATTCAAGATATCACGGCTACACTCTTCAATAGAAGATCATTCCTAATTTAAAAAAAGTACAGAATGCATTCCTTTGATTGGTGGCTTAGTTCTTGAGAAAAATGATGTTAAACACATATCTTCTTTGCGTCTAATTAACTGCGCGTTAAACGTTCCTTACTCGCAGCTTTGATCGTTACTTAACCGTCGGTTTTTACTTATGAATACGGCAATCTTACGATACGAAGCTGTTTAAAACTTCCAAGAAGATGACAATTACTATTACTCCTGAACAATGAAACATTGTTAGAATTACGCTAGAAACGTACTAGAATTAATTAATAATTCTTTAATACAGCTGTGCTAACAACATGTACAAAATTATCAATCGTTTTTATAAGAAATATTACTACGAACTATATATTACTGTACCGCAGCATTGTTCTGTCCAGGTCACCCACTATGAATTTTATTCCGACGAATTTATTTAACCAAATCCATAATATATTGGTTCCATGTTCGTAGCTACTTTCCCCGAAACTCAACAACCAACCGCAGAACCTTATACATCTTTTACTTGCTTTCCATGGGCTTGCATGTCCTCCTCAGTTGTGCCACGATTTATCAGACACCTTCTACAACAGATAAGCCTAAATTAGCACAGGTGAGCGTATTCCTTTCGAAACTCACCGATCCGCTCGTCATCCTCAGTGTCCGTCATTAGCCACGTCTATCCGTCGCTAGAATTGACGGATGAACACGCGTGGGAATTCAGTTTCGGTGCAACTTGAGCCGATCCGCTCTGCAGAGCCGCCGACGGGTGCCATCAATTAACTAATGATCGCTAATTAACATTCCCCCAGGACGCTAATACCCGATAACGCGCCAGCCTTACGTTAACCATCGTTCGCGAAGCCGGAACAATCTTGGCGGAGGCCTTAGTTTGAGTTTAACCGTGGCTCAGCGCCGTGCTGAGTAATCAAACAATTACGAGAGGGGGTGGGAGGGCGAAAGGTGGGCACAGCTAGGCCGTTGGTGGGGGAATTCCATGGATGAGCTGAAACCTTCCTGAAATTCAGGGAGAATGGACGAAACGAAGGGCGAAATCGGAAGCTGGAGGGAGGGGGCGTGGGGGGGGGGGGGCGCGAGGTGAATTCGAAACCACGCTTGGAAGACGGCGATTTCAGCAAAATAACGCTTGCCAGTCGATATTATCGCTGTCTGCAAGCCGGCAACTCGCGAATCGCCGCCTAATTGACTGTTAAATTATCGTGGCGGAGGAGTCTATCGCCTTCCCTCTCCATAGCTCCTACCTTTCGCTTCGGATTGACTACTTTGTTCCATTTAGAAGGGGTGAAAACGACCGGGTATGGGTTCAGAGTACACATTATTGGAAATCCTCTACGCTTGTAATTGCGATACAATTTCACACCGTGCCAACTTGCTCCTCTGCTTGAAGGAGGCTACAGATTCGTTATAATTCGCTGTCTGTCGCGAAAGCTTCCGACAAAAAGTCCCAGCGTCGCCGCTCGAAGGACATTCTGAAATTCTGAAGCGTCAGCGTGGAATCGACTGAAATCCCATCGCGGAATATCTTCCAACCTTGATAGTTTCAAATTCGGACTGCACTTCGGTAGACTGTAAACTGGCGTAGATCCCTTCGTCACAAGATTCGCCAATACGTACGTATGTGTGCCGCACAATAAGGGAAAGGTGAAGCTAATAAGCTGCGAAGTTCGCTTCACGGCTAAACCAAGGACAGAAACGACCATCGTTCACTTTACGGCTCGTAAAACTCTTCCGAAAGAGAGGCAGGAAGGAAAGCGGCAGCATCCAAGAAAGTTCGCACGAAATTGAAAACTCGATGGCATGCATATTCATGGTGGTAGCTTTAATATATGTTTTATGGCCTCCGCCGTCTAGTACTCCATTCTCTGTTTTTCACCTCCTCTCGTATGACCCCTTATGATCCTTTTTTTCAGAACCGGAGAATGCACGCCGACTGATACTCGCTGTTTCGATGCACAACTTCCAGTTGATCTTGTTCTGACTGGAGGACTCTCTGTACATAGAGGCTATATGTATAGCTCCGAATATTCGTATCCATAGGCAGCCCCAAAGACACATAACTAAACATTTTTGCGGGGTAGATATTATAGGTTATACTTACAATTAGGACACTGTGTGGTAGACACCGATTTTTATGAGCCTTGGCACGCTGGATCTTTCATAGTTGCTGTGGGGTTTTAATGGGTAACAATCCCACACTACCCCGGCGCGCTCGGGGGATTCCCCTGTGAAGGAGTCGGGGTGCCTTTTGAAGATTTCCCCAAGTTAAAAAAATATTTATAGAAAAATTTATAAAGTTTTTTTTAACGTGGAGAGATCTGTAAAAGGCACCCCGACGCCTCCAGAAAGGAATCTCCCGTGGACGCCAGGGTAGTGTGGGATTTTTACCCACTAAAACCCCAACTTTTTAATAATTTACATGTAAATATTATTAAGGCCTATTGGCTGAAACGCTCGGACACCTATTTAGTTATTTTCGACATAGATCCATCGTGCCAAGGCTCATCAAAATCGGTGTCTACCACATGGTGCCCTCCCCTTCTTACAATATAAGTTTCCACCATAATATGACTTGGTTCGTATCAAATGTTGCAAACATTTGCTGCCTATAAGTCAGAGATGAACAAAAAATTATCCCCCTTACATGATTCCAAAATTATTTGCTGGATTCTTCTATGGTAAAATGTGAGATTCCATTGGAATAATTATTCAATTTGCTTTGCGTTTATTTTTGTAAAAATTCTTAAAGATTTATCAAAGAGTCAAAAGCCCGAGCTTTTTCAGTATTTGCAAGTACAGTATTAAATTTATTGTTTGTACAGTGTGCCGTGTCTTTTCAAATGTGTCAGAAAATAAGAATTTGAATAAATAGAGATTCGCGAGAAGAGGTGGCCATGCAACGGTGGAGTCTCCACTAGATCTCTGCAAAGCTCTGTGTTCTAACAAGAAACATTATCCAATTGACAACCCCTGAATTTGATTAAATTTTCGCACATGGGTAGGGTACTAAAAACTCTGTTTTCATCGATTGGTATTCATATACAAGCTTGCCCCCAAACTTGAGAATGGAAACCCTAATCAATTAAACTGGTTTAATTCTTGCTTGGGCTATGCTGTTCCTCATTCAGTATCAAGCGTGTTTCGTATTTAACATTTCCTCCTACCTCCATTAGTGTCTGAGAAATTTACTAAATAGTTTTACCATCCACAAATCTGAATGCAGTTTTCAGTATTTTCATCCCTTCAACAAAAATATCAGCCGAAAAGAATACGTGTTGAATATATAATATTATATCCGTGTGCGAATTTTCATGGAAATCGGTAATTATCAATAATTGAGCCAAACTGATCAGAGAGGAAATTGATAGTATAAGTATTAATTATGCCCTTAAGTACCTACCACAAGCGCAAAATTTATATAAAGTAGAGTTGTTCAGTTTGACTTCTGCGAGGCTCAATGAAGCGATGATCCTTGCAAGTCAAACGAATTAATTAGTGTCGTTTTGAAATCGCGTTTAAGGAAGTTATTAGCCTGAAATAAATGATTTTTTATTCTATATTTACTGAGACCTTCGGCGCCTGTTTTATTCAGTACATACGTTTAAAGTCTGACCCTAAATTTCAGCGCTGTGTATAATATTTACCGAAGTCAATGTATGTTGATAGGCATACGTACAATCCCGTAATCCCGTTCTCTTCGAGATTATCGAGTGAATCGCATCGATAGTGCTGGAAAGGTAGTGAAAATGTAAGACGGGAGGAGGGGTATCTCTCGAAAGGAGATTTTAATCGAGCGTCAAGCCGAGACAACGAATTTACGATCCGGGCATGGCTCTTTAGCGACTCGATTTAAGGCCGTTCGACGAGCCAAACGATACGGTAATTAACATAAAGTATTAATAACGATTCTATCGCCGACGGTCCTCTTTTTTATGCCAAAGCGCTTTTTCCTCGGTTTATGCGCCCATTAGATTTTACGATCGAACCGAAAAATAGCCGAACGACGGCGCGCAGGGGGCCCCTTCAACTTCCATCCTTCTTTGCATCTTTTCTACCTTTTCCCACTGCCTGTCGTCTTTCCGCTCTGTTTACAGTTATTCGTTAATGATGTAATAGACACAATTGTAAGGGGTGCGTACAATCCGATTAACGTACCTTAGCACCACAAAATTAAGTCTAGGGGTAGAGTCGATCAAAGATTCAACTAGGACTGTGGTGAAACCGAAATAGCAAGAATTGTAATTTCTATTGGATTGATACTGAACTAATAATGAACTGCAGCTGGAACTGAAGTGAGTATTAAAACTGGACTGAGATTAGATAAGACGTTGCAGTAGGTTTTCAGGATCTTTTAAACTTTTAAAGCAAACGCGAGGCTCACAAAATAGTTTAAACCTTAGGGAATTGTTTTTCAGTCTATGAAACAGAATTGCTCACGCACAGTATAGGAAATAGAAGAATGCAGGTGACGTGGAAATATGCATATTGAGTGATACCGGAGTGGGTGCATTGCAATAATATAAACAGTTACAGAGAATAACACAGTAGTAACGCACACCCTAAAATTGTTTTCCTTTGGGATAGCGTATAGCTTTTTATTTAACTTCTCACACTAGCTCATTTGTAGTCTCACAATTTCGTAAATAAATTTCATGCGAATAGACACGAGATATCGCCACGCGTATAAAGAAGTATTAAAAAAAAGAAGCTAGAAGCCATCGAGTGTCGCCCTGTAAGAAAGCACGAAAGCGGAAAAGGGGTGTGGTACGCGCAGAGATATTTCACTATTTTCTACCGACGAATCCCGGGAGCTGAGTTATAGGATGGACGCTCTAGGTGGTCCCTGGCAAGATAATCGAAGCTCGAATAAATAAAACTATTCTTCCACGTTCAGAAGCTACGCTTCCTTAGGCGATTCAATGCACTCTTTCCCGCTGTACGCCGCGACGTTACGAAAACGACAGGCAGGGTAGTTAGCTCGCTCGTTTTAATCACCAATCACAGGTACATACGATTATAAAAAATCAATTTCGTAGCAGAAGGGTAAAGAATTCTGTTTTGCTACAAATAAAGGATCTGCTTCGTCCAAGTGCGTATGTATAAGTGTATAACTGCTAGTCAAGGTAACTGCATCGCACTGTATATGGTTTTTATAGCTGTATAAATCGAATGTCTAATCTAGCTAACAGTGTGCACCTGAATACAGATTTATTTGGGCAATCCCTTGCATCTTTAAGATGCTCCCTTGAAGGTATTCTATAATTTGTTATTATTCATTCATTTCTTTAATTTCTATACATAAGGTGAATGTCCCAATTTCTGCTCATTTAAGAGGTAACTCGTCATAAAGAAGGTGTACAAAATTTGTTTGTGATCAAAATTTGCAGAGTAATTGATTAATTCTTTAATAATAAATCAACCAATTCAAAAACTATTTAAGAAAAATATTTCAAAATGTTCAACTGTTAGTAATTTGTAATTAAATATAGTGCTCTAAATGTCCGCATTTCTGCTCACGAAAAATAGCGATGTACGTATTTCTACTCACCATTTGTACCGATTTCTGCTCACATGATTACCTTTTCAGGTTAAAATAAGTTACATCTTTTATAGAGATGTTTTATAACGCAACAGTAAAGCATAAAATAATGATGAACAAAAAATAAAATGCCTTCTAGTAGAAATAGAGGTTACAGCATATATTGAATTGAGAGATTGTGTTGCTAAAATTTCGGTGAGTAGAAATGCGGACACGACGGTGATTCACTTGACCCTAAACCTAATCACCTGTTTTCTACTTAGAAAAATTAAAAGTAGTAAAAAATCTACATCCAGAGCACAATACGGTATCTGTTTTTGTTATTAAATAAGAACTTTTACTGCAAAAACTATTCTCTGCCCAATTATCGAATAGCAATAGTGACGCTGTTCCTTACCACAACCAGCTAAAACACGGTCGAAAAATCATGAGTCTCTAATTTTAAAAGTTTTTCGTTGCTTATGCTGCACTTTGATTAGCCCTAAGCTCGTGCAACACTCGCGTAAATGTTCAAATAATTTAGAATTATTTTGTTGCAACTATAGTGCAAACGTAATGCATATAATAATAAGAAAAATACGAAATGAGCAGAAATTGAGACATTCATCTTACTCTCTTTTGTTCTTTTCGGTTTGTATATTTGTCATATATGTATTATGTCCACCCGCATTATATCTATATTGTAACAAAGGGTTTATCCCGTGAATAATAATATTAAAATAAAATAAAATAAAATCTGCCTCGTTGAAATCTATTTTCTTATCCGTCAAGGTGTCTGCTTCATCAAGATAGCTAGGCTTGGTCGTAGGCAATAGAAGTTAATTAAAAAGATACCCGAATGCGTATTCGAACAACTGGCATGTCGTCTGAACGACTATGCAGCAGGTATCGATAGATTTTCTGTAAACATTCACGTTCGATTTAATCCCGTTGGAGTCTGGATGCAGTGGTATCCACGGGCCACTGGTCCAGGATTGCTGTCCACTTCGTTCTCGATTCCAAATATCAGCAGGTGGGCATACCTGGCAGCTGTGCCACTCGACATCGTGTTCACGGTATTATTAGTCGTTCAACAAAAATACGAGCAGCCGTGATCGACACGAAATTAGCTGTCCGATATTAATTATCCTTCAATCTAATTGCGACGTCGAACGGTCGAACTGTAAGTCCAAAAGTGTATCGTCCCACGGGGCATTATTAATGGTTGCGTCCGGTTGGTGAGTCATTTGTGGCAGGTCCCAAATAGACATGTAGGAGAAACTGTCAGCTGTATCTCGAAATGCCGAAAGACCGAATCCAGAAACCACGAAGAAGGATCAACAATGATACCACCGTAAGGTACCTGCCATTAATCTGTATCTAGCTTCTAATTTTTACAAATAATTTTCACTATCCTGACTTATTCGATTACCAGCTAACACTACATCGTTCCGTCAACACTGTGTCATCTGTACTCCACGAATCCTGAATCACCCTGGCTTCCGTATCCTTCATCGAAACTTCTTAAATCTTGCACTAAAGACTTGTTGTATCATCTCTCTCCTACTTCTAAAAGTCTTAAAGAGACACTGCATTTCCTCAGTTCCAATTCATTACTATCTCAACAGCCAGGTCAGACTTGATCTAGCATTACTTCAGTTACAATTTCTACCAGTTCCTATGCTAAGGGCCTTTTCACGCGAGATATTTCGGATATATTCGCTTGGTAAAGGCACAGCTGGTTTCAGAAGGAGAAACAAGGATAGGTGAAGCGGTTTTTAAGAAATCGTGGTCACCGGTCTAAAAACAGCTTCCGGGAAATCAGTTGTTATTTTGCAATAGCTAAATATTTTTATACCAAAACATAATATAAAAACCTGTTAAAGTGTCCCTCATCTAAACACAAAAACCACCACATAAAAACATGCATCTACTTTCTGAAATAAATTAGTAGGTAACCCCTTAAGGTGGGTCCTCACCAGCGAACGGTTCGCGAACAGGAAATTCAATTCTCATACCGTTCGTGAACAGTTCGCGAACGCCGGTGGAGACGCCCCTTTACACTCGTGTTGTAATAAACGTTTGTTAAGCAAATCAGTGGTTCACCCTTTTCTTGCGTCCATTACGCGATCTTCCCTAGCGTGCGTCGAGCAGATAATTCGTGCCGTTTCCAAGCATTCCGCCGGCGTAATTCGGTCTGGAAACCTCTTCGAAATTTCGAGATACACATCCGCGGGCACGAGTATCGGCGTTTGCAAATCGGCAGGAACGTGCGCGCTGAATTATTCAAGGGGGACCGGCTTTGATATCGCGGGTAGAACGCAGTAGCGGTGTTCGACGTCTTCTCGGTACGCTACGGCGAAGAGAAGGGGTGCGGTCAGGGGCAAGCAGAGGGGAGGGAGTGAACAGCAGGCAGGAGAGGAGAGGTCAAGATTGTCGCGAGCCTTCTGGTTCTTGCGCAACGCGACAGAGGAACGAGAAATCCACGATTTACATATTTATTCCACGAGGAAGATTCGACGGATAGACGGAAAACGTCGTGACGCATTATCGAGTTACTTTCGTGGGAGAAATTTCCGATCGACCACCCCGTGACCGAGCTGTGACGGTCTACATATCGGTTCATCGTATTGGATGGGATTCACCCGACGGCCCGAGGAAAGGCAATCAGATGCGAATTTGCGGGAGGTAACGGCGAATTTGTGGCACTGAGGAAGCGTCGGTGAATAGTGAACGAAAGCAGAGAAAAAAAATGCACGAAATTTCACTGGCACAGTTGGGATGTTCTCGAAAATTAACACTGGGATGAAAATATTGTATTCTAAGCTCTTCATTTATTTTTGCATAACCATTGTGGTGCATCTGCGTACCATCCCCTTGGCCGCGCCCTGTATAACATTCCGTGGATCACGAAGGAATCCTTTTGATATGGGCTGTCCAGCAACTTCCGTCAAAACTCGTTACCGCGCTCGTTTTCCATTTCAACGTTCAAATTCATGCGTGCGTAGTCCGACTTGCTTATTTTATTACTAAGGGCTATGATCGTACGCACTCCGGGAAACACTTCAGCTATATAATACTAGCTCTACTAGGGTAGATGCACCATTTGTGGCCACTTTAAGGTATTGTAACAGTTTTGGCCACTTCTTAAAAAATATAATATTTTTCCGGGTAAACAATGAATGTTTAAATCAATAAACCTTATGTTTCTGGCGATATACTAAACAAAATATTTATGATGTGAAATTCTCCACAAAATAATGATCTGCAAGCAGTTTAAAAATAAGGTAATTATGCACATGGCCAAAAACAGTGCAATGACCACAAAAGGTACATCTACCCTGCTCGGCAAAATTTAGATTCCGATTTTATAAAAAAAATTTTTTTTTTTAGTTTTTTTTTTTGAAAATTGTCACATTCATCTGGATTAGTCAGACATAATCAGCTGATGCACATTTCGTGATCCCAGAGTTTATCGTTCGAAAGTTTTTAGGCGACAGACAACCACACAAACGTGTAGAATCCTTTCTGCTTTATATACATTAAGATTCATTTTTGGAGAGTGCTCAGTCTTGAACTGCGACGTACTTGGCTACGATTCGATGACACTCATAAATATAATTGGTTCCTAAGTTACGTCCCCGAGTTTCCAACAGAACATTCAAGTTTGTCGGGGTACTATCTTTGAGGCTAGTTGCTTGATCCTTACGAGAGGGTATGCTTTTCTTCAAATTGTCGCAACAGGTTCTTATTTAACTATCGTTATACGATAGGTACTTCAATTGCCAGGTTATCGTGAGTTGGAAGGAAATACAGTGAGGCGCAACTTTATTCATAGATCTGTGGTTGTAAGGAAAAACGACCCATGTCACAATTTCAAAAAATTGGAGCTTATGCATTAATTTAGCTGTGCAGAGCAGGATTTATGTATTTATTAGAAAAAAATGCATGGAAACAAATTTTATGTGTTCAAAAGAATAATGCAATTTAGCCGAAGTTCAACATTCAATTCATACGCATTTGGCAAAACAACGTAAGTCCACAAAATTTGGAGAATACGAAGATCCTGTTTTTATGGTCACTTTTTATATATATATATAAAGAGAGAGAGAGAGAGAGAGCGTAAGCTGAGGGGGGTGTAAGATTCGCGTTAAGGGGAGGGATACAGGCAAATCGGGTAACGCGGTGGATATGCATGCCGAATGCTTCCGAAGCTAACCCGACGTGCCTGCATCTGACTTCTGCCTTTTCCCCTCCAAGCCTACTGTTCCCCTCGCCGTTAGTCCCAGCTACTGCTCCGTCTATATATGTCTATGGCGTGCGATGCTCGCGTCTCGCGTAAAATCCTCGCGTCTTGCGTACAAAAACTACTTTACTGCGACACGATCGAGCAGAATAACACGAGTCCAGTGGACTTGCGTCGTTCTGCTTGAAGTGTCCGCAAGCCTCGTTGCGCACTTGCGACAAGAGACCCGAAGCCGTTGATTTGTGCGTAAGTGGAATTCGCCGTGTGCAATATAAAAAGTCTCTCGAAATATCAGAAACGTGATCTTGCAACGTCGCCATACGTACTATTTCCTTAATTCCTGCGCCATTTCCCGCCTAATAAATTTAATTTCACACTCGAGAAAAATTACCGCGACATGAAGAGGGGAGGGGGGTGAAATATCCACCGAAGGAGCAGCGTGGTATCGCTTATCAGGGCAGACAAGGCTTGTCGTGTCCTGAATATATCGCGTTTCTTCGGGATCGCGCGTCTCCGTGTAGCTCGTGGCGGTTTCGCGAACCTCGCTACTTAACAAACTTACCCCCTTCAGCCCCTTGCCGTCTGGAAATTCTTAACGCTGTTAAGATATGTTAATTTTGTTTACCTATAAGCTATTAAAGGGGCCCTAACGTGCTTAAACCTAAACCAGTTTAGTTTTCGCCGGATGTGTTCACCGGAATACAACGGGCGCGACCTCGAGAAAGGGCTTTTGCAAGCACGGAGGGCGTGGGGAGATGGGGGACTCTCGCGACAGAATTTACCGTGACGCGGACACTAGATCTTATCGATGCCTCGACGATGACGACGAATTTCGAGATTCGATACCCCGTCGAAAAGGATTACCCCGGTTTCCCGATGTAACTGCGCTGGGGCATTTCAGCCGAGTTCGCGAACCGAAACGAGGAACTCTTTGGCGGTGAGACACTGTTCTACAGCTACTTGCAGATAATAGAAAAAGTGGCGAAGAGGATTATGTGCAACGTAGTTGTAGTACGTAAAGGTTAAAGAATTCGAACAGATTTTAGGAAATAAGTAATTAAGTATCATACACATACATACAATACACATATTGTAGGTACATATATCGAATTTTACGCACGTATCGATGTATTTGCTGGAATACATGGATTAACGCTTTGAGCTCAATGATGCTATGTAAATGTTCTTGTAGCCGTTTAAGGGGCTGTTCTGGCCTAGAGCCCATAAAAATAGGTGGTCTTTAGGAATTAATTAAAGGAAAACTAGTACATATAATTTAATGGGACTTTTTGTATTCCATTAAGGATGTCTTAAGCTATAGAAATGTATTTTTTGTTTTATAATTAATCATTGCAGACGGCAATGAGGAGTCTTTAAAGTCGAGGCGTCAGAAAAATCATCCAAATCGGTGGAACCTGTAACACCTAAACCATTGGTCTGAAATAAAAAGCAATGCCAGATTATTAAAGGGTATAAAACTCGCTCGTGGACTAGACCAGAAAAAATTACAAAAGTGACATTTTCTGAGAAAATAACGACACTTGAAGTTTGAAATCATTTTTTCCCTACATATTTGGTCCTTTCAACCTCCGTTAAAAGTGATAAATATTCAATTTATTAAATTTTAATTGTCTATCTACGAGCCAGAAGTATATTCTTCGGAATAAAAAAAAGGTTCATTCGAATCGGATAATAACTTTTGGAATTACAGGTTCCACCGATTTTGAGAACACTGTTTCGAGAAAAACGCATTTAAAGTTTTACGTGAGTGCCGAGTGGCAGGGTGTTACCCATGCATTTGCCGCTACTCAAATGCCTATAACTTCGGGAATTTTACGAATTTCAAAAAATCTTTTTAAACATGTGTTCCTAAAAGATTGAACGTTCTAAAAATGAAATGAAAAAAAAAACGATTTTTAGACCGGAACCTCCCCTTAAAGTGGGTTTCGAATGATTTGATAGAGACAAATGTTGCAGCTGTATTTTTTTAAAAGAAAATTCAAAGAACAATTCAACACTTTAAACCCACTCATGCTGCTTAAGTGCTCAAGCAGCTGTTGTTATTAGTTCCAGCGTCATCATTACCAACCCTTAAATGACTCAAATACTACGCTAGTAGTATTAAAGTGATAAAATTATATTCCCATTACTTACGATATCCTGTATAAAAAGTTATCGATGTAAATTGACCGACGAAACGAGATTCGATGGTCAAGAAAAGCCTCGCACGACTAAAGCTTCGCAGCTGCGCTTATTACTAATCCACGGCGGAACAATTTAGGTGTTTGCCATTACTAATAACCCCGGCGAGCAAACGCAGCATTATTAACAGGTTCGCAAACATCTTCTGTATTAGTGATCCCGTCCCCTCCCTATAACCTACATAGTCTTTCCGTGCACCGATTTTCCACCATCACCAGCCAGCCAGCACGCCAACCCTTATTCCGATCTCTTGTACAGATATTTGCCGTGTCTACACCGTCCAAATTATCTCTGGCGATTTGAAGATAAAGGATTTTCACCGAGCCACTCAGATATACACGACACTCGTGGTAGGATGGAGCTTGAGAATCGAGGGCTGATAAGTCCGTTATCAAACCTATGAAACCCTTGCAGCATGTACTCTCAAACTAAGGGCGCCTTGACATCGTGTCGATACAATTATTGTGCAAGAAGAATAACTCTAACTTGTGACAAATTCTGTGCAGGAAGAGACCATCCATCGGTCACCAGAACTCCAAACTGTATTGTGGTACTCAGTTTTCTACTGTATCTTAATATATAAAGCAGAAAGTGTTTGTGTTTGCCTGTCGCCAAGAAACTTTCGAACGGTAAACTCTCGGGTCGCGAAATGTGTTCCAGCTCATAATGCCTAGCTAATCCAGATGAATGCGACTATTATCACAAATAAATAAATAAATAAAACTTTTTTTTTTATAAAATCACAGTCTAAATTTCGGGCGAAGCCGAGTAGTGAAGCCAGTACTATATAGTTCCTTGATCTAAAAAATAACTGAGGACCCCAATGGCACAACGATTTTGCAAGAAGAATAATTCCAGTGTCTATCAAATTTGAAATTAAGAAATTTTCGAGGTATGTATATCTATATGTATATCTAGACCTCTTTTTCAAATCACTTGTGCATCGGAGCAAGCGAATCATTATGAACCGTGTTGGCAGTTTGATGTGACGTCGCAGCGCGACTTTAACGGTGGATGAAACTTGGTGGAGACACATTTTACCCCTAATTTCGGCGAATTGGAAACGGAAAACGGGATCGTCCCACCAGTGGCGCAGCGTTTTGGCGTCTTCGAAATGCCCGTGAAAGCTCATCAAGCATTAAAGTAGGATCATACCTGTCTGACGTAAGCGCGGGATTACGAAATATTCGGACGACCAAGGGGATTGGCTAAGGTTCTTTTAGCGCAGCGCAGTTGGCTTCGAGTGGTCGAACAACGGGTTGCATTAATATTCCCGAAGCATCGTCGAACGGAGCTGTTATAACCCATTCCCCGTGATTCTTGATCTCGTTGCTTGGCTCGCAACAGAGGCGGCCTTCCCTTTGCCTTGCAAATCTTTCCGCGAATCGTCCGAGCGCTTTTTGGGACACGCGAGCCACTCGTTCGATCGTTATTTCGCGCAAGGACAACGGAGTTCGCAGGTTTATCCGAGAATTCGTTACCCCTGCCAGCTACTGGAATAGACCAGTCCGTCATCGTTTGTAAATCGAGGTTCTACTTCAGCCGGACAGTTTTGAAAGAGCGTTCGAACGGTAGAATTTTCATCAGAGAAATTGTGCGCGGCACTCTTCGGCCAGCATTAGGAGGCAAAGACTCGAACCAGAGGTATTCATATTCATGTCGAGTCTCTGTGTTTGACGTTTCATGAAAGCTTCCGTGCGATGAAGATAACGAGCGGAGTATCTGGGATTCTGTACTTGCCTATGAAGCGGGATCAATAGGTTTCAAGTTTTTGTAGTGTCTACACGCACGAACCTACACGCATGCCTGCAGGATGTTCAAGCCGAAGGAACACAAATGCGTCGCGATGAAATACCCAATGACAACGTATTCACGATGAACTGTTACGGTGGCTCTTTATACTCGCGACAAAGCATAAATATGGCTGATTCGCCTGAGGCCACCTTTGTACGGGTCTGTACAGGCCGATCCACCCGAGAGATACCCGCGTGGGACGCGTATTTATGGACCGTATCAACCGCGATAAAATACGAACTCTCGTACGAAAATGAGGAAAAACCGTGGAAAAAAGTAGATGCCAAGATATCGATGATCCTCGGATAAAGGATAAAAGGAACACGGCAGAGGCATTCGCTACTCGCCGATGCATTTTCTATTCCGTCGGGCGATTCTTATCCCGGCAATACTGCGCTGAAACCAGATAGAGTGCAGCTTATCATACTCGTAGCAGCGCGCCCGTTGTCGCCGTTTCCGCGGCCCAAGAAGACCGCGATGCGCGACATGGTGCGCAGTGTTTCCTTACCGAATAAACCGATGCTCGAAGTGGAGGTGGCAGGCTGAATGATCATCGAGCGTGTACGCGTATTTCGGGTTCCATGAGTCACGGAAGATGACGGTGTCGTTGAATCGTACGCCGTGCTGGGAGTCAATGCCAGAAATAATGTCGGTAGACCCGGGCTTCGTCATAGACGGAGGTGATGTCCGAACATCATCGGTGAGCGCATTATATTTAACCCTTAACTGGTATCCTGGGGTCAGTCATGACCCCAAGCACGCAAGGTTCGCTGCAAAATATTTGGTTGTCTAAGTTTGTGAACTGAATTTCTAATTAATTTGATCATAATAGTTTAACTTTCTACGTATCTATTATTTTATACATTACCTACGAACAAAATAGGTATTCATAGAGGTTGATCTAATGTCGACTTTACAAATTTCTGTGTCCTTTTTTATTTGGGGTCTGCCACGACCCCAAGATAACAGTTACGTTTGAAAAGACAGTATACCAGTTAAGGGTTAACCAACATCTTCTTGCTTCTTGCTCCCCTCCACTTTTCCATCTTTCGCGAATCTTCTGATACGCTGCTAATCCTCTCTGATCTTAGTGTTTGGCGACAATTTCGGATACTTTGCGCGATGTTACGCTAGCAGTTGTCTCCGAGATGCAAGCCAACGTGGTAACAAACTGGTGGCACAAGAGGAAGAGGAGCGATTTTCCCTGCAAAAACGAGCGGAAGACTAAGCGTGAATTTTGGTCTCATTTTTCCGCGAGGTATCGCTCCTTTTCCGGTGCTACTGCCAATTTGTCCTGCAGCCCTGTGCGCTGCGTTAAGAGTTCATGTGGAATCGCGGCAAGTACTCGAACTGGACCAGATACACGTGGACTTGAAGAACTGGATATGGCGTATACGGATTTGTTATCCCCCGATCACCAGCAGACTCGAGACAAATGCGCCTCGCCCTCCCCCCCCCCCCTTCTACCCAGGGGGTAGGGGGCCGTACGGGGGTCGGTGATAAACAGTGTCGCTCATTCACAATGGCCGGCAAACACGCATTAAAACCGACTAATATGAAGTGTATTAATGCGAGCGGCATTGTCTAACCCACAGTGTACACGGCTACTGTCGTGGAGGCTGGCTTTATCCCGCCGTGGGGGGTCTTACGATCCTTACGTACGTATATAGGGCCCCCTCGATATACCCAGTGACTTTTTAAAAGCCGCCCTTGGAAAACGTATCCTGTACTGGCTGTTCGATGCCTCGGCAACGGGTCCACCGCCTCCGGACAAACGAACGAGTTCGTCGGTCCAACGGATGATTCTTCGGAGTCTCGAGGAGAACTGTTGTGATAGGTTCGAGCGACTAGAGCCTCGGGAAACGGTGGATTGTCTAATGCGGCATTAGCACTGCGGGCACACAAGCTACTTAGTGCATGGAATTCTGTCGGCAAATGAGATGATAAGCAAGTGAACTCACTGCACGTATCGATGGGGTTAAGTGGAAGAGTTCCGCGGAACACTATACACTATTTAGCAGTGCCGAGGGCTCTAGAGTTGAATAGATTTACTAATGCTGAAGGCTTGAACAGAGAATCCTAATCAAGCCGTCGTAGGATATCAATATGGGTTTACCTTGCCCCAGAGTGATTTGCAGCGTTTAGGGTCCTCGTAGCTGGGTAACGACCGTTCGAAAAGAATCAGTGAACGGATAGGAGAGTGAAGTATGCTTGGAGAGGCGTTCAAGTACAAGGTTACGGAGGTACACCCCGTATGGGACCAATCGCAGGGTAGTGCTGCAGGCTAGTTCTGCCCACTGGTCTAAATTATGGGGTCGCTGTCCAGCGCGCCACGCATAAATGATTGCCCGTGTTATGTTAAACATCCAACAACGGAGAGCCCCGAGAGCTCACCCACACGAAACACCCGACGGAGGTGGGAGAGCGCTTGGACGATGGAAGAGGAGGAGGAGGTGGACGAGGATGGGGAGGGGAAGATGGGGGAAGAGGAGGAAGCAAACGTTATTTATCTCGGGCAGTCGCACGAGGAAGGATTTTGAATAATTCCTGGTCGGCGGAAGAGGTCGAGTATCTTGTAGCTCCGGATTGTCCATAAATATCCCTGAAAGTCTGTTGGAACCGTTTGAACGCGTGGGACATCGCGTTCCCAGAGACCAATTTGTACTCCGACCAGTCGCCCATGATCTCTGTCATCGATTTGCCGCTTTCTTCGCGGTTAGCAGCTTGCGCACAAGTTTTCCCATCTTCCAGCGCCTCGAGTCAGTAGCACTCTCCCACCCGAAGCCTCGAGATCGATCCTACTCCCCACGTTTTCCCGACTTCGATGACTCATCAACGATCAGCTGGACATCCAAGTGCACCAGGAACTATGTGATCGGCTGGGAGATGGGCCGGCCAGTGGCCAGCGCGGAAAAAGACATATTAGAGACATCATAATGCCAGGGCGAAGCTGTGTTCCAATTTATAACCGGATGATATCGCGATAGAGTCTCAGGTTCGAGGCATTGTGTTCGGTAGAGAGAGTTTCGTTCCTGACGTTACATCGGGCATCAGCTGGGTGGGGTCCTGGTGCCTTGGTGGCCTGGCTCGGGCTATCCTTTTGATATCTTGTTAACTAATGCCGGCTATTCGTTACAGGCCAACAACTCCACAGACGTATACGTTTACCCGCGTAAAGAATACTGCCGCGTTCATGAGTGATTCGACACAGTGTAGGGTCTTGATTCGAGGCCTCCCCGGAATCTATCGGAGTAACGTCTTCCTGGGCTAATATTGCTCGGCCATGGCGTAGGATAAAAGAAACCCGGCATCCGTGGAGTAAAATCTCAATCCTGGACTTATCTTCCAAGTGTAGCCGGACGGGACGTCGAACGTGTCGATGCGTTTCTGGCAGCCACAAAGAGATGGAATTCTCTATGTACCTAGCAGTCCAGTGACTTGCCAGTTTCAATTGCAATGCAGTGGAGTTAAGAGTAAAATATTTCCATCATGAGCCAAGCTTAACTTTGTTTTCGCCTGCGCGAGTATAATCACACAAATGACCGCCTATACAAAAGGGGCAGAGAGCAAGGAAACTGCGAGAAGAACAAAGTGATACGTGCGATGCGGAGCAGGGAGCGGGTCGCTGCACAAAAGGGTAGCGCAGACGGTGGACGAAGGGAAAAATCGTGGTTATGGGGCACGGGAAAAAAAGAGGACAACGGGATAAAGGCTGTGAGCTGAACTTGTGATTCTCATTCTTGAAAGTGGTCTTCGGGTGACCTCGTGGAACGCGTGCTCCACACAGAAAACGAGAAATGTACGCGCTGTCGAGAATATTATGTCTGCCGTGACAAAATCGTTGATATCATTTGGACAAAATATCGAGAGACTCGCTTTATTCAAACAAGTACAATTCTCAGCGATACATATGGAAGACGAAGTTTAAATCTGGAGTATTTGGTTGTGGTAGAGAGAAGATATGTATGTTCCCTTCTATGAAACGAATTTACAAGATAAATGGGTAGTACTAAAAATTGCAGCAACATTAAGGGTGCCTTTGGTCGCTCTAAAACGTTCCAACTTCGACCAAAATTGGAACAGAGCTAGATACATTAATAACTGACCTTCCGTACACATTCTATTCATTCTTTGCGTTACTCTCCGGAGATTAAATACGTGGAAGACTACAATCTTGGTTCGTAAAAGCGGATGGTTGGACGTATAAATCTTCAGGTTCCCGGATGACCAATCAATCTTAACGAAACAATTACACCTGCATCAATCAGTAAAGGGAACTGGGTTTAATAACGTCGTTAGGAGCAACGCAGTGTAGTCCAGACTTCGGGGAAGATTTAGCGTAACGCCTCGTGTGTTCAACTTTACTAATCTCCAAAACGCTGCATGCTCCTGACGACAGGTGAATCAACTAGTACGGTTAAAGGAATTAACAGTGGAACCACGAGGTGGAAGTCACTGGCGCGAAGCGGTGTCCAGGAGCAGAGGGTCGTTGGTGGGGCAGGACAAGGATGGTCAAGTCCTTTCACGTCGGGATCATTCTGGTAGGCGGTACCAACGTGGCCAGGCCTACCTCTCCTCTGACTCGAGTCTAACAATGGATCTGCAACAATGCAAGCACCTCGTTCTCGGACCTAGCCTCGGCTCTTCGTGTGTGCCCTTCCTCTGACGCGCGTACGTGGACACTGATACATGACGAGTGGCCCAGACGACCGAATATAGAGATTCCAACTGGCACTGTCCTTAAACATCCACGGGTTACAACCTTACGAGCTGCCTGAAGGTTTCGCACACACACGCGTAACCAACTATAGACGCGCGATACGTTGTCTCAGGATAAAAAGGATTTGAATGACGTGGAACAGGGATCCTAAATATGTGTACACATACATGGTTCGTTATCGCGTCGAAGAAGCCTTAGGGAATCGATATGGTACTTGGTATTGTGGGTGGAAGTGTACTATAGACGGAGGAAGACAGAGTTGCTGTTCAAGAGCACAGAGTGAACCTACCACCAGCAAGAAATGAGTGCATTCACGCTTATTTACGTACGTAATGTAAGTATGGGACTCGTATCTGGCGGTAAAGAAACTGGTCTCGCGCAGACAATTGCTTCTCGACCTAACATGAGAATTAATAACGGTTGAGTTGTTGAAATTGAAAGAGCGATATCTGGTAAAGCAACCAGCGAAAATTCAGGAAATTCATCACAGTTTGAAATCGAATTGCAAATGTGTGAAACAACGGCGAACAAGTGTGTTGCGAACGAAAAAAGTAGAAGGATACGTCATGAGTCAGCCATAAGATCGTGGCCCCTTTATTTCGTACCGTCATAGCCGTCGTGGTACCTTGCAATTGCGAAATTAATTAAAGCCTAGTCCAACTGCGTCCATGTATTTCTCTCAGACGTTGAATTAAAAAGACTCGTGTTACGCGGTGTTTATAACCGAGCCACGAATATATTACGGGAATATTTGTACGGTTTTGTCCATTTACGCTTCATTAAATGAACAGCCCGCGAGTTGTAGAATTTCTCTGCCCTTCTAGCTGAGGATTAAGTTCTGCACTCGCGGTGCTGGGCGTGTTTCACGTTGAAAAATATTATAAGTAACCCAGCAGCGGATATGAACAGTCATTCGGGTATAATCACTGCGAACCTGTGGCTCCGTGGACTACGAAAGGAAGTGGAAATGGATTTAAGGCAACAATTCTTATAACAGACTTAGGAAATAATTTTTAAAAGCTTTTTTTAGCTAACAACTGGTTCGCTCGAGGGGTTTGCGATAACAGAAGAAATCTTCGAGTAATTATTGCGACTTGCCTACCGGGGATTAAAATCTAAGCTGGTTTAGTGTACCGCTGGATCAGGTTAAATGTATTTAAAACAGAGACACCAGTTTGTTGCAGAAATGAGTGTCTACAGGGAACGACGATCCCCGCAAAATGATCCGCTGATGACGTTGACGGTCACGACGATTCCCGTTCAACTGGCTCGCTAACAAGCTTCATTGCCACTTCAGTATCGCGACCATATCGGCCGGGACTAGCCACAAATCACGCAGAGAACTGGTTATCCTGCCGCGTCATACGTTAACCTACGTTAGCGTACATCCCGTCAGCATTGCCTATGGGGAATACACTTGAACCAGTTTTCCTGCATGAAGCTCCGCGTGAAATATCTCCAAGATGGCACACAAAACGGTTAACGAGGTCCCCCTAAAAGTCTTCTCTCAACACACGAATCACGTGCGCGCCCCAAAGACATCACTCCCAAATTTCCTCGCTATCTCGATAATTTAATTCAGGCATTTGATAGAAAAAGGGCACATACCCCAAAACGCCATTCCAAGAAAATCGATTTCAAAGTTTTCATTGTAGTATAACTTAATAAAAAGTAATGCAATTAAATCCGATTCTTTTATGGATGCAGTTACCGTGTCCTCCAAACGTTCTGAAAGCAGAAGTCATGATTTGAAAATGAAATGTGTCTTTATTTATGAGTTTCAAGCAAGTGAATTTTTGTAAATGTGGTAAATTCGTAATAATGTTGCTTATTTGTTTAGTTACTTAAATATAACTCTATTTACTTACTTCGTTACACATTTTTTATACATTGCATAAATAAAAAATACAGCACGAAGCATAACAAATAACCAAAAAATGTAATGTTTTAAGTAAGTATTAGTTTCATGATTTTTTTGCAGCTGTCTTACAAATCAATATGTTATGCATTTACCCGAGTCGATTTAAAGAAAAAGGGCGCGTAAGCCTATTTCCATCAAATGCCTCGATTACAAGATAACAACCCCCGAGATTCATACATAAATTATAGAGAACGAGAACACTTGTCGAAATACATCCAACTCAAGTATCATCACAAATATTATCAAAACGTCATTGAGCACCCCCATAACAAGCTGAAATGCATGTCGTTATCCCAATTCGCACTAAAAAAACCCACGTAAACAACGAAAATTCTGTCTTCAGCCTGCCGTTCCAACATCCCCCGAAAATAGTTATCGAAGACGTGAAAATATTCGTGTCGTAAACGCTCCCTGCGTTTTTCCAATGTCAGGCCGACCACACGGTCGATATCCCCGAAGGCGGGCAGATCAATGCTCGACGGCCGGCCCTAAATCACTCCTTATGACAAGAACAGATGTACGCGAGGCTGTCCTGTCGCGGCTAGTCAGCGCAATAAGGCGGCATGCAAGCGCGGAACACGGCATATTCCGGTAGTCTCGTTCGTTCGGCTGCCTACATATCGGATCTATGAGAGCGGCGTTATCGTATTGTGGGCTACGGAGGCGCTCCGCGCGCCTCTCTCGCCCTGTTACGCCGGGGCTCTGTGCAACCGCAGCAAGAATAACGCAACGCGTATATAAAGACGATGGTATATCTGTATCAATTGTATGCATATGTGGCTCCCTCCCTCCAGCCACTTCCTCCTATGCCCCCGCCACCCCTCCGCGCCGCACTCGACTGACTTGAAGCAACGAGCGAAGGGACCACGCGGGCCCTAGAGCTGCCTATGTGTATTTGTCGCGTTTAACCGTTCTATGGTTTATCGTTTATTGTTCGTCACCGGCGAGCATCCCTCCGCGCGCCACGGACGGCGGGGGTACGCGCTCAAGGAGGGAGGAGAACGGCGGGGTAAGCCGCGTTAAAAAGGGCATACCATACGCGATCTTCATTTGAATACGATTATGGATAACGCGATACGAAAGAGCTATGCCGCGGCATCAAATTTGATATTCAAATGGACGATACGCGTCTTTTGTTCCCCCGCTGGAGACCGTGAACGCGATCTGGACCGATCGGAGATTCGACGAACAACGAGATCGGTTACAGGGGGGAGTCGTACCCGCTTCGGCTCGCTTGCTCGCGAAAGACGCAGGATAGAACTGGACGATTCCAGGAGCTTGGTAGATTAATGCAAATGTTCCGTGTACTTCCGCGGGCTTTGGTAGAACAGTATATCCTTGGGGATCCGTATTACAGGAATGGTCAATTTTATTCCCATCGGATTGGGGAGAGAAAAAATTGCAAGCATTCCAACGGGTAGATCTTCCGCGCTCGCTTAATGTATCGTCCCATGTATCGTGTGATGTTAGAAAAGTTCTATATCTTTTCTCGTATGTGTGGAAAGTGAAGAGCGTTCCATCAGTTTTTCACCGAGCAATCCGCCAAGGAAATAAAGCACGATCGCGATCTCCCCGCTCGAGAGTAAGATACGCGATCGGTGACATTTCTATACCAAATATATCGCACAAAGCGGCGCCGCTTCTCTCTCTGTCATATTAAATATTATTTATGTTCGCTCGCATAAAGACCACGGCTGCCTGCGGCCACGGTTTCGCGGACAACTTTCTGTACACGTGTACCTTGCGGACGCATGCACACACGCACAAAGGAAAGGATGAAACGTTCGGTGCATACGGTGCAAGCACGTGAGCACAAAGAACAGGCCAATCGAAAAACAATATCGATCCATTGTTCTGGTCAGCCAATAAATATCATAAATATCGGTCCACTGAATTACAAGGCCCAATCTCGTGCGCAGATCGGTCGACCCGCGGCTGTTACATCGCAAACTCGATTCAACTCGCTGGGGTTTTGCTCACTGATGCAGTAGCTGCATACGCGCAGCAATCGATAGAATGGAATCTGTATGGAATTGTGCTTTTGCACTGGGGCTCGCGGAAATTCTATTCCGCTAGACATTGGGCATCGATGAATGGTAAAACGGAGATACAGCCGGCTCGCAAGGAGTCTAAAAAGCTAACAGTACGATCCTACCCCGGATTGTGGCCGTTCCAAGAATCCGCCGTGCTGCCAGCGGCGTTATTTAACGCTTCGTTATTAGCTATCCTTTTCAATCGGCTGTCAGAGACACGATCGCAACCTGAGACATAATCAGAAAGCGTTTACGAGCATTGAAATCTGCATTATCACCATGCCATTCAATAGCATCCCCCTCCACAAATGTAAGTGATACGTATCTCCGTGATTCTAGTGCAAATGGAGGATGGATATTGTGCCGCATCGCGTATTGCGTCAATACAGGTGCACAGACGATCCCGATAGAAGGAACTTCCTGGACCGTGTATAAAAATTTCTGCATTGTAGAGAGCCACCGCGTAGAGTAACATTATATCACGTTTGTTCTCGTCTACCGAACTGAGACACGCGTCCCTACTCACGTTTCGGCGTCTCTTTGTGCGTCACTCCCTTCAGGAACTATGCTACGAACATCCACGGCTAAATAACAACATCGCTTCCATTTGCTTTGGTTGAAAACCATTTTTCATTGCGTGGGGAAATGAAACGGTGTTTCCTGGAAATTTTTGCTCGGAAAAGTGTACTGTATGAGTTGCGAACAGCGATCAGTATTTTCCATGCGTCGCGTTGAAGATGTTTGACGTCCGCATATGCAAGAGAATAATGAAATCGGGTTATATTGAAATTGTAGAGTAAAACTGAGCTGACCGTGAAATTGGCAATACTTTTGAAAGATGGATTTAAAAATATTACACTTGATTCCTGAAATTCTACGTTAACCCGCTGTGGGCTGACTTATTTTCGCACCTTCCGTGAGCACACTGGGTTAGGTTATGTCGATGGTTGTTTCTTTTACTGTTTTCGCCTTTCAAAAAATCTGAAAAAATTGTGGAATATTTATTCAAGTCTCTACGTTAATGTGCGATCCTGTTTTGAGGCAAATGTTTAAAAGACTAATTAAGGAAAATAAAAATTCGGAAGGAAGTTTAAGAAAAGGGGCAATTTGCTCAGGACATAAACGACCCAGTGCGCTCACAGCGGGTTAACAATGGAGAAAAAATTCCATTCACTAGAAGTTTATAAAATCAGTGGTTCAGACGTTATTTCACATTTATTTGGAGGCACCTTATACAGGCATAGTAAGACAAGGAATGTTCTCAATTGTTAATTTAATTAATGCAATAATTGTACTGTGTATACAGCTGTATGCTACTGTACAATAAACGCATTTTTTTTTCACTTCAGGCGACGATTACAGTGCAACTATTGTGAATGTATGTCTCGTGTTAGCTACGTTATAAATATTTTAAATGCGAGAAAAGATAATTCGTGTTACAAATTGCATTAAATTTGTGAACAGATTTCCAATCTGGACCGAGTGCATTAGCTGCACTTGGTAGTACTAGCAGCGCCATCTCTTGACGAGTATTTGTAACCACGATGGACCGCCAGTGATACCCAACTCGTAGATCCTATATTTTACAATAACAGTACGTATCTACATTGTTCCTTTACGTTGGCGGACATACACTATTGCTGTCATTAGCTGAAGGCTCAGTGTTCGGAAAATTTTTATTTTGCATTCGTAAGTATTAGAGTAATGCACATGAAGCCTCGTTTTAGCATAAAATTTTCTGCAGTGTTTAAAGAGTGCTGTAAATAATGGAGAAAAATTTGTAAAGAGTAGCTTGCTACATGTAGTCTCGCTGATTGTAGATTGGTACACGATATCGGTTGAAATTATCTCGGAGTGAGACTACATTTAATTGGAATAAGTCTTTGTTTTAGTTTTCCTTTGTATTTTCGCGTCGAAAATGTTGATTAAAGATACACCTACAACAATTCTCAAGCACAGTGACTTGTTCTAAAATTCTTTGGTATCCTCGCGAGAGGAAAAATGTGTTACCAACAGTCCTACTAATCGTTGCATCTTTTTTATGCGCCAAATACGATCTGAAATCTGGGGAGTCGGTATGTCGCGAAGATTCTGAAAAATCTGAAACGAGTTGGACATATGTAGACGGACCACTTGGATCCGCGAATTTTCCGCGAGTATCCAGCCGCGGTATAATCTCGCATCGAGTGGTTGGATAGACCCGGAGGAAAGAGTACGGCGCGGCCGCGGGAAGAGCACGGGCGTAGAAGCACACACGCTCAGGGGTAAGTAGAAAGAGGGGGGAGGGAGGGGAAGTTAAAGAGGATTGCCGATCCATCCATGAGGGACGATGCAGTCTCTGAATGCGAGATAAAACCTCGCTGATGCCCAGCAGAGCGATCTGAGTGGTGCGAGTGAGAAAGCAAATCAACAGGGTGGCGGGGGAGAAAGAAAAAAATAGCGGGTTAAAGAGAACTGGCGGGGCAAAGAGAGGGAGATAGAGAGTAGGAGGGAGAGAGGGGCTTCGGGGGTGAGGAGACCCATTGAATACGGCGGAAGGTAAAACTCGAGGCACCAGATCCGAAGAGACACTGAAGACTCTTCCCAAATCCATATAAATTGTCGTATTGTTAGAAGGCCGTACCGCATACCGATTCTAGATGACACGAAAAAAAACCCTCGGGAAGGGAGCACTGATGTTTCGCCACTGGTCTCGTTGCGATGTATTTCGAGGCCGATACATTTTGTGAAATATTTAGCGAACAGTTCGTTCTACGGTGGATACATCAGCTCTGCAGACTCTGCTGGACGATATGTATCACCCTCTACAAATTGTTAGGGACTCCGTACAGGTATCAGTTGAGGAACCGTACGAGACAATGCAGACCGATGCGGAAAGTTACTAGCCACGAATCCCTGGCGCCTCTTTTGTTCAATAAAGGACACCAAGGGCAACCAACATGGATTGTCCAGGTCCTGATACGGGGAAACCGGAGACCAGGCGGCATGGAGGCTCTGCGCGAGGATCGAAGAAGAATCGAGGAGACGATTATCGCGGGCAAGCGTTTACTGAGACACGGGCCCTGCCACTGAAAATAGCCAGGCGCGAGTGGCAAAATTAAAAAGGACCAGGAGAAGTGCCTTTAATCTCCCGGACTATAAAGACTGTTCCACGGGGAGAGGATCGGGAAGAAGGAGACGCGAGGCAGGATTTCGCGGGATTCGGCAGCAGCAGACGGTTTCGAAGGCATCGGCAGAAAGGAAATCGGCTTACCCGGGGCAAAAATATACTGATATTTATGAGGGTCGCGACATCAAGCTAATCTTCGGGAGATAATAATTTATCGGCCACCGCCGCGCCAAGGAGGTGTATTTTGACTGAAATCCCCTTTTGCCCCTTCTTTCTTGGAGCGTCTTTCCACGCCAACCCCCCCACCCACCACTGGACGATTTCGATGCTCCCGAGCAACGACTCGTATTTCAGTCGACTTCAAAGACCTGGTTGACAGTGCAACGTGCCGAGGGCTCTCTCTTCGGTGGCAAAGGGAGGAAAAAAGCGCGGATGTCGACGGGGACCGATGATGCTTATTGATAGCCTTCGCGAATTCCCACTACAGGAGACAAATTTACCTAGAGAGAGAATCTTATTTGCTCGTAGAAGTGTAATCTTGTTGCAATATATACCAACAAGGTTGCTGGAGAATTGAAGAATATCTATAATGTATATATATAGACGTTGTCCATACATATTCTGGTACCACAAGCTTCGAATGCTTTTGCAACTATGTAGTATCTTCAGTAGGGTGCTTGGGTGCACCTCAACCTTTCACTCAGATATCAGTTGCAATCGTTTCTGGCTAACAACCTGACTGTAAACCATAACCAAGTGCGAAGATGGAACAGATCCCTAAACGAAAGAAATTCCTGAAAGTCCCCCTAAATTGACCATCTCCTCACGCGTTTCCTTTCAAAGAATAGAGGATCACGCGAGTCTGGCGCAATGAAAAGCTACGCGTCACGGGAGTCGTGCACGCCCGCGCGCGAAGGGCCAACAGACGGTGTACCAGATCGAGACACAGCCAGAATAATAATGGGATCTGAATTCCACGGTTGATACATCGACCGACGTTTCGTTATTTACGACAGCTCCCCTTAATCCACGCTAGAAACGGCGAATCGCATTAACGGGAATGGTGAATCCGAAAATCTGTCCCCGCACGGGAGCCGCCTCCGACGCCGCGTACGAATCCTGATCACGAATCGGATTACCCTTCCTCAAAAGCAAGAGAATGTTAATACGAGCAGGAATGCTTCCTCACGGTGCGAGGTTTTATCTGATCCGATCAGACCACAGTTCTGGCCCATTTCTGTGACTCGAATGCGTCTCCTTGTCACGATTATTGACTCGCGAGTTCTTTACACACCACTTGGACTAATTTCAACGGGAAATAATAGTGACACGGAGGTTTTTGAAGAAGAAGTCAGAGTTCAACGAAATCAACTAAAAGAACGAAGACGCGATGAGAAGTAAAAGAAAAAAGTTGTAAATTTTAGGTTAGGCTTCCAAGGTTGGACATGTGATATTGTCACGGTTATTGACTCACCAGTTCTTTACACACCACTTGGACTAATTTCAACGGGAAATAATAGTGACACGGAGGTTTTTGAAGAAGAAGTCAGAGTTGAACGAAATCAACTAAAAGAACGAAGACGCGATGAGAAGTAAAAGAAAAGAGTTGTAAATTTTAGGTTAGACTTCCAAGGTTGGACATGTGATATTGTCACGATTATTGACTCACGAGTTCTTTACATAGGGTAAAGGACCCAATTACTGACACCTAACCAATTACTGTCACCTTAAGCTATTTTACTTAAAATAACAAATAAATAAACTATAGTATATAATCTATAGTATAGATTATACGTTGAATTACATAATTCTTTTTGTGTATGACTTTACAACGTTTATTTATTCGTTATTTTAAGTAAAATACCTTAAGGTGACAGTAATTGGTTAGGTGTCAGTAATTGGGTCCTTTACCCTATCACTTGGACTAATTTGAACGGAAATAATCGTGACACGGAGGTGTTTGAAGAAGAAGTCAGAGTTCAACGAAATCAACTAAAAGAACGAAGACGAGATGAGAAGTAAAAGAAAAGATTGTAAATTTTAGGTTACACTTCCAAGGTTAGACATGCGATATTAACATCGACACTTCATTGATAGTTAATTGTAACTAGCGGTGAGATTCTGATAATGTTGCC